>NW_028234425.1:5261677-5274177 GCF_977035675.1 Penaeus japonicus | reverse complement strand
TGTGAGATAGCGACTGAACCGAGTACAGCAGATGGATGACTATCTTCATCCATCAAGAGAAAGATGAAAATCTATCTCATCTCGCCCCCCCCCCCCACCTCGCCTTCGGAAGGAATAGAGATAGAGGAAAAAGCGAGCAAGCCTCATTAATATTCCCCTCCCTTTCCCTCCCCCCATTCCCCTCCCTATCCCCGCCCTCCCCATACACCCATATGGCTACGGTCAGTCACGCTAATCCAAAAGAGGGGAGAGCAACGAGAAAGAGAAAAAAAGGGGGAAAATAGGGAATGAGGGGAAAAAAAGAGAAGGGAAACAGATGCTGGGGAGAAAATCCTTAAATCTCTCATACTTTCTCCATCTCGAGCTCCTTTCTTACACCCTTCACCCTACTCCCTAAGATGCAGATAAGGCAAGGTAACCGAACACTAGCAAGGATTACGTCATCTTGTGCCTAATTATCGGAAGAATGAAAGGATATGTTGTCATTGAGCAGAAACGGGGTCCTTCTAGGGTCATAGAGCAAATAATTGTATCTTGGTTCTACCACAACGACAAACAAAAAGGGAATTTGCTTGTTACTCTCGGGTCAGGGAGCAACTAATTGCATCACCGCCATCCACCATAATCCCATCTCCTGCCACCACAAACAGACAAAAAAAATGTTACTTGTTGTCGAAACCTCAAACTCTGAAGCATGAAACAACATAAAAATGATAAGAATAAAAATACCTTGTTAATTCTGCCTCGTTGGTATGTTAAGCCAACCCGTGTTAGCATGATTATAATGATAATTCCTTAATGTGCTGTAAATTGGTTAATTAGTGAAACTGTATACTGATAGATTGACAATTAATGAAACGGGTTACTGATAAATTGATGATTAATGATGCTTTAGTGATGATTATAATGATAGTAATAATTGCATCTGGGTTATTCATGTCTGCAATAGAGAATACTGATAATGAAAATGATGATCAGAACAACACTGGTAATGTTAATGATAAGCATGGTGATAATTTCTATTCATATGAATACTCTCTTGTCAATATCAACATCATCATCATCCTTATCATTATTTTTACACACGCACATATATATAAATATATATATACATATATATATATATATATATTATATATATATATATATATATATATATATATATATTTATATATATATATATATATATAAATATATATATACTTATATATACATACATATATGTGTGTGTGTGTTTGTATATATATATATATATATATATATATATATATATATATATATATATATATATATATATATATATGCATATATATATATATATATATATATGTATATATAAATATATATATATATATATATATATATATTATATATATTCTATATATATATATATATATATATTATATATATATACATATATATATGCATATATATATATATATATATATATATATATATATATATATATATATATATATATATATATATACATATATATATATATATATATATATATATATATTATATATATATATATATATATATATGCATATATATATATATATATATATATATATATATATATATATATATATACATATATATATATATAAAGAAAAAAAAGAAAAAAACATAACAAAATCTTATCTCCTTTCTTCAAAATCCATTTCGTTGGCGGTCTAATTCCCTTCGAGTCGGCCAGGTGAACGGGGAGGTCGAGGTACAATGGTTCAGTCAGAAGGGAAAATGAAGAGCCACTGAAGCTGACACGCAGCATCTCGATCTTGGGAGAAAGGGGGTTGGTGGCTGCGGGAGGGGGAGGGGGGAGGGGGGTGGAGATAGGGGGGAGATGGAGAGAGGGAGGATGTTGGTGGGGGGAGGGGGAGGGGGGGAAAGGGAGGATGTGGGTGGTGGGTGGGGGGAGGTGGAGATAAGGAGGATGTGGGTGGGAGGGAGGTGGAGAGAGGGAGGATGTGGGTGGGGGGAGATGGAGAGAGGGAGGATGTGGGTAGGGGTAGGGGGAGGGGGGGAAAGGGAGGATGTGGGTGGGGGGGAGGTGGAGAGAGGGAGGATGTGGGTGGGGGGAGGTGGAGAGAGGGAGGATGTGGGTGGGGGAGGTGGAGAGAGGGAGGATGTGGGTGGGGGGAGGTGGAGAGAGGGAGGATGTGGGTGGGGGGAGGTGGAGATAGGGAGGATGTGGGTCGGGGATGTGGAATGGAGAAAAGAGGATAAATAGGGGTTAAGGAAGGATGAGGGGCGAATGTGGATGTAGAGGGGAAGGGGAGGGTGTTTGGTGGGTGTTGGGGGTGGGGTAGAGAGAAATGGGGTAGTGTGGGGGGATTGGCGGGGGCTGATAAGGCGGTGAGGTGGATGATAAAATGCAATGTTGTAGACAATGAGTTGGGAAACAGGGGGAGTGGTAGAGGAGGGGGGAGATGGGGAATTGTATTGTCACCCTTTTACCATCTAAACCTCCCCTCCTCCACCCCCCTTCCACATCTCGCTCTCTCTCTATCTATCTAACTATCTATCTATCTATCTATCTATCTATCTATCTCTCTCTTTCTCTCTCTCTCTCTTAAAGCCACACACTCCCCTCTCCCTATTTTATTCTCTCCTTCTCCCTTCTCCATCCACTTCCTCCTTCCTCCCTCCTCTCTCATCCTTCCATTCTTCTCCCTTCATCCTTATTCCTCCTCCCTTCATCCTCCTCTCTACTCCCTTCTCTTCCTTCTTTCTCCTTTCTTCATCCCTCCTCCCTCCTCTCTCCTAATTCCTCCCTCCATTCTTCAACCTTCTCCCTTCACCCTCTTCCCTTCACCCTCTTCCCTTCAACCTGCATCCGTCATCCTTCCTTCCTGCTCCTTCCTCCCTTCTCCCTTTTTCCCTTTCTCCCTTTCTCCCTTTCTCCCCATCCCAAATAATGACAGTGACCGCAGCGTCCACTCCTCCCTTTCACAGTAATTAAACACATTTTCCAGGTTGTTCCACACTCTTTCCCGGTGGTCGCTGGATAGGTCCTTTTGCGGGAGTCTTCGTGGACGGGGAAGAGGCAGAAAGAGTGAGAGGGAAGTAGAGAATTGAGCGGGGGGAGAGGGGAGGGGGATGGGGAGAGGAGGAGAATGAGGAGGAGGAGGAGGTGGGATGGGAGAATGTGAATGGGATTCAGTTATGCTCTCATTTTCGTTCTCACTCTTACTCACACTCTTAATCTCCATCTTCTTTCATTCCCACTCCTTCTCCTTGTTATCTCCCCTCTCCTCTCTTCTATCTCCCCTCTCCCCTTTTCTCTCTCGCCTCTCCCCTTTTCCCTCTCTCCTCTTCCCTCTCCCCTCTTCCCTATCCCTCTCCCCTCTTCCTCTCCTTTTCCATCTCCCTCGTCATCTCCCCTCTCCCTTCTCCCCTCTTCCCTCTCTCCTTTCTCTTTTTGCCTCTACCCTTTCCCTCTCCCTGTCCCTCTCCCCTCTCCCTCTCCCTCTCCCCTCTCCCTCTCCCTCTCCCCTCTCCCTCTCCCTCTCCCTCAATGAAGTTAGGAGTAGCGGAAATCAAAGATATCTCGTCCAGTCTGCCATCCATCTCACTAAATTTGCTATCTTCTGCAGCTAGTTGTTATAGCTTAACTTCGTCTATTGTAACTTGACGGAACCTTTTATATCATAACTTCATTCGCACGAACTTCCGCCGCCCGTGCCATTTCCTGCTCCTTTGATCCTTTTCCTTTTGCTCTCCCTCTTCTTTTTGCCTTCTTCTCCTTCCTCTTCGTCATCTTCGTCATCATTAATATGTTCCTCATATTTTTTTCGTTTTGTATCATTTGTTGTTTTGTTCTCTTTTCTCCATCTTCTTCATCTTCCTATTCTTCTTTTTCTTCTTCTCCTTTTTTTTTCTTCTTCTCTTCTTTTTTTTCTTTCTTTTTTTCCTGACACTGGTGTTACTGTTTCTATTTATCTTTCTCCGCCTACAACTTTCAACTTTCTTCTCCTTTTTCATCTCCTTCTCCTTTCCGTCCTCCTGTTTCTATTTTCCTCTTCCCACCCCCTCCTCTTTCTACCTCTTCCATCCTCCCCTCTTTCCTTCCTACCTCTTCATCTTCCTCTATCCATCCCTCTCCCTCTTTCATATCCTCCTTCCTTCCACCCAGCCCTCTATCCCTCAACGTTAGGCATGCATTGCACATATACAATTTGTCAACACTTTTTCCTTCCATTCTTCCATTTATTTTTATTTTTTTCTCCATTTTTTCTTTCTTTTTCTTTTTATCTCTTTTATTTTATTTTTATTTTTCTCTTTTTTTTCTTTCTTTCTTTTTTTTCCTTTTTCTCTCCCTTTTTTCTTCCCTTTTCTTTTTATCTCCCTTTTAATCTCCCTATTTTTCTTTTTTTCTCTTTATCTCCCTTTTTTTTTCTTTTTTTTCTCCCTTATGTCTTTCTTGTTCTTTTTCTCTCCCTTTTTTCTTTCTTTCTTTTTTTTGTCAAGACGCTAAGAAGGTGGTGCGGACGTCGCTACGGGACTCAATAAATTCTTAGACGTAATATGTATCAGGTAACGTCAGACAGCTCTCGATCTTCAATGGAGATTTATGGCTTCGAGAACGGAGGATGAGGGAGAGGGAGAGGGAGAGGGAGAGGAGGAGGAGGTTGGGGTAGGAGGAAGGAGAGGAGGGGGTGGGGAGATGAGGGGTGGGAGAGGTATGAGGTTGGGTGAGGAGGAGGAGAGGGGGAAGGATGAAGGAGGAAGGAGGAGGAGAATGTTGGGAGGAGGAAAAGGCTGAGGGAGAGGAGGGGGGTTGGAGGGGGGGAGAGATGACGGGGGCCCCCCCCCCCCCCCCTGGAAGGAGGTGGTTGGAGAAAGGAGAGAGGATGGGGCAGGGAGGTGGTGAGAAGGGGAAGTTGGGGGGAGGAGAGGGGGAGGAAGGTTGGGGAGGAGGTGGAAGGGGGGAGGGGGGTTTTTTTTTGGGGGAGGAAGAAGGAGAGGAGGAGGGAGTTGGGTTGAGTAAGTTGGAGGAAAAGAGGTTAGAGGAGGTGGGGGGAGGAGGGGTGAAGGAATGAGGATGCAGCAGAGGAGGATGGAATTTGCAGGAGTTTGGGTGAGGAAGGAGAGGGATGAGGGAAGAAGCTGAAGGGGTTAGAGGAGGAGGAGGATGGAGAACGATGGAGATTGGGGATGCAGGAGAACTAGAAGCAGAGGACGGGTACTTTACGCCAACGAAATGTATTGAAAAGTATTGCGGCAATTTTCGTCGACGTTAAAAGTTTCCTGAAATGCGTATTTGCGCGCCCCCCTCCTCCTCCTCCTCCTCCTCTTCTCTCTTCTCCCTTTCCATTTCCCACTTTCTGCTCCTTCTCCATCAACTTTATCCCTTCTTTCTTCCCATTTCCCTTTCTCCCTTCCTCCTTTTCCCTTCCCCTTTCTCCCATTCTCCTTCTCCCTTCCCACTTCTCCCTTCCCCTTTCCCCTTCTCCTTTCCTCCTTCTCCCTTCCCCTTTCTCCTTTTCAATCCCTCTCTCCCCTTCTCCTTCCCCCCTCTCCATCCCCATCCTCTTCCCCCTTCCCCATTATCAAATAAAAAAAATATATTTCCAATTTTTCCACCTTCATAGGAAACGTACATCCTTGTTTCCAAAAAAAATCTTCAATACTTGTATTGAATATCTAAATATCTGCAATTTCCCGAAGAGGATTTTAAAAAGAAGATTAAATTAAGTATTTAAAAAATAGTAGAGTGTGATTAACGGCGATGTAATACAAAAAAAGGGATTGAAAATCGTCCACAGCCAATCACCCTAAGTGTCATTCGCAAAGAAGATAAAACTGATACAAGGGAGGAAGGAAAGTCATGTGTGTGTGTGTGTGTGTGTGTGTGTGTGTGTGTGTGTGTGTGTGTGTGTGTGTGTGTGTGTGTGTGTTTTCATTTAACTTTATACTCGTATGTGTACGTGTATGTATATATGTATTTATAAATGTATGAACCAAATTCATAACGACAAATGTAATAGAAAGATATGGATGAGACTGAATATCTAAACAACGCAAGACATGTATTTGACGCGTTTCGACGAAGGACTTTCTCAAAAAATCATAATACATGTATTTTTAACGAAGACCTCCCTCCGTCGAAATACGTCAAATACATCTCTTGCGTTGTTTAGATTTTCAGTCCCTTTCATACCTTTCTTTCACATTATAAATGTATATATGATTTCTATGTGTATGTATGTCACTACACGTATGGAATCCCCGCTGGAAAAACAACAACAAAAAAACTCATAATCTGCCTTCATAAAAGATAACTTTTTTTTAAATTCCCACAAAAAAAACACACACACACACACATATGCAATATCTAATACATACGACGACATTAATCACCTTTCATCGCCTCAGTAAATCTCATTAAATAATTACGGCCGTAAATTATATTAACACATAAACTTAACACTGTAAGCTAGGGCAATAGCAGAAGTCTTATAGAGTCATCTTGATATTGCATTAACGTTTCTCGCGACCTTACTTGAGACAAATTAAATCTTAATTAATGTTCAAGAACCTCTCTATTCCCCCCCTACCCCCTTTATCCCCCTTCCCCCCTTTCCCCCCCTCCCCCCACCCCCTCCAATCAACATATGTCGCCGTAATAAGATCACTCACGTCTTAGATATACTGGCGAGGAGGTTCTCAAGATGGAGACAGATGAAGTTAGTATTCTTGGCGTAACTCGAGTCCGACTAAAGACACTTGCCAAGATATACTTTTGCGTGTCGTTTGGGAGAGGGTAGGGGGAGGGGAAGGGGGGAGGGGGGTGACGAGTTATTTGTGTAAGATATAGATAAGAAGGGAGATAGATTGACTGATAGATAGATAGGTAGATTGATAGATATATAGATAAATAGATAGGTAGGTAGGTAGGTAGATAAATAGATAGATAAGTAGATAGATTTGATAGATAGATAGATAGATAGATAGAGAGAGAGATAGGTATAGGGAGGGAGGGACGAAGAGAGAGTGAGAGAGAGAAAGAGGAGGAGGGTGTGAGAGAGAGGGGGGGTGAGAAGAGAGAGAGAGAGAGAGAGAGAGAGAGAGAGAGAGAGAGAGAGAGAGAGAGAGGGGAGAGAGAGAGAGAGAGAGAGAGAGAGAGAGAGAGAGAGAGAGAGAGAGAGAGAGAGAGAGAGGGAGAGAGAGAGAGAGAGAGAGAGAGAAAGACCAACAGAGAGAGCGGAGAAATAAAACCCCAATACATTGGAATACTTTGAATACGATCTTGTTTGTATAAATTTTCGTAGGCATTGTTGAGAAATATAAGGAATTTTACATGGGGGATTCGCCAGAGAGGGCTTTGAAATATCAGTTTTGTAGATAGCTTAATATTTTATTGAATATGTATCTAAAGAATTTATTTTCCTTTTTCCCCCGCAGGTGAGACGCTGTTTTGTGGGGCTGCTCAGGTGTATGGCGAGGGAGGAATGGTTGTGTGTAAGTATTTACTATTGCTTAGCTGGAAGGTGTTCTATATATTTCTTTCTTTCTCTCATTCTCACTCTCTCTCTCTCTCTGTATAAATATTATAATATATATATATATATATATTTATATATAATATATATATATATATATATATGTATTTATAATGTATATATTGTTATTGTATGTTTATATATATATATATATATATATATATATATATATATATATATATATATATATATCGTTCTATCTCTATATCGTTCTATCTCTATATCGTTCTATCTCTATATCTTTCAATCTCTCTATCTAACTATCTCTCTCTCTCTCTCTCTCTCTCTCTCTCTCTCTCTCTCTCTCTCTCTCTCTCTCTCTCCCATCTCTCTTTCTCTCTCTCTTCTTTCTTCTCTCTCCTCTCTTTATCTCTCTCCCCTCTCTCTTACCCCTTTCTCTTTCTCTCTCTCCTCTCTTTCTTTCTCTCTCTCCTCTCTCTCTCTCTCTCTCTCTCTCTCTCTTCTCTCTCTCTCTCTCTCTCTCTCTCTCTTCCCTCTCTCTCCTCTCTCTCTCTCTCTCTCTCTCTCTCTCTCTCTCTCTCTCTCTGTTTCTCTCATTCTCTCTCTCTCTTCCTCTCTCTCTCTCTCTCTCTCTTCTCTCTCTCTCTATCTATCTATCTATATCTATCTATCTATCTATCTAACTATCTATCTATCTAGGGAGAGGGAGAGGGGAGGGAGAGGGGAAGAGGAGAAGGAGAGGGAGAGGGAGAGGGAGAGGGAGAGGGGGAAGGGAGAGGGAGAGAGGAGAGGGAGAGGGAGAGGGAGAGGGAGAGGGAGAGGGAGAGGGGGGGAGAGGGAGAGGGAGAGGGAGAGGGGGGAGGGAGGGGGAGAGGAGAGGGAGAGGGAGAGGGAGAGGGAGGCGGAGAGGGAGAGGGGAGAGGAGGGGGAGTGGGAGAACGTTCCTCTCTATTTCTATAATTTTTCCCAATCATAATTAAGTTATTTCCCAACAAAAACAACCTTTTTAGTACACACTATAAAAACAACCAGATAAATCTGTACAGAATTAACGCCCATGAACAGATATACACACGCAGACACACGGCATTAGGCATGGCACGTTGCCAGAGTGCCTATCCATATTACGTCTCCTATTTCCCTTCTTCTTTCTTATCTATCTATATATCTATCTACTTCTTCCCTCTACCTTCTCCCCTCTTCCTTCTCCCTTATTCCTCTCCCCTCTCCTCTTTTCATTTCCCCTCTCCCCTTTCCCCTTTCCCCTCTCCCTCTCCTTCTCCCCTCTCCTCCTCCCCTCTTACCTCTCCTCTTTCCCCTTTCCCCTCTCCCTCTTCCTTCTCCTCTTTCCCCTCTCCTCCTACCTCTTACCTCTCCTTTTTCCCCTTTCCCCTCTCCCTCTCCTTCTCCCCTCTCCCCTCTCCATCCCCAAAGCGGCAAGAATTTTTATAAACGTGAGTCACTGTCGTCAGAACAGAGGGGTAGACTGTTTAAAAGTCGGTGCTACTAACACGTCGGGTACAATAGGAAGTTTGAGCCTATTACAAGGGTAAGGGTTATAGGAGAGTGTAGGGGGGGAGGGGGTATGAGAAGGGTGAGAAGAAACGAAGAGGAGGAAGAGTAGAGGAGGAGGAAGGAAGGAAGGAGGAGAAGATCAGAAGGAAGGAATGAAAAGGAGGAGGGAGGGAAGTAAGGGAGGAGGATGGGTAGAAGAAGAGATGGAAAAAAGGAGAGGAGGGAGGGAAGACGGGAGGAAGGGGAGGAGGAGGAGGAATAAAAGAATGAAATGAAGAGGAGGGGATAGGGGGAAGAGAAGCTAGAGGAAGATAGGTGATGAAAGAGGAAAGAAGAGATAAGAGAAGGAAAAAAATAATTGCACATAGATAAAGAGATACACAGATAGATAGTCATATATATGTATGTATATATACATGTATGTGTGTGTGTGTATAGATATATATGTATATATATGTGTTTGTGTATATATATATGTGTGTGTATATATATATATATATATATTATATATTTCTATATACAATATATTATAGGTATATACATATATATATATAATATTCATATATATATATATATATATATATATATATAATGTGTGCGAGTGTGTGTGTGTATGTTGTCTGGTGTCGTTTTGTGTGTGTGTTGAGCTGTGTGTGTGTGTTTGTGTGTTGTAGTATGTATGTTGTGTGTATTAATTTGTTGTTATATTTTTGTGTTTGGTTGTGTTGTGTTATGTGTGTGTGTGTGATTGTGTGTGATTTGTGATGTTCTTCCTTGTGTGTAGTGTGTGTGTCTGTGTTTTATTCATTTATCAATTATAAACATACGAAGATAGATATTTCCTTATGGTTTCTTCTTTATGTATTGCCTTTTAGTTAATTGCTTTACGTTCTCCTTCAACCTAGCCCCTCCCCCCTTACCCCCATTTCACTCCCCCCCTCCCCTCCTTCTCTCCTTCACGATTAAATTTCCTGCTTTGGATATAAAGTTGGAGGGTTTTACGTTTCCCGTTTCCAGTTTCGAGTCTTAAAGCAATTAAACTGGGTCTTCCTCTTCTCTCTCTCTCTCTCTTTCTCTCTCTCTCTCTCTCTCTCTCTCTCTCTCTCTCTCTCTCTCTCTCTCTCTCTCTCTCTCTCTCTCTCTCTCTCTCTCTCTCTCTCTCTCTCTCTCTCTCTCTCTCTCTCGCTCTTTCTCTCTTTCTCTCTCTCGCTCTCTCTTTCTCTCTTTCTTTCTCTCTCTCTCTCTCTCTCTCTCTCTCTATCTATCTATCTATCTATCTATCTATCTCTCTCTCTTTCTCTCTCTCCAACTCTCTCTGTTTCTCTTTCGCCCTATCTTCGCCTCTGCTTTACTCTATTTTTTGTCGATTCTCTTTCTTACAGCATCATTCTTTTTGTTTCTTTATCTAGTTATGAAAAAGGGTTGGGAAGAGAGGGGAGAGGGGAAGGGAGGGGTGGAAGGGTAGGGGGGAGCCGTCCTCCCATTTGTCTCTGAAAGCAATTTGTCCTCGAAGCTGCTTTAATTAGACGGGGGGATTTTTTTCTTCTTCTTTTTTTTCTCTCTTTCCCCCGTTTTATCTCTATGTCTATCTATCTATCTATCTCTATCTCTATCTCTATCTCTATCTCTCTCTCTCTCTCTCTCTCTCTCTCTCTCTCTCTCTCTCTCTCTCTCTCTCTCTCTCTCTCTCTCTCTCTCTCTCTCTCTCTCTCTCTCTCTCTCTCTCTCTCTCTCTCTCTCTTCTCTCCTCTCTCTCTCTCCTCTCTCTCTCTCTCTCTCTCTCTCTCTCTCTCTCTCTCTCTCTCTCTCTCTTCTCTCTCTCTCTCTCTCTCTCTCTCTCTCTCTCTCTCTCTCTCTCTCTCTCTCTCTCTCTCTCTCTCTCTCTCTCTCTCTCTCTCTCTCGCTCTCTCTCGCTCTCTCTCTCTCTCTCTCTCTCTCTCTCTCGTACATCTGCGTTAGCCATTCTTTTCGACAAAAAACCCTTCCACCTGCTCCCACACGCTAGACTTAATCCTCCTCCACCACCTTCGTGTAACCTCTCCCTCACCCCCCCTCACCCCCCACCCCCTCACACACCCCTCACTCCCTTCACCTTCACCCCCCCCCCCTTCACCCTCACACCCTCTCCTCTCTGACATGATCCGACACTCAACTTACAGGTGACACTGGCAGGAGTGTGTGTGTGTGTGTGTGTGTGTGTGTGTGTGTGTGTGTGTGTGTGTGTGTGTGTGTGTGTGTGTGTGTGTGTGTGTGTGTGTGTGTGTGTGTGTGTGTGTATGTGTGTGTGTTTATGGAAAATAGCGAATAGAAAAAAATAGTATGAGGAAAAAAGTAAGAAAATTTAAGAGGGGAGAAAAAAAAAGAGAAAAGAAGGAAGTCAAAACCCCGTGAACCCCAAAAAGCCACAGACCGAAACCCCTCCCCACAACACACTTGCAAAAACTAAACCACTACAGCAAAAAAAAAAACAACACAACAAAACCACACCCGCCCCAAAAAACCCCCCCCACAAACACAAAAAAACCAAGACACCACCGCACAAAACACCCCACACCCTCCCAAGCCAACACAAAACCCACACCACAACCCCCACACCAACCACACCAAACCGACAACCACCACCCACACAAACCCACACACAAAAACAAAAAAAAAAAAAAAAAAACCACAACAATCAAAAAAAAAAATAAAAAACCCCAAAAAAACACACAAAAAAAAACAAAAACGAAACAAATACAAAGACCATGACAAAACAACAAAACACGGAATAAAAGAAAAAGAAAGAAAGTTAAAAAAAAGCGAATGAAAATAACAAAATCGAAAAAAAGGACAAATAAAGGGGGTTAGGGGAGTAGAAAGCAGACAGCAGTTGCCAGATATGGAGGTGGACCGAGACAGTATGGTAATGTGATTGATTTCCCCTCAGTTCGTTAAACAGCCCTCGGATGTCTCCCCTTGCTGTGTCCGGCGATGTGGTGTGTGGGAGGGAGGGTGGGTAGGGGGATAGGGAAGGGGGAGGGGGAGATGGAGGGAGGGAAAGAGAGCAAGGGGAGGGGAAGGGAGATGGGCGGCTATAGAAGGTGGAAAGAAGCTAGGAGGAAAGAGAATGGGAGATGGAGGAGGGAGGGAAAGAGAGCAAGGGGAGGGGAAGGGAGAATCGGGAGGGGGAGATGGAGGGAGGGAAAGAGAGCAAGGGGAGGGAAAGGGAGAATTGGGAGGGGGAGATGGAGGGAGGGAAAGAGAGCAAGGGGAGGGAAAGGGAGAATCGGGAGGGGGAGCTGGATGGAGGGGAAAGTCGTGAAGAGGGAAGGGGGAGGGAAAGGGAGAATCGGGAGGGGGAGATGGAGGGAGGGAAAGAGAGCAAGGGGAGGGAAAGGGAGAATTGGGAGGGGGAGATGGAGGGAGGGAAAGAGAGCAAGGGGAGGGAAAGGGAGAATTGGGAGGGGGAGATGGAGGGAGGGAAAGAGAGCAAGGGGAGGGAAAAAAGGAAAAAAAAAGGGAGAATCGGAGGGG
>NW_028234425.1:5244177-5254177 GCF_977035675.1 Penaeus japonicus | reverse complement strand
GATAGGAAACAGACAGATATAAAGAGGGAAAAGGGAAAGAAAGAAAGAAAGATTGAGAAGAAATCAAGACGGAGAGACGAAGAGACAAAAATGAATAACAACAATAAATAGACATGGAAGACGAGAAAAGATAAACCACAGACAACAAACAAGGAGACAAAAAACAATACACAAACAAACAAACGAAACAAACACACCCAAACCATTAAACAAACACCACTTTAAGAAAAACAAATAGGAACAAACACACCCAAACCGCGAATTAACGCCCCCCCCCTTCCCCGCCACACCTCTTAAACAAACCAACAACAAAAAATAGCAACAAGAAATCAGAGAGAGAGAGATAGTAAAAAAAGACGCGATAATACGAGAAACGAGAGCGAGACAGACAGAGGGAGCCGAAGAGTTCCAGACATGGACTGCTCGATGAAGTAGGGAGGGGGGGAGGGAGAGGGAGGGGAGAGGGGAAGGAGGGAGGGAGGGGAGAGGGGAGAGGAGGGGGAGGGAGAGGGAGAGGGGAGAGAGGGAGGGGAGAGAGGGAGTGGAGAGGGGAGATAGAGAGTGGAGAGGGGAGAGGGGAGGGAGGGAGTGGAGAGGGGAGAGAGGGAGGGGAGAGGGGAGAGAGGAAGAGGTGGGTAGAGAGAGAAATGGGGAAAGGAAGTGGGAGAGAGAGTCGAGTAGAGGGTTGAAAGAGAGGGGGAAGTGGGTAGAGGGGGTAGGGAGGAAAGGGGGGAGGGATAGGTGGGATTGTGGTAGGTAGGAGGGGAAAAAAAGGGGGGAGGGATAGGTGGGTAGCGGGGGGAAAGGGGGTGGAGAGTGTGGGGAGAGAGAGTAAGAGAGAGAGTCGGGTAGGAGAGGGACGAGGGGGAGGGGGGAATGGGGTTGGGAGAGAGTTAGGGAGAGGGGAGATGAGTAAGGGGAGACAAAAGGGGTTTGGGAGTTAAAGCAAAGTCGGAAAAAGTTCGGGGAAAAAGGGGACAACATACAATGGAAATAGTTAAAGGGGGAGATAGTGGTGGGGAAAAGGGGAATGGGAGTGGGAAGAGTGGGAATGTTGGAGGATTGGTGGTGGGGGAATGGAAAGGAAGGGAGAGAAAGAGGAAGTCGGAGAGAAGGGGTGATAATGGAGGTAAAGGATGCGAGGGGGAAGGGAAAGAGAAATTGAGGGGGGGGGGGGATGGGAGATCGAGTCGAGGTGAAGGGGTGATAGTGTGGGGGGGGTGAGGGGAAATGGGGGATATCTGATGGTGCGTGTGTGGAGTATACGAGAAGGATGGGAGAGGGGGAAGGGGGGGATAGGAGAGAGGAAGTGATGATGGGGAAGTAAGGGTTATGAGAGGAAGAAATGAGGAGCAGAGGACAGGAAGGGGAAAAGGGGAATGAGAGACGGGAGAGAAAAAAGGGGGAAATGCGAGGGTACAGTAGAGAGGGGTGTATAGGTGGGAAGGGGAAGGAGATGAGGGGATGGAGGGAGGAGGGGGGGGGGGTAGACATCCCTATGGAGATGCCAGAGTCAGTTTTCCTCTTCACAAAAATATGTAGGTTAGTGTTACTTGCGGTGCGATGCTCGGTGGTGTTTGCTTGTTTGTTTATGTTTTTTGTTTATGTTGTTGTACGTCGAATTATTGCCAATAGTGTTTGTTGTTTTTTTGTATTATGTTTTTGTCCTTGATTTTTTATTATTATTATTATTATTATTATTATTATAACTCTCTTTAAGCTCGAAATTGATCTTACTCGTTAACTAGCTAACATCAACTCTACTTAGGTAATTGACCTTTTAGCATTCCTACTCACCCTATAAGCGGATGACCTTTGACCTCGTGTGAGGAGAGTTGATACGGTAGGGGGCGATGACCTAAGGGTTAGTTCTAGAATAATGTCGTATTTCTGTAAAGGTTTCCACTGTAAGATTATTTTATCCCTTGTTCCTATTGTTTTGAGAGAGTGAGCTGGTGAGTGTGAGAGTGAGAGAGTGAGAGAGAGAAAGAGAGAGAGTGAGAGAGAGAGAGAGAGAAATTTTCCGCCGGGTGGGTCACGGGAGTAAACTGCTGATAATGCTTTTAGGCGGTCAAGCAGTGTGGTGGGAAGATAGTTTATTAAGCTACTCGCGGGCCCGGAGGGGGAAGCGCGCCAGCAGCAAAGGACGCGGGTTTAAAGTGCGAGGGGAAAATAGGGCGGAGTTAAAGGGCGGCGGACGACTTTTAATTTAAATTATTTAGCCAGGCTGAAGGCCTCGTGCCCCGTAGTGCAAGGGGTGATGCAACGGGCCAGCGTACCGGGCGAGGTACGTAGTTTATAACGGGTAAATGTTGGAAGGAGGGGACGTGGAAATTTAGTGGTAAGGGGATTTGCCCGCGGATGCCGCACAGCAGCGCAAGACGTCCAACGCGTTACTCGCGCAGGCTTCACGTAGGCCCGCCACAGTTTCTGCCCGTAGCTGGTGGAGCGAAAGCTGAGGATCCGAGTAAAGTTACAAGTAAGATGGAAACGGAAAAGTAAAGAGCTAGGGGAAAAGGAAACGTTAAACGCACGTTGGACCCCGGCCCGCTTGCCCGGCCCCGGGGGCACGCGAAGAGTTCCCCGCCCGGTGGACGGGACAGGTATTCTAGAAAGGGGGACCCGACCCGTTAAGAGAAGGTGGATCCGAAAACGTAAAGAGACGGAGGCACAGGAGATGTTCCGGCCACGGGGGGCGCGGCACGTTCAAGAACCGCTGGCCTCCGTCCTCGGTTACCCGCCACGGGGCCCAGCCAGGGCGCGCCGGACCGGTTCACCACGACCAGGGGGATACCGACACGTTACACCGCCAGGTGGACAACGGAAACACGTTCACCCGAGGGGGCCCAGCCCATCCGTATCAGACCGAAGGGGCAGGCGCGGGTAACCGGAACGGGGGACAAGGACGGACGAGCCGGGCCACAGCCCTCCCGTTCTCGCGCCGGGGCCACGACCCGAATCCGAGACGTGGTCAAGGCCAGGTAGCACTCCCGGGGCCCGGCCGGTTACACGCCCGGGGACCACGAACATCCCCCAACAGGTGGCCCAAGGACGGTTTCACCGCCCGGGGCACCGCCCAGATCCGGCGGAGGACCCGGACGCCGCCCGGGTCCCCCATGGCCTACCCCCGTCGGCATTGGGCCGAGGGCCGGCGCTGCGACAGGGAGGCTCTACGGCCACAGCGGGCGCCGCGCGGGGGCGCGGGGCGCCGGCGCGAGATGGAGCGCGGGCGCGGAGCGCGGGCGCGAGCGAGAGCGGGAGACGGGCCGCGCTAGGCGCGCGGGGGCGCGCGCGCGCGCGCGGGCGCGCGCGCGCTCTGCGGTCGCGCGCTCTCTCGATCTCGCGACGCGCGCTCGGCGCGCTCTCTATCCTCTCTATATATTATATATATATATGATATATTATATATATATATATATATATATATTATATATATTATTATATATATTTTTTTTTATATACATATATATATATATATAATGTATTATAATTCTATGTTAGATATTTAAATATATATATATTTATATATATATATATATATATATATATATATATCGGTCCTGTATTTATATATATATATATATATTATATATATATATATATATTATATATATATATATCTGATATATACACACACACACACATATACTCACTCTCAATTCTCAATCACTATAACTCTCTACTCTCTACTCTCTCTCTCTCTCTCTCTCTCTCTCTCTCTCTCTCTCTCTCTCTCTCTCTCTCTCTCTCTCTCTCTCTCTCCCTCCCTCTCTCTCTCTCTCCTCTCTCTTCTCCCTTTCTTTCTTCTCCCCTTCTCTCTTCTCTTTTTCTCTCTCTCTCTCTCTCCCTCTCTCTCTCTCTCTCTCTCTCTCTCTCTCTCTCTCTCTCTCTCTCTCTCTCTCTCTCTCTCTCTCTCTCTCTCTCTCTCTCTCTCTCTCTCTCTGCTTCTGCCGCTGCCGCAACAAAAGCTGGGCTTGGACACCAGCCAAAGAACGGGACGGAGGGAGGGAGGGAGGGAGGGAAGGGAGGGGAGGGGGGAGAGGATGAGGCAGCTAAGGAAAAGAGAGGAGGAGCGGTGGGATGGAGGGAAGGAGGAGGAGGAACGGAGGGGAGAAGGAAGGTGAGAAGAGGGGTGGGGTGAAAAGGAGGAGGGATGGAGGGGAGGAGGAAGGTGAGAAGGAGGAGGGATGTCGAGAGGGAGGAAGGTGAGAGGGAGGGAAGAAGGAGGAGGGATGTCGGAGAGAGGAAGGTGAGAGGGAGGGAAGGAAGAGGAGTGATGAGGGAAGGAGAAGGAGGAGGGATAGAGAGAAGGGGGAGGAGGGATGGAGGAGGTAGGATGGAGTGGATAGAAGGAAGTTGGACTATAGAGGGATAGAGGCAGGGAAAGCGGGATGGAGGAGGGGAGGTGTGGAGTGGTAGAGGAATAGAGGGAAGGTTGATGGAGGTAGAGAGGGAGGGAAGGAGACTGGAAAATAAGGGAAGGCTAAGTGGGGAAGGAAGAAAGGGAAGAGGATGGAAGAAGTGGTGGAGGAGGAAGTGAAGAAGAAGAAAGAGGAGGAGAAAGGAGGGAGTGAAGTAAGGGAAAGGGGAAAGGGGGGATAGAAGGAGAGAGAGATAGAAAGGGTGAAAGGAAGGAGAGAGAGATACAAAGGGTGAAAGGAAGGAGGGAGGGAGAGGGAGAAGCAAATACCCCTCCCACTTCGTATCCGCCTTCCTTCTTCGTACTCTTTCTTCCTTTTTCTTCCTCTTTTTCCTCTTCCTTATCTTCTTTTCCTCTATTTGTCTCTTCTCATTTTCTCCTTCTCATCACTTCTCTTCTCATTTTCTCTTTATTTCTCCTTCTTATCACTTCCCTTCTTCCCTTGTCTTCCTCCTCCTCCTCTTCCTCTTATTTAGTCTCTCTCTCTCTTTCTCTCTTTCTCTCTCTCTCTCTCTCTCTCTCTCTCTCTCTCTCTCTCTCTCTCTCTCTCTCTCTCTCTCTCTCTCTCCTCGTAGAACCTGCAGTGTTGCTAATCATGCGTCTTATCCCCTGCATTTTTCCTCTTACATTTCTCTCATCTTCCCCATTCCTAGCTCCACCCCACACCCCTCTCACCCCCTTTTTACCCTCCCTTCAACCCCCTCTTTTCCCCCTCCCCCCTCCCCCGTCCTCTTCTCTCCTTGCACCCTACACCCCCCCCCACCTCCTCTCCCCTCCCTGCCTCTCTCTAAGAAGACGATACTGGCGTCACTGTGCCCTGAGAATTTAATACAGAAAACATTACCGTCTTTGTAGCGAGAGCCTCTTACGCTGCGTGTTCCGTTCTGTGCGACTGCGCCAGGGTACAGTCGCTTCTCCGCTTGGCTCTTTCCTCCTTCTCTTTTCTTCTTCTTTCTTCTTTTCTTCCTTTCTTTATTCTTCTTTCTCCTCTCCCCCTCCACCTTTTTTTTTATTCTTCCTTTCGTCTTCCTTCCCTTGATCTGGCTCTCATTTCTCTCTTCATCCTCATTTCTCTCCTAATTTTCTGCTTTCTCCTCCTCCTCCTCATCGTCCTCCTCTCCTCCCTTCTCCCTCTTTTCTCCTCTTCCTCTTCCTCCTTACCCTCCTCCTCCTCCTCCTCCTCCTCCTCCTTACCCTCCTCCTCCTCCTCCTTACCCTCCTTCTCCTCCTCTCCTCACTCCTTCTCTCCTCCTCCTCCTCCTCCCCCCTCCTTCTCCTCCTCTTCTTCCTTACTCTCCACCTCCTCCTCCTCCTCCTCCTCCTCCTCCTCCTCCTCCTCCTCCCCCCCTCCTTCTCCTACTCTCCTCACCCCTTCTCACCCCCTCTCCCTCTCCTCCTCCTCCTCCTTACCCTCCTCCTCCTCCTCCTTACCCTCCTTCTCCTCCTCTCCTCACTCCTTCTCTCCTCCTCCTCCTCCTCCCCCTCCTCCTCCTCCTCTTCCTCCTCCTCCTCCTCCTCTCCTCCTCCTCCTCCTCCTCCTCCTCCTCCTCCTCCTCCTCCTTCTCCTTCTCCTTCTCCTTCTCCTTCTCCTACTCACCCCTCACCCCTTCTCACCCCCTCTCCCTCTCCTCCTCCTCCTCCTTCTAACCTCTTCCTCTACCTCTGTACCTCAAATTCTTGCCGGATTAATCAGACGCGGAAGTTGACCTTTTTTTCTACTTCTACGTTTGGAAGTTCTCTCTGAAGTCTTAAGGAGATCTCGGCGAATGTACTGTCATAAAATATATACACGTGTCTGCTGTGCGTATACACTTATGGCATACATGTACTGTGTTATATATTTACGTTGCTGACATACGTAGAAGTATGTTATACAGTTATATGCTTCACGCTACTTTCGTACTTACACGCTAACAGCATACTTACACGCTACTTCTATACGTACATGTACACATATGTGCACACACCTCGCCTCTTATGGTCTCGTTGGCGTGTGTTTCATGTGAATGTCTGAACCTTATCATCATTGTGTGAAATGTTGTTACGTACGCATTCCTGAAATTGGTCTTTCCCTTTCTCTTTTTTTCCACTTTTTGCCTATCTAATCATCGTTATCTTTTATTTTTGGTGTTATCTTCTTTCTTTTTCTTCTTTCGTTTTGATCATTCCCACTTTTTCTTTCAGTATCATAATCATATTGACCTTTCTTCTTCTTCTTCTTTTTCCTCTTCTCCGTCTTTTATAAACTTACTCCCTCTTCTTTTTTCTCCTTTTCCTCACCATATTCCATATGAATACGAATCTTTCTAATAATAAATATATAGATAATCATATAAATAAATAAAATTCCGTTTTACCTGGCCATGATACCGTCACGTGATCGACTCAAAACGTTTCTGATTGGCTCGTTCATTCAAACAGTCAGCGATGATGATTGGCTGGCTGAAAAGTGACTAACGGCTCCGATGGATCGTTGCCTAAAACTGTCATCTTTGCAATTACGCTGAGATTGTTTCTTTTTGAATTAATGTCGCGGCCCTTGATAAACATTGCCGTGATTTAGTTGTCGTTGTTTAGAGGTCGTGGCTGGAATTTGTGGTGAGGTAGTTCCGTTATTGTTGTTGTTTTATGAATGTGGATATGATGTGTGGGGAGTTTCTCTCACTTTAGTTCTTTTTTTCTTTTCTTTCTTTCTTTCTATCTTTCTTTCTTTCTCTCTCTCTTCGTCTTCTCTCTCTCTTCGTCTTCTCTCTCTCTCTCTCTCTCTCTCTCTCTCTCTCTCTCTCTCTCTCTCTCTCTCTCTCTCTCTCTCTCTCTCTCTCTCTCTCTCTCTCTCTCTTTCTCTGTCTCTGAGAGAACGAAAAATAGAAAAGAGAGAAAGAAAGAGAGAAGAAAAAAAAATACTGCGCCAACCACACAAAAGCATTTCCTCCCTCTGCCTGTCCGTGTCACGAAGCAAGCAAGTAAAATCAGACACAGAATAAGGGGAAAGACAGACACAAAAGACAACCCACGTTTTAGCAGAAAAGCAGACAAAAGTTTAACAGAAAAGGAGACAAAGACTCTAGCAGAGAAAAAAAAACATTTTAGCAGAAAAGCAGAGACGGTTTAAGCAGGAAAAAATACCAGATACGGAAAGCCAATTTGAATGGAAATGAGAAGAGGAAGAAGAGAAAATGAAGAGAAAGGGGAGATTAGGGAAGAAAACAGAATAACAAATAAGAACAGGGAATTCGGTGAAAATTATAGAAAAAAAATGGAGGAAAGGATGGAGAAAGATAAAGAAAAGGAGAGGAGAAGAGAAAGATAAGAAAATGAAGAAGGAAATTCTGTGAAAAAGAAGGAAAACGAAGAATATTAAATTTTCATAAAATCGAGATTCTCTTTTAGGACATTATTTAGGGTGATTTGATCTTTATCTTTTTTCAAAAAAGACATAAACTCAAGAATCCATTCTATGGTGTGTTTAACAAGCGTGATTCGCTCTCTCATTTTCTATAAAAAGATGAAAATAAAGAATGAAAAAATAAGAAAGTTAACACAAAATGTATTTGTTTCCATCTGAAAATAGGGGGAAGGGGAAGAAGAGAGGGGGGAGGGGAAGAAGAGAACGGGAAGGGGAAGAAGAGAGGGGGAAGGGGAAGAAGAGAACGGGAAGGGGAAGAAGAGAGGGGGAGGAATAAAGGAGAAGATGGAGAGAGAGGGCATCTAGGGTGAAAGGATATAAACATAACCTCACAGTTACATCGAAGAGACAAGTGTCTTGGATACAGCATTAAGAACCCCCCCCCCCTCACCTACCTACGACCCCTTCCAAAAACAGGGGAAAAAAAGGGGGGTGGGGAGAAAGAGAGAGAGACACGGAGGGGAAAGGAAGAGGAAGGGGGAGGGGAGGGGAGAGGAAGGAAGGGGAGGGGGAGGAGGGGATGGGGAAAAGGGATTTTTATCTAAGGGAGAACGAAGGCTTGTAAAATCGAGAATCCATTGGGAACGCGATTTGGGTCAAGGCGAAAGGGTGCGTGATCTTCCGAAACTGGGTACGAGCGGGAGGCAAGAACACGCCGGGTCTGGCTGGCCTGAGTGCCGGTACGTAGAGAGGAGGAGGAGGTGGAGGAGGAGGAGGAGGAGGGTTTGGAGAGAGGGAGGGAGGGGAGGGGAGGGGGATGGAGGAGGAGGGTTTGGAAAGAGAGAGGGAGCATGGGAGGGGAGGGGGGAGGAGGAAAGAGAGAGGGAGCATGGGAGGGAGAAAGGGAGGGATGGGAGGAGGAGGAGGAGGAGGAAAGAGAGAGGGAGGGAAGGGGGGAGGAGGAAAGAGAGAGGGAGGAGGGGGAGAGGGAGGGAGGGGAGGGGAGGGGAGGGGGGAGGAGGAAAGAGAGAGGGAGGGAGGGGAGGGGGGAGGAGGAAAGAGAGAGGAGGCATGGGAGGGAGAAAGGGAGGGGAGGGGGAGGCGGGAGGGATGGAAGGAGGAGAGAGAGGGAGGCGGGAAGGAGTGGGGGGAGGGAGGGAAGACAATAAAGAGAGAAAGAGAAGGAGGATGGGAGGGAGGGAAGCGGGAAGGAAGGAGGAAGAAAGAGAGAAGAGGAAGGAGAGAGGGAGAGACGATGAGAGGGGGGAGGCGAAAGGTAGGGCGAAGAGGCGGGAGGGAGGTTGAAGGGGTTAGGTGAGGTGCGGGGAAAGAGAGAAGGACGGAGAGTGAGAAGGGAAGAGAGGGAGGAGGAGAGACTGAGGGCTTGAGGGGGGAGGTAAAGAATGGAGGGAAAGAGAGAAAGAGAGAAGGAAGATAAGAGAGTAGAGAGAGGGTGGGGAGTAAAGGGGATGAGGCCCCGAGGGAAGGAGAGGAGGGTCGAAACTGGCCCGGAAAGAGAGAGAGAGAAAAAAAAGAAATAAAAAAAGAAGAGGAGAGATGGTGTTTGTGCAAGAGGAAATCTCTCGGATCCATTTCTATTCATTTGTCTAGAATTTTCTTTCCTTTCTTTCTCTCCTTTTTTTTTATCAGCCTGCTTCTTCTCCTCGTTTCCGACCGTCAAGCTTGTTTGAAAGTCTGGTTGTGTGGCTGATCTCTCTCTATATCTAGCTTTTGTTTTCTCATCAACAGCCTAACCACAAGTGGGCGTTCAAACTCACTTTCCTTCATTAAAGCTTATATTGAATTAAGCTGTCACTCGACGCCCGAACGCCCACACACATGACGTCCCTCCCTTCCCCCCCCCCCCTCCTCACTCTTTCCAAATTTCATATTCACTCGTTTCATCTTGCAGGCTATCCCTATTCCCCTCATTCCTCATTCATTCTCTTCGTCTTGTCTTTTTTTTCCCTCGCAGCAACTCATTTCAAATCTTCTCATCTACTCCCCGTTCTACATCTCCCTCTCCTCTTTCTTACACCCCTATTCTCCCCCCCTCTTCCCCATTATCCCATCTTTTCACCCTCCCTCCCCCATTCATCCTTCCCCTTCATCCCTCCCCCTTCCCCTTCATCTCTTCCCCTTCCCCTTCACCTCTCCCCCTTCCCCTTCATTTCTCCCTCTTCCCCTGCATCCCTCCCCCTTCCCCTTCATCTCCCCCTCTTCCCCTTCATTCC
>NW_028234425.1:5234177-5236677 GCF_977035675.1 Penaeus japonicus | reverse complement strand
ACTGCTCGTCCCATTTTAAAGAGGTAAAGGCAGGGAACAGGAGAGCCTAAAGGATTGGAATGGAATATTTATTTGGCTGATTTATGTGCTATTATTATTCTAATTCCTATTTTGCCTTTTATCTTTATTCTTTTTTTTCTTATTATTGTTCTTCTTCTTCTCTTTTTCTTTCCTTCTTCTTCATTTTCTTGTTTCTTCTTTTCTTCTTCCTCGTCCTTTTCTTGTTTGTTTGTTTGTTTTTTGTTTGTTTGTTTTTTATCACCATCATGATCATTATTCTCTTCTCTTCATCGTCTCCCTCCATTTCGTCCAGCTCTCTTTTCTTCTTCTCCTTTTCCTCCTCCTCGTTTTCCTCTTCCTCTCCTCTTCTTTTCCATCTCCAATTCCATATTCGTTTTATTTTATTTTCCATTTTTTTTTATTTCTAGTAATTGCCAAGCATTGTACGTTTACAACTTTAAAATTCATCCACCAAAAAATAATAAATAAATAAATAAAACTAAAAATAAAATAAAAAAACAAACATTGACAGACAAAAGACTTCAGTTAACCTACAACCTTGTCTAGTTAAGAAAGGTACAAAGGTCCATTGATAAAAATCTTGTTACCAAAACAAAAAGAAAAGATGCATTGTTACACACCTTTCGTACCCAGCACTTCTTTTCTAAGGATCTTAGCCAAGTTTCTTTGGCAATGAAACAAAGGAAACAAACAAAAAATAACGATAACCGAGACCACTTTTTTGTCTCTGCAATTTCTCTTTCCCTCTCTCTTTCTCTTTCTCGTTCTATTTTTAACTTTTCGCCCTCTCTTTCTCTCTCTCTCTCTTTCTCTCTCTCTATATATATCTATCTATCTATCTATCTATCTATCTATCTATCTATCTATCTATCTATCTATCTATCTATATATATATTTTATACATATATATATCCCTATCTCTTTAATTATCTCTCTTTTTCTTTTTTTCTCTCTCTCTTTCTCTCTCTCCCTCCTTTTTCTCCCTTTTTCTCTCTCTTCTTCCTTTCTCTCTCTCCTTCCTTTCTTTCTCTCTCTCTCTCTCTCTCTCTCTCTCTCTCTATCTATCTATCTATCTATCTCTTTCTCTTTCTCCCTCTTTCGCTCTCGCTCTCGCTCTCTCTCTTCTTCCTCTCTATCTCTCTCTCAGTCCCTCCTACTTCTACATCTGTTTCCCTTTGTCTGTAAATAGAATCCCTCCCTCAGTCCAGACACCACAACTTTATAATCCTCTTTTTCCTCAATGGGTCTATAAACCTTCAAAGTCCACTCGTGTTGTCGAAGAGCTTAAAATCCCCCCCCCCCCCCAAAAAAAAAAAAAAAAAAACAAATAAAATAAAAAAAAAAAAAAAAAAAAAAAAAAAAAAAAAAGAAGAAAAGAATAAAATAAAATAAACATTGAAAATCTGAAAAATAAAATCCTATTGACTCGAGGCAAAGAGACAAACAACACACACCATTATGTCACGCGAACTTCCGGTGGACTTTATACTTTCGGTCTTATAGGACCTTCTTTCCTCGAATGCCTCACGCGTTCATGGGACAGTTACGATTCCCCTGATTTAAAGGGGGAAGGAGGAGTTCCCATTACTATTTCCCCCCCCCCCCCTCTCCCTTTTCCTTCCCCCCCTCTACCTCCTCTTCCACCCTTCTTCACCTTTCACCCTTCACCTTTCTCTCCGTCGTTCCTATCACCTCCTCTCTGACTTTCTCTCCTCTTTATCCCCCTCTTTTCCTTTCCCCTTCCTTCTTCCTTCTCTTTTCCCTTCTCTTCCCTACCCTTTCATCCCTCTCTTTCTTTCTTCCTTGTCCCTCCCATCACCTCCTCCCTATATCCCCCTCTCCTCTTCCCTTCTTCCTCCCTCCATCAACCCCTCCTTGCCTCCCCCTATTTCCCCTTCTACCCAACCCTTTTTATTCTTCCCCTATCCCCTCCCTCTCCTCTCCCTCTCCCCTATCCTCTACCCCCTCCACCTTCTCTCTCTCACTGGGTCAAGCTTGTAAACATATCTAAGTGTATTTGCTTGCGTTTTTCGGGTTCGAGTAAGTGTTTGTTCACCTATTCCTGTTGCAATTGTTTGTCCTTGGCCACCTTGCAAAGCCGTATGTATATATTGCATCCAGTGGTCAAGTCTGAAGGAGCTTACGGGGAAGAAAACTTACCTGTCTCTTTTTATTACAGGTGATAAAAATCAATGTCCTTTTAAATGATTCTTTAGTAGGGGAATGATTTTGTTTTTCTCTCGTTTTTTCTTTCTTTCTGCTTCACATTATATTTACTTATTGTATCCTTTTATTTCCAATATGTATCTCAATCCTGTGCATATATATATATTTATATATATATATATATATATACATATATTATATATATACATATATATACATATATTATATATATATAATATATATTACATATATATATATATATACATAATATATATATATATATATATATAAATATATATATATATATATATAA
>NW_028234425.1:5199177-5214177 GCF_977035675.1 Penaeus japonicus | reverse complement strand
TCTCCTCCTTCCTTTTCCCTCCGCTTTTCTTTTCCCTATCCTTCCTTTCCTTCCCTCCCTCCATCTCTTCGCTCCTCTCCTTCCCTCTCCTCCTTCCTCCCTCCTCTCCTTCCCTCCCCTCCTTTTCTCCTTTCCTTCCATCTATCTCCTCCCCCTTTCCTCCATTCTGTCTCCTCCCTCTACTCAACTCTTTCTCTTTCTCCCTCCTTCCTTCCTCTCCTCCACCCTCAATCCTTTCCTTCCTCCTTCCACCTTCTCCATTTCTCTCCCTTCCTTTTCACAACTCTCTCCCTTCTCCTCTCAACCTCTACTCTCCCTTCCTCTCCCCTATCCTCCTCCTCCCTCATCTCCGTCCTCGCCTATTCCTCCCTTCCTTCCACCTCCCTTATTCCTCTCTATCTTCCTACCTTCCTCCGCCTACTCCTTTCCTTCCCTGTCTCTCTCTCCTTCCCTCCCCTCCTCACTTTCCTCCCGTCCTTTCCTCCTCCTTTCATCTCTCTGTCTAATATTATTCCTTCTCTTCCTTCTTCCTCGTCTCCTTCCTCTACCTCTCCTTCTCCTCCTCCTTCTTCTCTATTTTCCCCTTCTTCCTCCCCTCTATTCCTCTCTTCCCTTTCTCTCTTCTCCTATATCTTCCTCTCTCCTTTTTCTTCTCCTCCGTCTCCCATTCATTCTCACTCCTTCCTCCTCCTCCCTTCTTCATTCCCATCCTCCTTTTCTCCTCTCCTCCTTCTTCCTTTCCCTTCACTCCTTCCACTTCCTCCTGTTCCTCCTTTTTCTCCTCTCTTCCTTCTTCTCTCCTTTCTCTTTCCTAGTTCCTTCTCTTCTCTCCCTTCCTCCCCCTTCCTTTTCCCCTCTTTTCTTCTCTCTTCTCTCTTTCTGTCTCTTCATGTTCTTTCTCATCCTTCCTCCCTTCCCCTTTTTTCTTTTTTTCCCTACTTAGTCCTTTTTTCCTTCCTCCGCTCTCTCATCCTTCCTCCTCTCCTTTCCCTCCTCTCTTCCCCTCTTCCCATCCTCTCTCTCGCCTTCCCTTCCTTGCCTTCACTTTTTTATCCTTCCTCTCCTTCCTCGTCTCTCCTCTTCCTCTCCTCGCCTCCTCTTTCCTTCCTTCTCTACTCCTCCTTCCTCCTCCTCCTTCTCCACTTCTCCCCCCTCCTCTCCTGTCCTTCCTCCATTCCTCCTCTCTGCCTTTCATCTCTTCTCGCGTCCTGTCAATTATTCCCTTCTCTTCCTTTACTTTCATTTCCTTCCTCCTTTTCCTATCCTCCTCTCATTTCCATTCATTTTTTCCTTCTTCTCATCCTTCCTGGCCGCCTTTCCTTTCTCCTTACTCTCCTTTTCCTTTCTACTCCTTCTCCGTTATTCTCTCAGCTCTTCCTCGCTCCCTTTCCTCTTCCTCTCTGCTTCTCCCTTCCTTCGCTCCCTTTTCCCTTTCTCTTCCCTTTTCTTCCCCTCCTTCCCTCCTTTATTCCTTCTCCTCTTTCTCTCCTCTCACTCCCTTCCCTCACTCCTGTCTATTCCTTCTCCCCCCTTTACTCCTTTCCTTCTCTCTTCTCCCTCTTCCTTACCTTCTTCCCTTCTCCTTTCTCTCCTTCCCTTCTCTCCTTCTCTTACTCTCCTTTCCCGCTTTTCCTTTCTCTCTCTTCATCCTTTATCTCCTCCCTCTTCTCATCATTCCTCCTCTTCTCCCTCCTTCTCCTCCCTCCTTCTCCTCCCTCCTCTTCCTCCTTTTCCTCCTCCTTTCCTCCCTCCTCCTCCTCCTTCTCTCCGTTCCTGCTTCTCTCTTCTCCTTCCTCCTTCAGGTTCCTTCCTCCTTTCCTTTCCTCCTCGTCTCTTTCTCTACGTCTCTCTCTCTTCCTACTTCCTTTCCATCCTTCCTCTCTGTCTCCCGCCCCTCTTTTCCTAACTCATGTCTATTGGCTAATTTTCCTTCGCCATTCCTTTCTCTCTCCTTCTCAACCTCCTTCCCTTCTCATTCATCTCCTCCTCTGTCCTCTTCTTCCTTCTCGTTGCTCTCCTTTCCCCTGTCTCTTCTCATCTCCTTCCCTTTCCTTCCCTTCCTTTCCTCCTCCTCCTCCTTCCTCGCCTCTCCCCCACCCCCCTCCTCATCATCCTCTTCTTTCTCGTTCTCCTCTCCTCTCTTCTTCTCCTATACCTCCTCCCTCCCTCCTCTTCCTCCTTCTCCTTCT
Source organism: Penaeus japonicus (assembly GCF_977035675.1). Classification (NCBI taxonomy): domain Eukaryota; kingdom Metazoa; phylum Arthropoda; class Malacostraca; order Decapoda; family Penaeidae; genus Penaeus; species Penaeus japonicus. The sequence continues at coordinate 5,211,988 of NW_028234425.1, read as the reverse complement.
CCTTCTCCTCCTCCTCCTCCTCCTCCTCCTCCTCCTCCTCCTCCTCCTCCTCCTCCTCCTCCTCCTCCTCCTCCTCCTCATCCTCCTCCTCCTCCTCCTCCTCCTCCTCCTCCTCCTCCTCCTCCTCCTCCTCCTCCTCCTCCTCCCACTCCCCATCTCTCCTTGCAACTAACATCGTACTGCTTTTACTAAACCCTTTTTTCCCTCCTGCAACTCCAATTTTCTTTGTTACTTTAGGGAAGAATAAAGAAAAAAAAAGAAAATAATATAAAACCTGAATTACACAGGTTGCCTTCTCTCTACCCCCCCCCCCCCCCACGACCACCTCCCGATCCTTATCCCCCCCCTTACCCCCATCTCCCACCCGCCTCCTCTTCCCCATCTCCCTCCTAAAACGGAAGATGAGAAGCAGAGATAAATGCAAGAAAATGAAGGCGTGGAGTATGAACGAGAATGACGCAATCTGAACCCGCAAGATCGTCAGAAACATTGGGCTTTAAGGAACATTTGGAGTGTGACTTTGGGCTTTAAGGAACATCTAGCGGGAGATTGAAGTATGACTTGAAATTAAATTACGTAGTTAAGCAAGAGACGGTAGTGATTAATAAATGCATTTCATATGGTGCATAGCCCGTTCGAAACTCTCCTGCAAGCTACAAAGGATGTTTTGAAACCTGAAAGGTGTTTTGTGTGTTTTAGATGTATTTTTATCTTTATTTTTATTTTCCCCCACTTTCTCTCTCTCTCTCTATCTATCTATCTATCTATCTATCTCTGTCTATCTATCTATCTATCTATTTATCTATCTATCTATTTATCTATTTATCTATCTATCTTTATCTAGCTATCTATCTCTATCTCCAGCCCTCTCTCTCTCTCTATCTACCTATCTATCTCTATCTAGCTATCTATCTCTACCTCTCTCTCTTTCTCTCTCTCTCTCTCGCTTTCTATTTTTCTCTTTTTCTCATTGATCCATCTTTCTCAACCTTACTCTCTCTCTCTCTCTCTCATATTCTCCCTCCTTATGTAAATCTGCACATATAGTCCTTCTCCCTTACACTGCCCCCACCCCCTGGACCCCCTCTTCTCAAAACCGCCCCATTACCCCTACAAACAACTAACACAAAAGGGGACTTAGGCTATTAAAAAAAAGAATAAACTTTCTTTGAATTGAAGAAAAATAATTTAAATAAAAAAGGGCCTTTGTTATGAAAGTGTCCGTACGTGGTAAGGGGAGATTTATCATAAGATTTTTATTTCTATTTATACTTTTTAAAGAGGGGGGGGGATAGAAGGAATAGGAAGGAAGGGGGAGGGAGAAGGCAGATGGTCAGTCGTGTTAGAGTTACGGTCAAAGTGTTTCGTGCTCGAAAAGGAGTGTAGGGAGGGGGGAGGGGGGGGCTGAAGGTAGGGGATGAGAGGAGGGAGGGGTCGTAGGAGAAGGTAGGGGGTGGGAGAGGGGAGGCGGGAAGGTGTAAAGACCTGTAATCAACGTGTGGATCTGTTAGTACGGCATTGGCGAGCCTGTGCCTTTGCAGAGATAGTAAGAGAAAGAGAGAAAGAAAGAGAGAGAAAGAGGAAAATCATATCAAATAAATCTCTCTCCATCTATACATATGTATATACATATATACGCACATGTAACACAAATGTATGTATATGTATGTGTGAATGTGTATGTGTATACATATATATATATATATATATATATATATATATATATATATATATATATATAAAATATGTATATAAATATGTATATATATATATATATATACAAATATATATATATATATATATATATATATATATATATATATATATATATGTATGTATGTATATGTATGTATGTTTGTATGTATGTATGTATTTATAGACATGTGTGTATATTGTTCTTTCTCTGTTTTGTCACCCTTTCTTTCATTATTCTCTTACTTCTTCATTCTGTTTTTCCTTCCCCACCTCTTTGTTTGTTTGTTCCATTCTTCCATATTCTCCTTCCAAGGGTAAAGTAAGACTAAAAGTGTTTCAAAAGTGAACAGAAATTGAATCATTCCTCTGCCTTTGTCTCTTAAGACCAAAGGATAAAGAAAGATAAGGAATAACCGAGAATGGATAAAAGAGAGAGAGAGAGAGAGAGAGGCAGAGAAGAAACGAAGGGAGAAATGGAAATGGAGAGAGAAAGATGAGGGAGAAAGACGGAGATTGGAAAAATAGTTTGAAATGATTATGTAGAGATGTAGAGATAGAGAGATATAGAGAGAGCGAGAGAAAGAGAGAGAGAGAGAGAGAGAGAGAGAGAGAGAGAGAGAGAGAGAGAGAGAGAGAGAGAGAGAGAGAGAAAGAAAGAGCTAGAGAGAGAGAGAGAGAAAGAGAGAGATGTAGAGAGATAGAGAAAAATAAAAGAACGACGGGGTGAAAAAGAAAAGAATATATATATACAGAGAGAGACAAAAGAAACCTACGGAATTATAATCATGTTATCCATCTTTTGCAAAAGACAACCGCACATGACTCCCCCCTTCCCCCCCCCCCCCCCCCCACACTCTTCGCTATTCCCTCTTCTACCCATGTCATCACCAAATGGGCGATTTGTTTACTCTCTCCTAGGCCTATCACCCCCCCCCCCTCTCCACCATGCACTCCTTTCCCTCTGTCATGATTGCAATGAATCAAGCCAATGAAAACTGCTAAAGATACCCAGCTCGTATGTTCAGTTTCATTATAACCAATCCCATGATATAAATGATTCATTTTATATATTCAAAATTGCACCAAACTATCACACGAATTGCTCCACAAAATCGCACAAATCGGACCACAGAATCATAAAATTCGCACCACAAAACCACACAAATCGCACCACAAAATCACAAAATTCGCACCACAAAACCACACAAATCGCACCACAAAATCACAAAATTCGCACCACAAAATCACAAAATTCGCACCAGAAAAACACACAAATCGCACCACAAAATCACAAAAATCGCACCACAAAACCACACAAAATCACAAAATTCGCACCACAAAACCACACAAAATCACAAAATTCGCACCACAAAAATCGCACTACAAAACCGCACTAATTCACAAAATTCGCACCACAAAACCACAAAAATCGCACCACAAAACCACAAAAATCACACCACAAAATCTCAAAAAAAATCGCAGACACTTAAAATCGCCACCATTTATAAAAATCGTCAAATTTTCCCCACCGCAAACTTACCTCCCTTCCTTTCCTCGTTTTCCTTTTCCCTTTATTTGCATAAACTCTGGCTCCTTTACCTTGGCTTGAGTAAACCACCAATCAGAAACAGATGTTGGCAAGCCTGCTAACTTGGCTTTGTGTTTTGAAAGCGGTCTATGTTGGTATTCCTGGCTGAAGGGGGTGAATGTTGGAGACAGAGAGAGATTTATGGTAGATTCATATTAAAGTTTTTCTTTTGTGATGAACTGTTTGTATTTGTGGAAACTTGGAAGTGTTTGTTGGGTAACTTTTTTTATGGGTGACTTTTCGAAAATACGGTGGATTTTTTTTTTAGACCATTTTACCTCCCATTCTTTATTTAGAATTTGTCCATGTATTTGTTTCTATCTCTATTTCTGTCTTTTTTTTCTGTCTCTCGTTCTTTCTCTCTTTCTCTCTCTCTCATTCTCTCTCTCTCTCTCTCTCTTTCTTTCTCTTTCATTTTCTCTCTCTTTATCTCTCTCTCTCTCTCTTTGTCTCTCTCTCTCTCTCTCTCTCTCTCTCTCTCTCTCTCTCTCTCTCTATATATATATATATATATATATATATATATATATATATATATATATATATATATATATGTCTGTCAATCTATCTATCTATCTTTAAATGGAAACATCTTTGTATGCCCTTTGTTATTTATTTATCTATTCACTTTTCCCTCAAGCTTACTCAACTTCACCAACAAACACACCACAAAAGTAACAAGTATTGCGCATTAGATTAAAAACTTTTATCATTAAAACATGATGCAAAGATATGCACACATAAAAGAGCATGAGTAAAAGTTAGACGGGAAAAATTGCACGTCAATGCAGAGAAGTGTATTCAAGTTGTTAAGTTAACTGAAAAAAAGGTTAAAGTTGTTGTTTTTTTCGAGAGAGGGAGAGGGACCGGTTGTATTCAGTGAAATGTATTCTCTGTGTTTGTTGTATTCAAAGAGTTGTGTAAACTGGATTCTGAATTCAGTCTGGTACGCTCGCTGAATTTTATAAACTGAGTTGTTTTCGTTCTTTCTCTGTCTCTTTCTCTCTCTCTCTCTCTCTCTCTCTCTCTCTCTCTCTCTCTCTCTCTCTCTCTCTCTCTCTCTCTCTCTCTCTCTCTCTCTCTCTCTCTCTCTCTCTCTTTCTCTCTCTCTGTCTCTCTCTGTCTCGCTCTCTATCTCCTCTAATCTATATCTCTTCTCTCTCTCTCTCTCTCTCTCTCTCTCTCTCTCTCTCTCTCTCTCTCTCTCTCTCTCTCTCTCTCTTCTTCTCTCTTTTTCCTTTTCTCTCTCTCTCTCTCTCTCTCTCTCTCTCTCTCTCTCTCTCTCTCTCTCTCTCTCTCTCTCTCTCTCTCTCTCTCTCTCTCTCTCTCTCTCTCTCTCTCTCTCTCTCTTGCGAGCCATGTTGTATTCACCGAGTTCTATTCTTGAGGTTAGATTCACCGTGTCATATTCTAGAGTTTGTTTCATCATTATTCGTGCTATATTTATTCATGCGTTTTTTTTTTTTTTTTTTTTTTTTTACCATTCCCTGTGTTATAATCTCGTGGTTATATTCACCGTATTTTTCTCTCGAGGTTGTATTCACCGTATTCTTCTCTCGTGGTTATATTCACCGTATTCTTTTCTCGAGGTTGTATTCACCGTGTTATAATCTCGCGGTTATTTCCACCAGATTCACCTGAATGTTCAGACCTAATATATGGATTCACCGAGTTCATCTTAATGGTTATATACACAGACTTGTGTCACCGAAGTTACTTTCACCGTGTTGAGGGAAAAAAAATTCGAAACTCGTGTGAATTCTTCGTTTAAAGATTCATTAAAGATTCACGTAACGTAGTCGTTGGAAGCAATCAGTTCCGCGCGAAGAAAAAAAAAAAAAAAAGAACTTGAGGAAAAACGTAAATAAATGTACCATGTGTCGCTTTTACTTGTTATTATTTTTATTTTGAGTTTTATTTATTTTAGGATAAGTTTTTATATTATTATTTTTTGATTTGAAATTTATTTTATTTATTATTTTTTTATATTTTAGTTTATTTTTTATTATATAATTATTATTTATTTATTACTTGGATTTAGATTGAAAAAAAAAGAGAATGAAGTCTGTGCTTTTCGTTTCTGTGAAAAGATCTAATCTGGCGAATTTTAAAAGTGAAGCGTGATATTTGAACAAATTCCACTTTTTTCTTTTTTACTTCTTTTTTTGTACGTTATTTCACCCATGTATTTTCTTTTTCCTGAGCATTAAAATAATATTAAATAAGTGTCCCCTTCCATGAAAGAAAACGAATTCCCGATCCCTAACAATACGTCCCAGTTTACACCCGAGTTGAAGGCCTGTCTAATTAGGGTGCTAATCACACCGATTTTAGGGAGTAATGAGGAGTGACACGGGTAGTTAAGCTCCCTTTGACCTGCGATTCTCGGTTTCCCTAATAACTGAGAGAGATTGATAGCAGAAACCGACTTGGTTTTTTTTGTTTTGTTTTTTTTATTTTTGTTTTTTTTTCTATTTTTACTTTAGACAAAGAAATCTAAGTATTCTTTGACAGGTGAGTCATTTTTCTTTCGTTTTCTCTTTTTTTTTTCTTTTTTTTCTTAAAATGGGAGGCTTACATGAAACATCTGACTTTTTTTTTTTTTTTTTTTTTGAGAAAAGTAGCTTATATCTAACATCTATGTTTTCTTTTTCTTTTTTCTTTTATTCCCTTCGAGTGCTATCAGTTTGATATCTAGATATTTTCTCTTTTCTTCCCTCTCTTCCTTCTTTCCTCACGAGTGAGCCGGTAGCTTACGCCGATCGCAAAATATAAAAATATGTGCTTGAAGTATTGTCTTACATGCATATATTACACCTCCAGTCCATCACAATATGTTATCCGCGGTGCATAAACTTGCCTACGTTGTAAGTCTCTTATCATATATCTGTCTCGCCGTTAATATTTATTCCTCCATCCGGTACGACCTTCATAGGAAAATATCTTTAATATCGAACAGAAAAGCGACATTCATCTTTTACTTCATTTTGGGGATTCCGTTTTCTATATCGGTGGTCCATTCGTCGGGGAGACTATTATTTTCTTTCGCTTTACGGCTCCTCGGTGTTATTACGCACGCCCTCGTCAGAGCTTGTGTTATATGCGCCCGTGTCTCATCCCATCGGGAATTACACCTGCGCGGGGAAAGCACCGCCATTCAGCCGCGGGTATCATTACCTTCGACCTAATAAAGGTGGGAGATGAATGACCTCGTCTTTTAGAAGAGTCTGTCGTTAAAAAAGAAAAAAAAATAATCATCGTTTCGTTTTCGTTGGAGGTCAAGGCATGCTTATCGTTCTGGGCTCGTCGGCTTTTGAAGGTGTCTATACGAGATCAAGAAGGAAGATAGAATTAGATTAAACTTCAATTAGATTAAAAGAAAGGGGGAAGCCGAGAGAGGTCGGGAGACGTAAAGAAAATAAGAAGAAAAATGGTCGAAGGCATTGCAAGTCCTCCTCACAAAGCATGTAATGGTCCCGTTTCGGGAAGAGAGCGAGAGAGCGGGCCGCCCGGCCATGGAAGGAACAGTTTAGTGGCCTTAGCCAGCAATCCGCTAGTGCGCATAGGCGCCTAGCGTTTTAGCCCGAGCTCCGTCGCCCCGCCATGGGAACTACGCTGTTAGGGAAAGAAGAGGAGAAGAGGGACGAGAATTGTAAAAAAGAAAGTATGAACTTTTGAGTACGGGGGAGAAAAAATTGCACGAAAAATAAAACACACAACACCTCACCACACACAAATACACACACACACACACACACCAACCCACAAACAGCAACCACTACACAAAACACCACACACACACATACACACACACACACACACACACACACACACACACAAACATACACATGCACACACACACACACACACAAACACACACACACGCACTCAAACACACAAACAAACACACACACACACACACACACATGCGCAATAGGTGAATGTGCGTGCGCATTTTTCTGCCCTCTATCATGTGCATGTCATTTCCCATCGTGAACGCCAGAGAGTTACGACTCTGCCGCTATCTCTCGCTTGCAAGGTCAAAGGTCAGACACATGAAGTAACGCAAATTTTAACCCTTTGATGTTGTTGTTGTTGTTGTTGTTATGCAACAACAACGAGTTACGTGTAATTTATTTCTATGATGATTTAAGTGTAACAACAACAGTAAATTAAACAACAGAAACAATAAGGAGAAGAAAAGGAGAGAAAGAAGAAAATAACGCTAATGATAAGAATAACAATAATATTGATAATAATGATATGAAGAAGAAGAAAAAGGAAAAGATTTTAAAATAAAACAATAAAAAAGCACAAGAACAAACAGAAAGAAACAGAGAGATAGCAAAAAGAAGAATACCAAGAATACAAATAAGAACAAAACAAAAATAATCGTGAGAAAGAGAGATAGAGAGAGAGATGAGAAAGAGAAATAAGGAGAGAGAGAGATGAGAAAGAGAAATAAAGAGAAACAGAGAGAACGACAAAGAAAAAAAGAAAATGAAAGAGAAAGACTGAAACACAGAGAGAGAAAGACATACCACAAAGAGAAGAACCCCCCCTCCCTCCCTCCCCTTCCCTCCCCCCCCTCTTTCCAGAAAATTCCCGTGCCTGCGCTACGCCAGAAGACTCCGCATGTCGGCCGACCGCTGGTACACACACACGAGCTGTTCCGCGGCACAATAGGAACAATTACGACAAGACGCAAGAGATGACGGCGACCTCGGCCTCTCTAAGGGAGGGGAGGGGGGGTTAAGGCAGGGAGGAAGAGGGGACGGGGATAAGAATGGGAGGGTGGGGGGGAAAGGGGTAAGAAAGGGAGGATGGGGGACGGGGGGTAAGGCAGGGAGGAAGAGGGGACGGGGATAAGGAAGGGAGGATGGGGGGCAGGGAGGAGGAGGGGACGGGGATAAGGAAGGGAGGATGGGAGGCAGGGAGGAAGAGGGGACGGGGATAAGAAAGGGAGAATGGGGGGCAGGGGGTAAGGCAGGGAGGAAGAGGGGACGGGGAGTAAGGCAGGGAGGAAGAGGGGACGGGGATAAGAAAGGGAGAATGGGGGGCAGGGGGTAAGGCAGGGAGGAAGAGGGGACGGGGAGTAAGGCAGGGAGGAAGAGGGGACGGGGATAAGAAAGGGAGGTTAGGGGACGGGGATAAGAAAGGGAGGAAGAGGGGACGGGGATAAGAAAGGGAGGAAGAGGGGACGGGGATAAGGAAGGGAGGAAGAGGGGACGGGGATAAGGAAGGGAGGATGGGGGGCAGGGAGGAAGAGGGGACGGGGATAAGAAAGGGAGGAAGAGGGGACGGGGATAAGAAAGGGAGGAAGAGGGGACGGGGATAAGGAAGGGAGGAAGAGGGGACGGGGATAAGGAAGGGAGGATGGGGGGCAGGGAGGAAGAGGGGACGGGGATAAGAAAGGGAGGAAGAGGGGACGGGGATAAGAAAGGGAGGAAGAGGGGACGGGGATAAGGAAGGGAGGATGGGGGGCAGGGAGGAAGAGGGGACGGGGATAAGAAAGGGAGGAAGAGGGGACGGGGATAAGGAAGGGAGGATGGGGGGCAGGGAGGAAGAGGGGACGGGGATAAGAAAGGGAGGAAGAGGGGACGGGGATAAGGAAGGGAGGATGGGGGGGCAGGGAGGAAGAGGGGACGGGGATAAGGAAGAGGGGATGGGGATAAGAAAGGGAGGATGGGGGGCGGGGGGTAAGGAAGGGAGGAGGAAGGGACGGGGATAAGAAAGGGAGGATGGGGGGAAGGGCGGGTGGGGGGAAAGGGGTAAGGAAGGGAGGAAGTGAAAGAGGAAGAGGGGACGGTGGATAAATGGAAGGGAGAATGCGGGGACGGGGTAAGGCAGGGTGGACGGAAGAGGGACGGGGATAAGAAAGGGAGGTTAGGGGACGGAGATAAGGAAGGAAGGTTGGGGGGCAGGGGTTAAGGCAGGGAAGAAGAGGGGACGGGGATAAGAAAGGGAGGATGAGGGGCAGGGGGTAAGGCAGGGAGGAGGAAGGGACGGGGATAAGAAAGGGAGGATGGGGGGCAGGGCGGGAGGGGGGACGGGGGTAAGGAAGGGAGGAAGAGGGGACGGGGATAAGAAAGGGAGAATGGGGGACGGGGGTAAGGCAGGGAGGAAGAGGGGACGGGGATAAGAAAGGGAGGTTCCGGGTGACGGAGAATAAGGAAGGAAGGTTGGGGGGCAGGGGTTAAGGCAGGGAAGAAGAAGGGGACGGGGGATAGAAGGGAGGATGAGGGGCAGGGGTAAGGCAGGGAGGAAGGAAGGGACGGTGGATAAGAAGGGGAGGAAGGGGGGGGGAAGGGCGGGTGGGGGGAAGGGGGTAAGGAAGGGAGGAAGAGGGGACGGGGATAAGCAAAGGGGAATGGGGGGACGGGGGGTAGGCAGGGAGGGAAGAGGGGACGGGGGGATAAGAAGGGAGGTTTTAGGGGACGGAGATAAGGAAGGAAGGTTGGGGGGCAGGGGTTAAGGCAGGGAAGAAGAGGGGACGGGGATAAGAAAGGGAGGATGAGGGGCAGGGGGTAAGGCAGGGAGGAGGAAGGGACGGGGATAAGAAAGGGAGGATGGGGGGAAGGGCGGGTGGGGGGAAAGGGGTAAGGAAGGGAGGAAGAGGGGACGGGGATAAGAAAGGGAGAATGGGGGACGGGGGTAAGGCAGGGAGGAAGAGGGGACGGGGATAAGAAAGGGAGGTTAGGGGACGGAGATAAGGAAGGAAGGTTGGGGGGCAGGGGTTAAGGCAGGGAAGAAGAGGGGACGGGGATAAGAAAGGGAGGATGAGGGGCAGGGGGTAAGGCAGGGAGGAGGAAGGGACGGGGATAAGAAAGGGAGGATGGGGGGGGGGGTGGGGGGGGGGAAAGGGGGAGGGAAGGGAGGAAGGGGGGGGGGGGATAAGAAAGGGAGAATGGGGGACGGGGGTAAGGCAGGGAGGAAGAGGGGACGGGGATAAGAAAGGGAGGTTAGGGGACGGAGATAAGGAAGGAAGGTTGGGGGGCAGGGGTTAAGGCAGGGAAGAAGAGGGGACGGGGATAAGAAAGGGAGGATGAGGGGCAGGGGGTAAGGCAGGGAGGAGGAAGGGACGGGGATAAGAAAGGGAGGATGGGGGGCAGGGAGGAAGAGGGGACGGGGATAAGGAAGAGAGGATGGGGGGGAAAGGGGTAAGGAAGGGGAGGATGGGGCCAACCTTAACTTCACCTCACTTGTCACCGGCCGGTTTCTTGTCTTAGGGGAGGAGGTGGGTGGAGGGTGGGGGTTGGGGGGGTGGGAGGAGTAGGAGAAAAGCTGGGATGGGTGGGAGGTGGATATGGGGGTGTGGATGTGGTAGGGATGTTGTCTCTCTCTCTCTCTGTCTCTATCTCTCTATCTATCTATCTATCTATCTATCTATCTATCTATCTATCTATCTATCTATCTATCTATCTATCTATCTATCTATCTATCCATCTATCTATCTATCTATCTATCTCTTTCTCTCTCTCTCTTTCTTTCTCTCTCTCTTTCCTTCCTTCTCTTCTTCGTCCTTCTCTCCCTTCGCGCTGTTATAGGTCAAAGGTCAAGCCCGGACCGCCGACGAGGGGACCCGAGCCAAGTCTGAGGGCCGGTTGCATGGTTGCACGGTTGCAGTGGCCGTGATGGTGAAGTGATGATGGTGAGCGACAGGGATGAGGATAGTGAAGGGAAATGATGATGCGAGGGATAGAGAGAGAGAGAGAGAGAGAGAGAGAGAGAGAGAGAGAGAGAGAGAGAGAGAGAGAGAGAGAGAGAGAGAGAGAGAGAGAGAGAAAGAAAGAAAGAGAGAGAAAGAGAGGAAGAAGAACCGAAACCAGAGAATAGTAGAAACGATAAAAACAGAAAGAACAGCAGACGCAGAAGCAGAAAGAAAAAAAAAACATACAAACAAGCAGAAGACACAGACACAGCCACATCAACAAGCCCAGAAGCACAAACATCCAAGCAGACACACCAACCAGAGGCAGAAACACACACACAAACCAGCAGAAACAGGCACACAAACCAGCAGAAACAGACACACAAACCATCAGAAACAGAACACACAAACCATCAGAAACAGAACACACAAACCAGCAGCAGAAACAGACACACAAACCAGCAGAAACAGACACACAAACCAGCAGAAACAGACACACAAACCAGCAGAAACAGACACACAAACCAGCAGAAACAGACACACAAACCAGCAGCAGAAACAGACACACAAACCAGCAGAAACAGGCACGCAAGCAGCCGCACCACCAGCCAGCCAGACAGGACCCGAGGCGGACTCAGAAAGCAGGAAGCAAAAGCAGACACGGCGAGAGAAGCAGAGGTAGAGCCTAAAAGGCAGTAGTCGAAGAAAGAGAGAATCGATACTACTTGTGGAGCCCGTGATGACTGTGGGCATTGTGGGGGGTGGGGGGAGGTGGAGATGGTTATCACTACTTGTCAAAGGGTGGGTGGGCGGAAGCTGTCTTAAGGGGAGGAAGTGAAGAGGGGTGTGGGGGGAGAGGTGGAGGGAGTGGAGAAAAGTGGGATGAATAAGGGGGGAGGTGGAAATGGGGAAGGGAGAGGGAAGAAAAGGGGGGGGTGGAAGAGGGGAAGGGAGAGGGAAGAATGAAGGGGGAGGAATGAATGAGGGGGGGGAGGAGGGAGAGGGAGGGGAAGGGAGAGGAATGAATGAGGGGAGGATGAGAGGAGGGAAGGAAGGAAGAATGAGGGGGTGGTTGATGATGATGGAAGGGAGGAAGGAGAGGGAAGAATGAGGTGGGGATGTGGTAGAAGGATATATACGGGACTCTCTCTCTCTTCTCTATCTTATCTATTATCTGAAGAGAGGAAGGAAGGAAAATTGGAGGGGAGGGGGAGAGAAGAAGGGGAAAGGGGGAAAGGAATCAGAGAGAGGGGAAGGGAGAAGAAGAGGGGGCGAATGGGAAAAAAATAAAGAGATAAGAGAACTATCTATCTATCTATCTATCTATCTATCTATCTATCTATCTATCTATCTATCTATCTATCTATCTATCCATCTATCTATCTATCTATCTATCTCTTTCTCTCTCTCTCTTTCTTTCTCTCTCTCTTTCCTTCCTTCTCTTCTTCGTCCTTCTCTCCCTTCGCGGTGTTATAGGTCAAAGGTCAAGCCCGGACCGCCGACGAGGGGACCCGAGCCAAGTCTGAGGGCCGGTTGCACGGTTGCAGTGGCCGTGATGGTGAAGTGATGATGGTGAGCGACAGGGAGGAGGATAGTGAAGGGAAATGATGAAGCGAGGGAAAGAGAGTGAGGGAGAGAGAGAGAGAGAGAGAGGAGAGGAGAGACAAGGAGAGGAGATGAGAGGAGAGACGAGGAGAGGAGAGGAGAGGAGAGAGAGAGAGAGAGAGAGAGAGAGAGAGAGAGAGAGGAAGATGAACCGAAACCAGAGAAAAGTAGAAACGATAAAAGCAGAAAGAACAGCAGACGCAGAAGCAGAAAGAAAAAAAACATACAAGCAGAAGACACAGACACAGCCACATCAACAAGCGCAGAAGCAC
>NW_028234425.1:5184177-5194177 GCF_977035675.1 Penaeus japonicus | reverse complement strand
TACAGAATGTAGTTATGGTCGTTGCCTGTGGTCTTGTCTATATGTAAGGGAATGGGTTTCCGCTGCTAATTGTATTGCGCTCTCCCCTCCCGTGTAAACTATGTTAACACTTAACCTTGGAAGAAATGGGTCTCTTCAGCTTTATTTTCCTAGTGATGAGATAACATGTGTATATATATGTATGAATGTTTATCTATGTTCTTGCTCTCTTCTCTCTTTCTCTCTCTGTCATGCAAACACATACCTACATACACACATACACACACACACACACTTACACAAACATACACTCAAATTCAAAAAAAAATCACGCATATGCACATACAAATACACACACATATATGCACGTACACACCACACATAACACTACCTCTTCCGGAGTTTGGGTTTATAATCGGTGCAGGTTTTCCCAAAAGGGTAAAACCTCCCTTTGACCTTTTCGAGGTTTCCGCTTGTACCTACGTCTTGCACCTGTAACCGGTGTGAGTGCATTTGTGTGTTTCTACTTTTCTTCCGCTCTAACTTTCTTGGATTCTCTGTCTCTATCCATTTATCTTTCCATATATCTATCTGTCTATCTATCTTCAATTCTCTCTCTCTCTCTCTCTCTCTCTCTCTCTCTCTCTCTCTCTCTCTCTCTCTCTCTCTCTCTCTCTCTCTCTCTCTCTCTCTTTCTCTCTCTTTCTCTCTCTTTCTCCCTGTCTATCCACATATCTAGTTATCCCTTTCGCTCTGTATCTCCATCATCATTCTCTTTTTCCTTCATCGAGTTCTTCCATCTCCTAATGGAAGAAGATGTAGCTTCGTGATGCTGCTAGTTCTTGCATGCTTCAGAGTTTAAGACTGCACAGTTAAGGAGGGAACGAAAGAGCATGAAGGGGGGAGGAGGGGAGGGTGAAGAAGAGGGAAAGAAAGTGAAGTGGGTTGAGGAGAGAAGTGAAGAAGGAGAGAACCCTGAAGAGGAAGGGAGGAAAAGGGGGGAGTAAGGGAGAGAAGAAAAGGGATGGAAGCAAGAAGGAGGGATGAGAAAGGAGCAAGAGAGAGGGAAGAGAAAGGAGCAAGGGAGAGAGAGAGAGAGAGGAGAGTGAGAGGAAAGAAAGAAAATAGGAAGGGGGTAAGGTGAAGAAGAGAGCAGAGGGAAGAAAGGAGGTAAGGGAGAAGGAAGAGAAGATGGCAAGGGAGACGGAAGGGAATGAGGCAAGGAAAAGAGAAGGGAAGGAGGAGAGGGGGATATGAAAAAGACAAGAGTGGAGGAAAGGGCGTAAGGGAGAGGGAAGAGATGAGGGAGGGGGGGGTGATGCAACGTGTCTCCTCCCTCGACGCTGTGGGTTTAAGTTGTCCTCAAAGTGGTCACCGTTGGAGACACTTCTCATTTCCTTTCCGGCAAGGTTTATTTCCTTTTATTTCTTCTTCTTTTTCACTCCTCTTTCTTCATATTCTTCTTTTTCTTCATTTTCTTTTTGATATCTTCTGTCTCTTCTCCTTTCACCTTCTTATATTCTTTTTATTTTCTTTTTTCTCTTCTTCTTCCGCCCTCTCTCTACTTCCCTTCATCCTACTCCTCCCCCTCCTCCTCCTTCTTCTCCCCTCTTCATCCCCTCCCTCTCTTCCTCCCAACTCTCTCCTCTTAATCCCACTACTCCTCCTCCTCCTCCTCATCCCCCTCCTCCCCCACCTCCTCGTCCCCCTCCTCCTCCTCGTCGTCCTCCTCCTCCTCCTCCTCCTCCTCCTCCTCCCCTCCTCCTCCTCCCCCTCCTTCTCCCCCTCCTCCTCCCCCTCCTCCTCCCCCTCCTCCTCCTCCTCCTCCTCCTCCTCCTCCTCCTCCTCCTCCCCTTCCTCCTCCTTCTCCTCCTCCATCTTTCCTTTCGAGTCTGGTGTTGGCGCAGCTTTTAATATGTTTGCCTAAAGTTTAACCTGCAGATCCGTCTCCCGGTGTCTAATCCAAATGCTCAGGTAATTTGGAAGGAGGAAGAGGAATGGAAGGGAAGGAAGGATGGATGAGAAAGGAGGAAGAGGGATAGGTGAGGAAGGAGGAAGAGAGATGAAGGGAAAGAGGGATGGATGAGAAAGGAGGAAGAGGGGTGGAAGGGAAAGAGGGTTGGATGAGAAAGGAGGAAAAGGGATGGAAGGGAAAGAGGGATGGATGAGAAAGGAGGAAGAGGGGTGGAAGGGAAAGAGGGATGGATGAGAAAGGAGGAAGAGGGATGGATGAGACAGGAGGAAGAGGGATAGGTGAGGAAGGAGGAAGAGAGATAGAAGGGAAAGAGGAATAGATGAGAAAGGAGGACGAGAGATAGAAGGGAAAGAGGGATGGATAAGAAAGGGGGAAGAGAGATGGAAGGCGAGGAAAAAAAAGGAATAGAAGGGAAAGAGGGGTGGAAGGCGAAGAGAAAGAAAGATGGAAAGTGAAGGGAATGAGGGATTGAATGTGAAGAAGGAAGATGAGTAGAAGATGAAGAAGAAAGAGGAATGGAAGGTGAAGGTGAATAAGAATAGGGATGGAAGGGAAAGAGGAAAGGAAGGCGAAGGGAAAGAGGGACGGGAAGTGAAGGAGGGACGGGAGGGGAAGGAGGTAGAAGGGATGAAAGATAAAGAGGAAAACGGATGGGAAGGAAAAAGGAATAGGTGTAGGGAAAAAAGAGTGGAAAGTGAAGGGTAAAAGGGATGGAAGGCGAAGGGGGAAGAGAGATGAAAGATGATGGAAAAGTGGGGGAAATTGAGAAAAGAAAGGGATAGAAAAGGAAGGAAAGGAAAGGAAAAAAATCAAAAGAGATAGAAAAAAAGAGGGCTAGAAGAGGAAGAGGAAAAATAAGAATTGATGAGGAGGAAGGGAAAGAAAGAGGGATGGAAGGAGAAGGAATGACAAAGAATCAATGAAAGGAAATATAAAGGAAAAGAAAGAGGGAAGAAAGAAGAGAAGGAAGGAAGGAAGGTGGATAAGTGGTGAGAAGAGAGATGACCTGAGAAATGATAAAAGAGAGAGAGAATTAATGGGGAAATAAGAGGAAAGGCAAGCGAAAGGAAAAGAGAAGAAAAGAGTTTTTAAAAAGTTGGATAAGAAGAAGAAAGAAAAAAGTAGAAGAAATCTGAAAGAGTGGGAAGTGAAAATGAAATAAAACTTGATCAAGCTTTTATCTGTGTGTATGCGTCCGCGCGCGGGTGCGTGCGTGTATGTGTGTGTGTGTGTGTGTGTGTGTGTGTGTGTGTGTGTGTGTGTGTGCATGTGTGTGTGTGTATGTGTGTGTGTGTGAGTGTGTAAGTGTGTGTGTGTGTGTGTGTGTGTGTGTGTGTGTGTGTCCATTGGTTCTGAAAGACCCCTTGTCCCCTTCCACTCCCCCTACCCCAACCCCCCCAACCCCCCACCACCACCCCCTCACACCGAGGCCAGGAGGCTGTACCTTCCAGATCCCGTGTAATCCTGGGCGAGATGTGGCGTTGAGATGAGAAACGCGTCACACCAGCATCCGGGTCTTGGCATTGTTCTTTCCTTTTCTTTTTTTCTTTTTTTTCTATGTTTTCCTTGATTTTTATGTTTCATCAATATTTATTTTTCCTAATTTCTATTTTTTCTTCTTCTTTCTCTTTTATATATTTTGTCATGTATATCAATATATCGGTTCTTTTTATGTGGATATTTCTTCTTATTTTTTCTGCTATTTTCCACATTCTTCACTCTAATATCCGTTTTCTATTTTTATTATTATTATCCTTCGCATCCTCTTCTTCTTCCTCCTCCTCCTTCTTCTTCTTGTTCCTCCTTCTCATCCTCCTTTTCGTCTTCTCCCTCCTCCTCCTTCTCCTCCTCCTTCTTCTTTTTCCTCCTCCTCTTTTTTTCTTCTTTTTCCTCCTCCTCCCCTTTTTTTATTCTTCTTCTTCCTCCTCCTCCTCCTACTTCTCTCATCCCCTTAGAACCCCACCCTACCCTGCCCCACCCCACCTTACCCACCCCCCACCCTGGCCCACCCCACCTTACCCCCCCCTCACCCTGCCCCACCCCACCTTACCCCCCCCACCCTGGCCCACCCCACCTTACCCTCCCCCACCTTACCCCCCCCCCCCACCTTCTCCCTCTCATCACGTATCCTGGACACGCCACCATCCGTGAGGAGCAAGAAACACAAGCCGGGAGGTCTAATTGCTTGTAGGTGCCACCACGGTCAAGGAGGTGGAGGAGGTGGAGGTGGAGGTGGAGGTGGAGGTGGAGGTGGAGGTGGAGGTGGAGGTGGAGGTGGAGGTGGAGGTGGAGGTGGAGGTGGAGGTGGAGGTGGAGGTGGAGGTGGAGGTGGAGGTGGAGGTGGAGGTGGAGGTGGAGGTGGAGGTGGAGGTGGAGGTGGAGGTGGAGGTGGAGGTGGAGGTGGAGGTGGAGGTGGAGGTGGGAGGTGGGAGGTGGAGGTGGAGGTGGAAGAAGGGATGGTCGGAGAGATGAGGTGGAGATGGAAGTAGGAGTGGAAGTAGAGGTGGTCTTAGAAGTGGAGTGGAGATGATGGGAGAGGTGGAGGTGGAAGTAGAAATGATAGAAGGGATTTGGAAGGTGGAGAAAGTAGAGGTTAGTTAAGGGAGATGGAGGTGGGAAGCATGGCGAGAGTGGAGATCGAAGGGGATTTGAAAGTGGGTAAAGTGGAGTTGTAAGTGGAAGTGGTTCGTGTTGATAGAACTATCGATAAAGGGGGTGAGTGGAAGGGAGGCAGTAGAGGAGGTGGAATGGAGAAGGTGGTTAAGACGGAGATAAAGTAAAGAAATGTGGAATTGAAACAGAAGTAAATATTAAAAATTAAATATCAAAATTTTCAAAAACTGAGACATACTGAAATTGTACCTGAAACTTCCTGCTAATTTCAAAACTTTTGTCAAACTATTTCATATCATTACATTCTGAAAGGACACGAATTACTCTAAATCACCTGAAATTATTAAAAGCAAAGATAAATGATTATGAATATAGCTGCCACATAACCATCAATGATTAAAACAATAGCGTGTATAATTTTGTCATTGATAAGGATAACAAAAACTTTAATGATTATATGATAAGATGATGAAGAAGAAGAAAAAGAGGAAGAAGAAGACGGTAAAGAAGAAGAATAGATAAATATATAATATATATAATATATAATATATATATATATATATATATATATATATATATGTATATATATATATATATATATATATATATATATATATATATATATATATATATATATAGATATATATATATATATAACGAAAAAATAACACAAATAATAGAAAGAAGGAGAAAGCGAAAGAAAGCGGGAAAAGATAACAAAGAAGCATAAAAAAACAGGACTACATATGCCTTAAGTGGAAAGTATGCAGGATCTAGTTCCATTACGTAAGACTGTTTCCTACCTTTCACTCCCCCACTCTGCTCTCCCTCGGGAAATATTTGCGAATGAAGGAGGAATAGGGAAGGGGCGGATAAAGAGGGTAAGGGGGGGTGAGGTAAAAGGGCGGAGTTAAAGGGGTGCAAATCGGTTTGATGTAAGTATGGAGTATTTGGGAAGTGTTAGTAGATGTGTAGGTATCTTGTGTGTGAGGGAAAGGAAAATAGGAGGAAATGAAAGGTTGAGAGAGAGAGAGAGAGAGAGAGAGAGAGAAAGAAGAAAAAGAGTATAGAGAGAGAGATAGAGAGCAATCGAAAGTAACAGATCGGAAAGTGAGGATAAGAAGGGGAAGGAGAAGGACAAAGAGTAAAGGAGGAGGAGAAAGTAAGAGCAAAGGGGGGGAAGGGGGAGAGTAGGAGGAGGAGGAGAGAGGGGAGAGAGAAAAGAGAAACAATACCCGACGGGCTTTCGTACAACATTAATACAATCTCGTGCTCATTGTGAGGGCAAGAACATGGGCGTAAGCAACACTTCCCGCGGGAGACCGATCTGCTCAGACGAGGGGCAAGTGCCTGGCCCCGAGAGACTGAGGTATTCAGTGCCCCCCCACCCCCTCCCTCCACCCCCCTCCTCCTTCCTCCACTCCCTCCCCTCCTGTCTTTGCCACCCTGCTCCTCTCCACCCTCGCTTTCCTGCATCTCCAACTTATTATTATTTTTTTTCTTTTCTTTTTCATTTTCCTTTTTTTCCACCTCTTTCTTCCTTTTTTTTTCGTTTTCCTCTAATTTCAATCTTCTTATTTTTATTTTTCTCTTCCTCCTCCTCCTCCTCTTTCTCTTCTTCCTCCTCCTCTTCCTGCACCTTTTCCTCTTCCTTTTCCACGTCCTCCCCAATCATCTCTTCCTCCTCCTCTTCCCACCCTCTCCTCCTCCTCTCCCACCCTCCCGTGAAGTAAAAGACATGAATATAGAGACAGGAGAGAGGTGATGAATCTATAAAGGCTAGACGGCTAAGTTTTGTCAGAAGAGTAAGCTGAAGCTGTGCGAAATGGATTTCCTTTTCTCTCTTTTTCTTTCTCTTTCTCTCTCTCTTTCTCTCTCTATTTTTCTCTCTCTTTCTCTCCCTTTCTCTCTCTTTCTCTCTCTTTCTCTCTCTCCTTTTCGTTTACTACCTTTCTCTAATTCTTCTTTTCTCTTCTGTTCTCTTGTCTTCTCCTCTTTTTTCTTCTCTTCTATTTTCTTGTTTTCCCTTTCTCATTCTCTTTCTATCTATCTTGCTCTCACCTCCCCCCTCTCTCTCTCGCGCTCTCTCTCTCGCTCTCTTTATCTTTCTTCCTCTCTCTCTCTCTCTCTCTCTCTCTCTCTCTCTCTCTCTCTCTCTCTCTCTCTCTCTCTCTCTCTCTCTCTCTCTCTCTCTCTCTCTCTCTCTCTCTCTCTCTCTCTCTCTCTCTCTCTCTCTCTCTCTCTCTTTCTCTTTCTTCCTCTCTCTCTCTCTCTCTCTCTCTCTTTATTCTCCTCTCTATAGCTTTACTCCCTCCCATTTGCCAACATTGTTTTTATTTACATTTTCTTCCATTCCCTCCCCCTCTCATCATTCCTCGCTTCTCATTATCCTTCTCGCCTCCATCATCCACCAGTTTCCTCGTTCTCCCTGACGTAATCCAGGCTCTAGGATGTAACACTCTGTGGGGGAGGGGGTGGGGGAGGGGGGTTAAGGGGAGTGAGGGGGTGGCGAGGATAAGTACAGGAGGTTGGGCTCGAGGGAGACGGGGATACAGGGTGGGGGTGAGGGTGGGGGTGGGGGTGAGGGTGGGGGTGGGGGGGTCGACCGGGATACAGGGGGGGGGTCGACCTTAATCTGAAGTGGATACGGGGATGGAGGGAAGGGAGAGGGGGATGTGGGGGGTGAGGGAGGGAGGTGTGGGCTATTAGTATTTGGGGAAGAAAATGAGAAAAATATGATTTTCCTTTTTATGGTGGAAGACAAGTGTTCCCGTTTTGGTTAGCCTCTGATTATTTTTGTTTTTCTTTACAGTTTACTGCTTCTCCTTCCTCTCTCTATTTCTCTCTCTCTCTCTCTCTCTCTCTCTCTCTCTCTCTCTCTCTCTCTCTCTCTCTCTCTCTCTCTCTCTCTCTCTCTCTTCTCTCTCTCTCTCTCTCTCTCTCTCTCTCTCTCCTCTCTCTCTCTCTCTCTCTCTCTCTCTCTCTCTCTCTCTCTCTCTCTCCTCTTTCTCTCTCTCCTCTCTCTCTCTCTCTCTCTCTCTCTCTCTCTCTCTCTCTCTCTCCTCTCTCTCTCTCTCTCTCTCTCTCTCTCTCTCTCTCTCTCTCTCTCTCTCTCTCCTCTCTCTCTCTCCCTCTCTCTCTCTCTCTCTCTCTCTCTCTCTCCTCCTCCTCTCTCTCTCTCTCTCTCTCTCTCTCTCTCTCTCTCTCTCCCCTCTCTCTCTCTCTCTCTCTCTCTCTCCTCCTCTCTCTCTCTCTCTCTCTCTCTCTCTCTCTCTCTCTCTCTCTCTCTCTCTCTCTCTCTCTCTCTCGCTCTCTTTCTCTTTCTCTCTATCTTTCTCTTTCTCTCTCTCTCTCTCTTTCTCTCTTCCCCCTCTCTCCTTCTCTCACTTACAATACAAGAATAAGTTATAGGAAAAAAAATAACTATTTTGTGGTATCAGAAACAATGATAATAAGATGATATGGCTATTTTTTTACGAATTTCGTTTTTCGGGATTGTCATACGATTTGCTTTTTTTTATGATCGATTTACTGATCTTATTGAATTTTTATATATCTCTATATCTTGCTTTCTTTTTATCTGTTTCCCTGTATGTCTATCTATCTGTCTATTTGTCTATTTATTTCTCTCTTTTTATATATCTAGTTTATTTTTATGTCTAAATCTCTATATCTATATATCATTTGCTTGTCGTGTGTGTGTGTGTGTGTGTGTGTGTGTGTGTGTGTGTGTTTGTGTTTATATGTGTATGTGTGTGTGTGTGTGTTTGTGTTTATATGTATGTGTGTGTGTGTGTTTGTGTGTGTGTGTGTGTGTGTGTGCTTGCGTGGGTGTTTGCGTTTGCGAGTATGTGTATTTTTTCTTTAATCCTATGTAATCAATTTGCCATTTTCTTTATTTCTCTCCCGTTAGAGATGATCCCAACGTTATATCGTTCGTATTTCTTATTTCTTATTACTTAAGCTTTGAGAATCCCGACGTGCTTACCATAACGACCATCACATAAGCTTATACGATATTATGTCCTTATGATGAAAAGCAAAAAAATAATAATAATGATATCAAAGATTAGGCCTATGTTTCACCCTCTAAAGAGACCGGTCTATATACACTACAGCTCGCTAAGAACAGCAACCGTGTCCCTATAGCTAGGCCTATATGCTTTATTTCTATCACGAGGAGAGAGATATGTAATTAGGCCCAAAATATCACAGTGTTTTTTTTTTTTTTTTTTTTTTTTTTTTTCCTCCTCCTTGGCAGTACGAATTTCCTGAGACAAGTCGAGTGTTACATCTCCCTCGAGTGCTTCCGGACTCCCCCTCTTGAAGGCGATGCTCAGTATAGAGAGAGAGAAGGTCCTCCTCGAAGATGTTTACTCTTGCTGGCCCTCGAGTATTTGCCAATCCTCTTCAATAAATATTTTCTGATCCGGAGGTTATGGGGCACACTTACATTTTACTGTTCTTCCCCTTTTCGCATTTGACTGTTACGTGGATCTTGGATGGCCTTGGGCTGATAATGGACGTAGGAAGCTCTTCTTTCATGCTTTCTTGCTTTCTGCTCTTCTTCCTTTTCCTTCGTCTTCTTTAGTACTCTTCTTGTTCTTCATTTTCTCCTTCGTTTTCTGTTTTTTCTACTTCTTCTTCGTCTTGGGTTTCTTCTTCTTCTACTTCTTCTTCTTATTCTGTTTCTTCTTCTTCTGTTTCTTCTTCTTCTGCTTCTTCTTCTTCTACTTCTCCTCCTCCTTCTTCAACTTGTTTGTCATTTTCTTCTTTTTCTGTCCCCTTTCTTTCATCTTCTTTCTTCTTCTTCAGCAAATATATTTTCAATTTATTTGTTTTTTCTTTTTGTAATGGGAAAGAGGAAAGGACGGAGAGACGGAGGATAAAGCTTTAAGACAAAAGAAAAAAGTAGTAAGATAAGAGAGAGAGAGAGAGAGAGAGAGGGAGGGAGGGAGGGAGAGAGGGCGAGAGAAGAAGAGAAAAAGAGATAGGTGGAGAGAGAGAAAAAAATAAAATAAAATAAAGAAGAGAGAGAAAAGGAAAATAGGAAAGATGAAGAAGAGAGAGAGAGAAGGAGTGGAGTTGATAAAGGAGAGAGCGACGATTCCTTTCAAAATAATCTACGCAGACTCCGTGAAATTCAGATCCCGAGATTATTCACTCTCGAAAGACCATTTATATAATCCTTCCTTCCCTAGCCTAGCCCCCCACCCACCTCTAAAGACCCCCTCCCCCCTCTAAAGACCCCCCTCCCCCCTCCCATCCCCCAAGCTCATTCCCTCCCAATCTCCACGTTCGTTTTTGCTTTCGCTTTCAGCAGAAGATTCTCGATGCCTTTAGTCTCTCGAAGAATGATATCAATAATTCAGGGAAAAGTGAACTACAAGAGAGGAAGAATATAGTGGATTCTGTAATGTGGGGGAGGGGGGG
>NW_028234425.1:5174177-5179177 GCF_977035675.1 Penaeus japonicus | reverse complement strand
GTTGTTTTATTGTTATTGTTATCGCTGACGCTTGATAAAAAAAAATAATAAAAAAAAAAACGGGGAAATTTATATCATCATTCTGAATTACTAAAGATTTTTTTTTTTTTCTACTATTCAGATGTAAATCAAATGATAAATCAAAGCGGACTTTTTTCATCTCTTATATTGGTGGGTGCTGATTGTACTTTAATTGTGATTAGTACCTGGATATCTCTTGTTTTTCGGAAATTATTTATGAGTAATGCAAATTACTAGGAATTTCTCTCTCTCTCTCTCTCTCTCTCTCTCTCTCTCTCTCTCTCTCTCTCTCTCTCTCTCTCTCTCTCTCCTCTCTCTCCTCTCTCCTCTCTCTCTCTCTCTCTCTCTCTCTCTCTCTCTCTCTCTCTCTCTCTCTCTCTCTCTCTCTCTCTCTCTCTCTCTCTCTCTCTCTCTCTCTCTCTCTCTCTCTCTCTCTCTCTCTCTCTCTCTCTCTCTCTCTCTCTCTCTTTCTCTCTATGTCTCTCTATCTATCTATCTCTCTCCTTCTTTTCCTTATTATTCTTTAAATATCATTATTATCATTATCATTCTTATCATTGTTATTATTATTATCATAATCCTTTCTTTTCTTCTTCTTTGCCTTCTTCCCTCTCTTCCTCCTTCACTCAATTTCTTCAATTCCTCCATTTTCCTCCCTCGTTCTTTCCCTCTTCTTTTGACCGCATTGCTAGTTTTTTTTGTTTTTTTTTTCCTTCAAACATAAGTGCGGCTTTATCGCGAGTGTGTTGATGTGCCGTGTCAAGAACCCTGACATAGCTTCCGGTGCCAAGGGAATGCCAAGTGGTGTGATCACGTGACATTGTCCAGGCACTGCAGTAATTAAGAAGGTACATAAAAATTACTTGTTGCAGATAGTAGTCTTTTAATGGAGGTTGTAAGAGAGAGATTAGCCATGAAAAAAAACATAATCTTTATTAATTGGTTGTCGTCTATGAAAATTTTATTGATGAACGCTGGAGAAAGTGAGCGAGATGCTAATATACGAAATACCGAGAGAGAGAGAGAGATGGGGAGGGGGGCGGAGATGAGAGACGAGACAGAGACAGACAAACAGACAAACAGATAAACAGACAGACAGCCGAACGAGAGAGAGAGAGACACACAGAGAGACAAGAGACGAGAACCCGAGACACCGAGAGGCGGCCGAGAGCAGTCACCTCCGAGCACACGACCTAACACGACGTGACGGCCACTGCTGGTGTGGGTAATTTAATACCTGGACATTCTGACATGCCTGAGAGCCATCTGGTGCCACGGTGGACGTCGTTACCGGCTCGAGTGTGGTGGCACCGCCGTCGGTCGAGGCCGGGGAGGGGGAGGGGGAGGGCGAGGGGGAGGTGGATGGACACTGGAGGGGGGGAAAGGACGGGGAGGGGGAGGGGGAGGGGGAGGTGGATGTGGATGGAGACTGGAGGTGGGGAAAGGACGGGGAGGGACAGGTGGAGGGGGAGGTGGATGTGGATGGAGACTGGAGGTGGGGAAAGGACGGGGAGGGGGAGGGGGAGGGGGATGGAGACTGGGGGTGGGGAAAGGACGGAGAGGGGGGTTGAAGAAAGGGATGAAAGTGGACGGGTGGGGGGTGAGGTGGGATGGTGGGGGTTGGGAAAGGCACCAAAAGAGGAAGCAGAGGTGGAAGGGGAGGTAGGGGAGGGAGAGGTAAAGGTAGGGAGGTAGGAATGGGACGAGAGCACGGGGGGGGGGGTAGATAGAAGAGGAGGTAGGATGGTATAGGAGGGGATATTGGCGGGAGGTATAGGCAGGGTTAAGGAAGGGGAAGGGAAGAAGAGGGGGAGACAAGCGAGAAAGAAAGAAGAGGGAGTGACGACGCCCTTCGAAATTTGACCTCGTGTGGTGACTGAAGAGGTGGAAAATAGGTCTGACTTTCGTGTTTTTTTTGTTTTTTTTTGTCGATGTTGTTGTTGTTTTGGAGGAGAAGACGGTAAAAAGGGCATAAAGATGGGTTTATGGTTATGAGAGTTTAAAAAGGATAGAGAAAGATAGAAAGGGGGATAAAAAGGATGAGAGGGATATATACAGATGAAACATGAGAGAGAGAGAGAAAGAAAAAAAAATGGAAAGCAAAGAGTTATAAGAAAAAAAAATAATCCTACGAATATTTATAATACATGAATAGAATTTCGATAATAAAAAAGCCTCCCACCCCCACCCCCCACCCCACCCCACTCCACTTCTACCACCCCAACCCACCCTAACCCATCCCCACCCCAACCCCACAAAAAAAAAAAAAAAAAAAAAAAGCAATCGAGCGAAATCAAGCATCACGTAGGTGGGAGACGAAAGATTTCAACCCGCACTCGCTACTCCCTAAGAGTGACCTGCCTAAGAGTCGAGGAGGAGCCCTTGCAACCCGCTAAAGTTTTTGGAGGAGGAGCGAGAGCTGGCGATGTACAAGAAGGCAAGTTTTGGCTCGTGGAGTGGTTCATTAGAAGCTTCAGGGAGATGTGTTCTGAGTGCGGGCGGGGAGGACGAGGGGATACAAGCGTAAAGAATGATGGAAAAAAATGAATATGTAAAAAAAAAAAATTGAGTAATAAGTAGAGAAAGAAAGAAAATATTCATAGAGTATGATTAGAATTGGAAACGTACGAGGCAGAAGGAAAAGATTTTTTTTTTAAATAGCGTTTTAGAAATGCAAATAGGAAATTGAGATTATAAAAAAGGAGAATCGAATGCATAAAAATGACGAAATATTTGAGAGGAAATTGTTTTAATATTGTAATACACATCATACTGAGAGGAGGGGTCTTCTTATTATCTTCTTTATTCTTTCTTCGTCTCTCTTTTTCTCTCTTTCCTCTTCCCTTTTTCCTATTCCTTCTCTAGTTCTGTTCATATTTTCATTAGCCTCTATTCTTTCTTGTTCCTTTTGTTATATACTTACACTCTTGAGCTTTCCTCATTCTCCTTCTTCGTCTTTTTATCTTTTTGTTTTGTTCTTTGTTTTTCTTTCATCTTCAACTCTCTCTTGGTCTCCTCATTTTCTTTCTTTTTTTTCTTTTTTTTCTTTTATCTTCTTTTCCCCCATTCTTCCAACCTCTTTTCTCATCCTTCTCATTTTGTCTTTTTTTTTCTCTCTCATTTTTTGTTTTGTTTTTTTTTTCCTTTTATCATCTTTTCTTCTTCCTACTCTCCCATCCTCTTTCTCTCATCCTTCTCTTTCATATCTCCTTCCGCAACATAGTAACTTTAGTCAGGTCTAAGTTTGAACAAGTTAAGACTAAAGGGTTGTTCCAGGTACCTTTGGCAGCGGCAGGAATCGTCGTTATATTTAATTAGGCAGATTTAGGCATAATCTTTAATCAAAACAGGTTCGGATATTATCTTTAATGAAGCAGATTAAGCCATGACATTACGCTTGTCTGTAGTTCTCTTGAATCTAAGTTCGGTTGATACTAGTTTAGCGTTCGTAGGTAGAGAGGTAGAGAAGCTAGAGCCTAGAGATGATAACGATGCATGGCCCTTTTCCAGAGTGTTTTCATAATGGATATCCGATTATTATTTTTTTTATTATTATACATCACTTTTGCCTTGTGCCATTCTTGCATTTTCGCTTTAGTATCACTGGAGAGAATCCTAAAGGCTGATGATCACCATGCCCCCCCACCCCCCCAGCCCCACATCTCCTTCAAAAGACAGGGAATATACATATACATATATATATAAGAATATTTATATATATACGATTTTTCCTCCATTTTTTATTTCTCCTTCTTCGTCTCCTTTACTTCCGGTATGAGTGTGTGTGGGGGGGAGGGGGAAGGGGAAGGGGAAGGGGAATCCTAGGACCACTAATGTTCCTTTTCCCACAGTACCATCCTCTACTTATCCTTCCTACTTATCCTTCCCTTTAATTATCCTATTTTTTCCCTCTCGTCTTACCTTTCCCTATAACCCATAGCCTTCTTCCTTGCCTCTCTACCTTTCTCCCTACTCCATACCATTTTCCTTGCCTATACCCCTTACCTTTTCTCCTGCTTTTGCCCTGCCATTTTCCTTATTTTTACCCTTACCCTTCCGTCATACCCTTACCTTGACTTTATCTCTTGACTTTCCCTTCCTTGACTCATGTCCCTATATTAGCGCCTTCTCCTAATAGTCTTAGTTTTCTTTATTTATTCTTCCTTCCACCTCCCTCTATACCTTTTTTGCTCCCTTCTATTGCCTTCTTCTCTTTCTCTCCCTTTTTTTTACCCCCTTTCTTCACCCTCTCGTTTTTTCTACCATTCTCCCCCTCACTTGCATTCCGATTTTCTCTTCTTCTTATCTCCCTAACTTATTCCCGTCTCCCTAACTGTTATCTCCCCTCCTCCTCCTCCTCTCGCCTCCATCACCTCTTCCTAACTTCTTACATAATTATCTCCTTTCCTCTACCCTTCCCATCCCTCCTTCTCTTCCTTCCACACCTCAACTTCTTACTTAAGTGTTATCTCCCCCTCTCCCCTTCTCTTCTCCCTTCTCCCCTCCTTCCTCTCCCCCCTTCTTATATCCACCTTCCCCGTCTTCTTTCCTCCTCTATACCCCTTCTTCTTCCCTCCTCTCTTCCTCGTCATCTTCCCTCGACTCCTAAAATACTTCCATAACTGTTATCTCCCCTCTTCTTACCCCCCCCCCCTTCCCCCTTCCACACTATCAGAAGATGATAGTCGAGTGACATCATCTCCCAGATAGCAAATGTGTCTGCTGCTCAAGCTGCGTTCTCGCTTTCTCTTCTTCCTCTTCCTTCTTCTTCTACTTTATGTACATCTTTCTCCTCTTTCTTTTCCCTCCTCCTCTTCTACTTCTTTCACCTCATCCTCCTCGTCCTTCTCTTCCTCCTCCTCTTCATCTTCATCTATCTCCTCACTTTCTTCTGCTGCTTCTTCCTCCTCCTCCTCCCCTTCATCTTCCTCTATCTCCTCACCTTCTTCTGCTGCTTCTTCCTCTTCCTCCTCCTCCTC
>NW_028234425.1:5154177-5156677 GCF_977035675.1 Penaeus japonicus | reverse complement strand
AAAGCAGTATCGACCTATATAAGTTATTATTTAAGAACAGGAAGGAAGGAATTGATGAAAAATGACAGACAGTGAAAATAATGAGTCATGTGATCAAATTGGACCTCATGATATTTATTTAGTTTAATGTACTTTACGTATTCTCATGCAATCAATGTTGCCTTTTGGTTTCTGTGTGTGTGGTAGTGTGTATGTCTGTGTGTGTGTGTGTGCGTGTGACAAAGGATATGTATTACATATAAAACGCAAGGGGAAAAAATAAATAGAACAGAATCATACATTTAAAAATAGTAAGTAAGAATGTAGGACCATAAATTCATCATCCTTATTCTTTGTCTTTTTCACTTGTTTCCTTCTTTTCTTCTTCTCTCTCATTCCTTCCATTTTTTCCTGTACTTCCTCCTTTCTCTTTACTCACTCTCTCCTCCATCCTCGCTCCTCCAGCCACCTTTACTCTCTTTTTCTCTCCTCCTTCTTCCTTCCCTTTCTCTCTCCTCTTATATCCCTCTCCCTGCCTTCTTTCTTCTCTCTCTCTCATTCCCCCTTCCTCCCTCCATTTCTCTCTCCTCCTTCCTCCCTCCCTTCCTCTGGCCCTCTTCCCTCCCTCTCTTTTTGCTTCCCTCCCTGTCCATCTTTCTCCGCCCCCACCCCTTCTCTTTCTCCCCTTCCCTCCCTGTCCCCTCTCCCTACCTACCTTCTCCCTCCCTCTTGATTTCTTCCCTTCTCCCTCCCTCCCTTATGCTACCCTCCCTATCTACTCCCGTACCCATCTCCCTCCCTCGCTCTTGCTTCCCTCCCTACCTATCCCCTCTACCCTTTTCCCTCCCTCCCTCCCTCCCTACCCGCCCTCCCTCCCTCCTCCACCCTCGCTCCCTGCTTCTCTCCCTCTCCCTACCCTTCTTCCCCTACCCTCCCTCCTCTACCTCCACCCCACCTACCTATCTCCCCCCCCCCCGCCGTAAAGGACAGCTGTGCAGTAGTTCCGGATAAAATATGATGTATCAGACGAACATAAATACGGTCCCTAATGTTGATTACGGGAGCTACCGAAGCCATTTTAAGAGATCCGGACGAGGCCGATAGAAGGCGCGGGACGAGAATGGATCCCGAAGCTGATCAATCCGAACACGGCCTTTTTCTTTTTTCTTCTTCTTCTTTTTTTCTTTTTCTTTTTTGTTCCTGTTCTTTCTGTTTATTTTCATTTTGATTTTTTTTGTTTGTTTGTTTCATGTTCATTATTGTTGTTATTGTAACTATTATCGTTAGTGTTATTTTTGTTATCTTTATTATTATCATTGTTATTATTATTATCATTATTACTTCACGTCTTTCTTCTTTCTTTAGTACATTTTTTTTCCTTTAGCCTTTCTTTAAGATTTCTTTCTCTCTCACTTATTTTTCATTTGCATCATTTTGTTTTTCTTTTTTTCTTCTTCTCTTAATCTCCTCCTCCTTCTCTGTCTTCCTCTTCTCCACCTTCTTCCTCTTCTTCTTGTCTACGAGGAAGGAAAATGAATATCAACAAAACAAAAGATAAAGACATTTAGGCTTTCGAGAGGAATGGGAGTCGTTCTTTAGGCCTATAAACTTTTTTTGAAGGCAGGGGGAGTTTATTAAGTGACCTAAAGGCATCAATTATTATAAGAAAAAGCCGTTCAAAGTGGACAATATACCCCTAGTTATAAGACCGTTAACAGCTTCCAACGGGTCGTTAGAGGCAAGAGAGCTCGTTCGACCATAGGTGGTTTGTTTTTTTCTTTGTTTGCTTGTATATTTGTTTATTCCTTTTGTTGTTTGTAAGGGGGGGGGTGTAATGTGAGGGGAGGGAGTTGTTTGTAAGGGGGAGGGGGTGTAATATGAGGGAAGGGGGTTGTGAAGGTGCGTGTTTGGGTTGGGGTGGGAGGGGGGTGGGGTTGTGTGTGTGTTCTGTGTGCTGGGTTGTGTGTTTGTGTGTTTGTATGTTTGTGTTTGTGTCTATGTGTATAATGTGTGTTTGGGTTGGGGTAGGAAGGGGGGTTGTGTGTGTTCTGTGTGCTGGATTGTGTGTGTGTGTGTGTGTGTATGTTTGTATGTTTGTATCTATGTGTATGTATAAGTGTCTATGTGTATGTGTGTGCGTGTCTATGTGTATAATGCATCTATATACATGCGAGTCTACATATGTAACACCAGCCCGAGCTTCCATGCCTACATACCTGAACAGCCATCCCATCGTTGAAGATTCCAACGCACACCCCTTAAACACTACCATTTGCAAGTTGCAGACTTTGCAATCTCGCCCAACAATTACACGGGAGTTTAAACGTCGTCAGACAAGGAGTACTAAAGCTGGAGCTCTAACGAAGGGCATTCTCTCGCCCAGTAGTACCCCAGCTCTATTACAACAAGCCCAAGAGCCTCTCTCTGTGAAATTTGAGATGTGCGTGTGTTTGTGTGTGTGTGTGTGAGAGAGAGAGAGAGAGAGAGAGAGAGAGAGAAAGGGAAAGAGAGTGTGTGCGTG
>NW_028234425.1:5146677-5151677 GCF_977035675.1 Penaeus japonicus | reverse complement strand
ATAATATACATATATATATATATGTATGTATGTATTTATATATATATACATATACATATATATATACATATATATATATATATATATATATATATATATATATATATATGATAAGGCTTATAAAATTGGCCCATATATCTATGTATAACTGGGAAGATCCGCTTCTTAGGCTAAACACACCAAACACCAGAAACTTCAGGACTAAAAGTTTGCATCGGACACCTCGTTCGAACATGGAAACCTCTCATGAATATAAAGTAGAAAGTGTGTGTGTGTTTGTGCGTGCGTGTGTGTTTGTATTTGTGTGTGTGTTTGTGTGTGTGTGTTTGTGTGTGTGTGTGTTTGTGTGTGTGTGTGTGTTTGTGTGTGTTTTTGTGTTTGTGTGTGTTTGTGTGTGTGTGTGTTTGTTTGTGTGTGTGTTGGTGTTTATGTGTTTGTGTGTGTGTTTGTGTGTTTATGTGTGTTTGTATGTGTGTGTGTGTGTTAGTGTAGCGGGTAGGAGGTAAGTGGGAGATTAAAGGTTGTATGAAAGAAAATACGTTAGATAGGTAAGGGAGGAGGGGGAGTGGGGGAATGGGCAGAGGGAGTATAAAAAAAATAAGGCTTACAGTAGTCCTAGAGTGAGAGAGGGGAGCGGAGGGGAGGTAAGGGGAAGTAGGCATATAGAGTGACTATAGTTGATAGGGATTGGAGGAGAGGGGGGAGTGGGAGTAGGAAGGAGGATGAATAGGGAGGAATGAAACGAGATGTAAAACTCCCTCTTTATCCTTCCCTCGCATCCTCTTCCTCCATCCATCCTTCGACCATTCCTACACCTTCTCTCATCTTCCCTTGTTCACTCTCTTTTCCCATCTTCTTCCCTTCTCCTCCGTCCCTCCCACCCTCTCCTCTCCCCTTCCCCTCTTCCCTTCTTCTTTCTTTTAACCCTCCCAATACCCTCCCTCCCTCCTTCCTCCTCTTCTCTCCCACACATCTATACCCTTCCCCCCCCCACCTCCCCCTTCATCCCTCCTCCACCCCCATTCATTCCCCCCTCCCACCATCTTCCAACCCTCACTCCTCCCTCCCTCCTATCATCTTCTACCTCACCCCTACACCCCCTCCCTCTCTACCTACACCCTACCCCCTACATCCTACCCCCTACCTCCCTACACCCTACACCCCCTTACACCCAAACCCACCCCACCCACCCCACCCACCCGTCGACACTATCTGATGCAGAATCAATAACTTGCAATCTCGAAAAACGACATTTGTATTTTTCATGTTAGTGGAAATTGTGATCGTATAATCGTTAGTTGTGTGAGTCAGGATGCCGTTGGTCTTTTATGTTCGGGGGGGAGGATGGGGGGTAGAGAGGGAGGGGGATGGGGGATAAGAGGGGGGGGGCGGAGGGGAGGCTTTGGATGGGAGGGGGGGTAGAGAGGGGGGGTGATGGGGATAAGAGGGGGGGCGGAGGGGAAGCTTTGGAGGGGGGGTATAGAGGAAGGGGGTGATGGGGGATAAGAGGGGGAGGCGGAGGGGAAGCTTTGGATGGGAGGGGGGGTAGAGAGGGAGGGGGATGGGGGATAAGAGGGGGGGCGGAGGGGAAGCTTTGGAGGGGAGGGGGGGTAGAGAGGGGGTGATGGGAGATAAGAGGGGGGGCGGAGGGGAAAGCTTTGGAGGGGGGGTAGAGTAGGGGTGATGGGGGATAAGAGGGGGGGCGGAGGGGAAGTTTTGAAGGGGAGGGGGGTAGAGAGGGGGTGATGGGGGATAAGAGGGGCGGAGGGGAAGTTTTGGAGGGGGGGGGGGAAGAGGAAGGAGGAACGGGGTAGAATGAGGAGGAGACGGAGGGGGTAGGAAAGAGGAGCGGGGGTGAGGAATGGAGAAGGGCGAAAGGGAGGAAGGGAGATTGGGAGAAGGAGGGGGAGAGAGGAAGAAGGTGCAGGGTAGAGAGGGGGTAGGAAGGGAGAGAAATAGAAGAAGAGAGGATAGAGGGGGGGGAGGGATAAAAAGAGAAAGAGATGGAGGATGGGGAGCAGGTTTAAAAGGAGGGGATTGTAGGAACAATGAACAGCGGCGATGGAGGGAGATGGAGGAACAGAATAAAGGAGGGGGAATGAGAGGAAGGTGAAAGCTGGAGAAAGAAGACGGAGACGGAGAGAACGAAAGTGGGCGGGGGAAGATGATAGTGAAAGTGAAAAAGATGAGGGAAAAGTCTGTGATAATGAAGAATAGAAGGAGGATAGAGAAGAAGGAGAAGAAGAAGAAGGAAGAACAAGATGAAGGAGAAGAAAGAGAAGGAGAAGTAGAAGAAGGAGGAAAAAAACATTAAGAAGTAATAGACTAAGGGGAATAGAACGGGTTATGAGGATATTCGATGCTAAGATGGATAAAAGAATGTTGCAAATTGCGAAGGAAGTGTTGCAAAGAAGATGCTAATGACAAAAAGTAAATATCTAAAAGTATAAGGCATTAAAGTCAACAAAAATATATGAATAACGTCTTATTTAATAGTTGAAAATACAATGATGCATACTGATAATGATCATTACGATAATAGCAATTATAGTCGTAATAGCAATATTGATAGTAATTAGAATAATAAAGATAATGATGGCAATAATATTGACACTGAAAGTAATAGTAATTATGATAATGACAAAGTTTTTATCATTTATATTGCTATTTGATTTTGCAATTTTTATCATTACTATCATTAATGTTATAATTATTGTTGTTATCATTATCATTAATGCTAATATTATAATAATCATCATCATTAGTACAATTATCATTACCTATCATTATCATCATTATCATCATTTTAATATTAGTAGTAGCAGATGTTGTACCATAATCATCATCATTATTATTGTTATTGGAGGGAGTAGTAGTATTATTATCATTATTATCATCAAAAATTCCTGTATCCAGCAGAATAAAAACAAGATTAGCAAGGGAGGGAGAGAGAAGGAAAGGGGAAACAGGAAGGGAGGGAGAGAGAAGGAAAGGGGAAACAGAAAAGGAGGGAGAGAGAAGAAAAGGGGAAACAGAAAGGGAGGGAGGGAGAGAGAAGGAAAGAGGAAACAGAAAGGGAGGGAGGGAGCGAGGAAGGAAGGGAGAGAGAGGGGGAGCGGGGGAGGAAGGAAGAGAGCAAGGGAATAAGGGAGGGAAGGAGGGAGCAAGGAAAGAAAGGAGGGAGCAAGTGAGGAAAAGAGGAAAGGAGGAAGGGAAAGTGAGAGCAAGTGAGGAAGGGAGAGAGGGTGGGTGGGAGCGAATGAGGAGCGAAGGGAGGGAAGGAGGTAGGGAGCGAATGAGGAAGGGAGGGAGGGAGGGAGGGAGGGGGGGTATGAGAAACCCCATACCATAGCCTCGTTTTATGCGAGGAGAGAATGCACGTCCTGCTTGGAAGGAATGTTCATAGCCAGGGTTGAACAGTCTTGAACAATAACCTTACACTGTAGGGGGTTTTCGAAATGAATTAGAGGTTCAGGCTATGCAATTTCAGGATCTTCCTTGCAATAACTGTGGTTGAATTTGCAGTTGCGTGTTCTCGTGTCTGGCTGGATTTTTTTTTTTTTTTTTTTTTTTTACATCCTATCATTTGTGGTTACATCTGTGATTGATTAGCATTTTACTTTTATTTACATTATTTACTGCCTTGTGATTGTCTTTTTTTTATTTTCTATGTTTCTTTTATATTTGCCAGCGAGTTTTTTGTTTTTGTTTTTTTTCTTTTTCTTTTTTTTCCTTTGTATTTGTGAGGCGAAAAGTAGGAGAGACTTTTGCATTAAGGAAAATCGATGAATGTCAGAATATGCGAAATATCGTGCATGTTTATGTGTGTGTGTGTGTGTGTTTATGTGTGTGTGTGTGTCTGTGTGTTTATGTGTATGTGCGTATATCTGTGTGTGTCTGTGTTTGTGTTTGTGTGTGTGTTTGTGTTTTGTGTGTGTGGGTATGTGTGTTTATGTATATGTGTTTATGAGTGTATATGTATGAATATACACAGCGGGTAAAATAAGATTTGAACATCAATTCAGCACATTTAACCCACTACATTTCTGCTCGAAAAGTTTACTTCCTGCAGCCAAGGTCAGCACTTTACGCTATTGTGAATAATGTACAGATTATGAGCAACCACTTTTGTACCTTTTGGAACAAGCTCTCAACCCCCCGTGACCGCACATAAACACTCGTACATACAGACATGAAGATATTAAGGTAATAATATACACTCATTTGTATATACGTATTGCGGGATTATGTACACGGAAATACGGATATATGCATACCCGTATATCGTCTTAATATCTTCGGTTATCTGAAATCGTTGCAGAGAATGGCATGTAGGTTTAATTTGTAACGTTTGTTCAACATGGACGGTTAACAGAGTTAGGTCACATTGCAAAGCGCCGGTTAAAAAGATTTCCGTGCAATATCCGGAATCTATACTCATCAAGTTATGAATTCAATAACACTATACGTATTCTCTGAGGTCCGTATATCTGTACTCTGATAAATGAATGTGTGTAATCACTTTTTGGCATACATATGCCCGTACGCATATGTAGTACACGCTGTCCTACGCCCATACGAATATACACACATACACACACACACAAACAAACAAACAAACAAACAAACAAACACACACACATACGCAAACACACAAACGCAGAGAGAGAGAGAGAGAGAGAGTGAGAAAGCAAGATAGAAAGAGAGTGAAAGAGAGAGAAAGAGATACACACACCCACACATGCACACACATACACACATACACACGCGCACGCGCACGCGCAAACACACAAACGCAGAGAGAGAGAGAATGAGAAAGCAAGATAGAGAGAAAGAGTGAGAGAGAGAGAAAGCAAGAAAGAGAGAGAGTGTGAGAGTTAGAGAGAGAGAGAGAAAGAGATATACACACAGCCGACCTCCCATTCACCACTCAACAATACTCCCCCACTCGTAACACACTCTGAAAATAATCACACATAACAGCCAACTCGCCATAACAC
>NW_028234425.1:5139676-5144077 GCF_977035675.1 Penaeus japonicus | reverse complement strand
CCTCTTTCTTTTTTTCCTTTCTACTTCCGCTTCAACGCTTCCTACCTTTCTTTTTTATTTCCATTTCTCTTTTATTCCATTAAGCCCGGTCTTCTCATCCGTTCTTTTACGTCTTCATTTCCTTATTTCCTCCCTCTTTCACATCACTGTTTTCTCTCCTTCCTTTTAGCACCCTCCCACCTTGCCTTTTTCTTCCACCTATTCTCTTTCACCCCCCCCCCCCAACAACCCCCTCACTTTCTCCCTTATTTCCTTTTCCGTTCACTTCTCCCTCCCCTATCCCCCTTTATCCTTCGTTCCTATCACCTCTCCTATTTTGGCCCCTTTCCCTCTCCATTACTCCCTCTCCCTTCCTCTCCTCTCTCCCCTTCTCCTCTCCCCCTCTCCCGCTCCCTCTCCCTCTCCCTCTCCCATTCCCTCTCCCTTTCCCTCTTCCTCCCCATTCCCTCTCCCTCTCCCTCTCCCTCTCCCTCCCCTATCCCCCTTTATCCTTCTTTCCCTCTCCCTCTCCCTCTCCCTCTCCCTCTCCCTCTCCCTCTCCCTCCCCATTCCCTTCCTCCGTTCTCCTTCCCCATCTTCGCCCCTGACAAGCTGTGACGTCCGCACCTTCCATCAACATACACGCAAGTATGAGCACATCACTCAGCTGTTTGTCTTCCATATCATTATCAATATTATGATCATCTTTATCAAAGGATTGCAGTGTCTTGCGCTAAGATGGAAGAGAAGGAGGAGGAGGAGGAGGAGGAGGAGGAGGAGGAGGAAGAGGAGGAGGAGGAGGAGGAAGAAGAAGAAAAAAAAAAGGAGGAGGAGGATGGGAGGAAGAAGAAAAAGAAGAGGAGGAGAGGGGGTGGTGGAGGAGGGGTAAGAATAGGATAGAGAAAGAAGGAGGAGGGACAGGATGGAAGAAGAAGAAGAAGGAGGATGAGGATGAGAAGAATGAGGATGAGGAGGAAGAGGAGGAAGAAGAGGAGGAGGGGAAGGAGGAGGAGATATATGAAGATGAAGAAGCTTAGCAAGAAAGAAGAGAAGATATGTACGACTGAATTTGAAGGAGGAGGGAAATAGGGGAGTGAAAGAAGAAAGAAGACGAGAAAGAACTGAGGGAAGAGTAATTGGAAAGGGTGGCGAGAGAACACTGAAGTCACAGAGATTGGACTCCGAGGATAACGAGTAAGAAACGGAATAACAAAGGCATGGCAGGAAAGAGAGCAAAGGGTAATAGCAAATATAATAGATCTCTTTCTCCCCCTTCTCTCTCTCTCTCTCTGCGTCTCTCTCTCTCTCTCTCTCTTTCTGCGTCTCTCTCTGCGTCTCTCTCTCTCTCTCTCTCTCTCTCTCTCTCTCTCTCTGCGTCTCTCTCTCTCTCTCTCTCTCTCTCTCTCTCTCTCTCTCTCTCTCTCTCTCTCTCTCTCTATCTCTCTCTTTCTCTCCTCTCTCTCTCTCTCACTCTCTCTCTCGCTGTTTTTTTTCCTCTATCTACCTCTACCTCTCTCTTTCTCTCTCTCTCTCTACCTCTACCTTTCTTTTTCTCTCTGCCTGTCTCTGTTTCTGTTTCTCTCCTACCCCCCTCCCCCCT
Source organism: Penaeus japonicus (assembly GCF_977035675.1). Taxonomy (NCBI): domain Eukaryota; kingdom Metazoa; phylum Arthropoda; class Malacostraca; order Decapoda; family Penaeidae; genus Penaeus; species Penaeus japonicus. The sequence goes on along the minus strand of NW_028234425.1, from coordinate 5,142,498 downwards.
CTTTTTCTCTCTCATGCGTACTAACGTCTAAAGAGCAGAAGAAGGGATCGTGTTCACTCACCCAGACACACAATATGTTATGCGATGTCCGGTACAAACAGGAACTTTTCGGTTTAATATCAAACAGTATAAAAAAAAATCAGAGTTGCTGTTTTGATGATAATCCGGGTTGAATAATTGAGCTATATTAGGTGTATGGGGTGGGGGTGGGGGTGGGGATGGGTGGGGGTGGGGGGGATAGGAAAGAGAAATATATATATGAATCTACACCTGGTTATCCGTATGGATTCATATGTGTTTGTGGAAATTTAAGTTATATGTTCATTATCTGTCTCCTGTTTCGATTTGGATTTCTTTCATATCTCTATCTCTATCTTAAACATGTTTGCGTTCACACTCCAGACACAGGTACACACACACACACACACACACACACACACACACACACACACACACACACAACTCAACCGCTCACCCACACACACACGTATCCCCTCCCCCATTCACCCGTCCCATCATTCATTCATTCCCCCCATCCCTTCTACAACCCCTCCCACTCCCCTCCCCCTCCCCCCTCCCCTTCCCCCCTCCCCCCTCCCCCCGCGCCCAACACAATAAGCAGCGGCGTCAAGTAATGAAAACGGCGGCCGAGCTTCGGGAGGAAACTTAACGGCAAAACATCTGTTCTGCGGCGCTGCACCGAGGCCGAGGGGGGGGGGGGATTCCCGAGATTCATCTGGGCCGGGATGCTGCGCTGATGCTCGGGGGGGGGGGGATGAGGGATGGGGGGAGGGGGTGATGCCGAGATGGTGATGGTCGGAGGGGGGAGCGGGGTGAGGGAAGGGGGGGGTGATGCCGGGATGGTGATGCTCGGGGGGGGGGGGGGGGGGGGGAGGGGGGGGGGGGGATGCCGGGATGGTGATGCTCGGAGGGGGGGGGTGAGGGAAGAGGGGGGTGGTGATGCCGGGATGGTGATGCTCGGAGGGGGAAGCGGGGTGAGGGAAGGGGGGATGGTGATGCCGGGATGGTGATGCTTGATGGTGTAGAGGGGATGGTGAAACGGGGGTGGTGAAGGCAAGATGATAAAACGGGGATGGTGAAGCGGGGATGGTGATGTTCGGATGGTGATAAGGTTAGGGTATAGTGAGAGCTAGGTAAAAGGATAAGGATAAGTAAGATAGGTGGATAAATGGTGGTGATGAGAATGATGACAAGAATGGAAAGAGTGAAAAAGTGTCTTTTTCCTTTCTCTGTCTGCCTGTCTGTCTGCCCCCCCTCTCTCTCCCTCTCTCTTTCCCTCTCCCCCCCTCTCTCTCTTTCCGTCCCTCCCTCCCTCCCTCTCTCTCTCTCTCTCTCTCTCTCTCTCTCTCTACTACATCTCTCTCTTATCCTCCTGCACTCTCGGTCTCTCTTCCCCCCTTTCTCTCTCTTTCCCTCCTCTCCCGTCTCTCTCTCTCACTCTCCCTCTCTCTCTCTTCTCTCCCTTCTCTCTTTCTCTCTCCTCTCCCTCTTCTTCCTCTCCTCTCTCATCCTCTCTCTCTACTGCCTCTCTCTACTCCTTCTCTTCTCGTCACTCACAATCTCCACTCCAATCCTCTCTCTCTCGCTCTCCTCCATCATACTCTCTCTCTTCTCATTCATCTCTCTCTCTCTCTCTCTCTCTCTCTCTCTCTCTCTCTCCCTCTCTCTCTCTCTTTATCTCCTCCTCCCACCTCCTCATCCAAGGCGGAGATAGCGAGGTTTTCGATGAATCTCTCGCCGCAGATAATGTGTGAAGGTATTGATCAGTCCCCTTCTATTCCCGCCTCATCTCTCTCTCTCTCTCTCTCTCTCTCTCTCTCTCTCTCTCTCTCTCTCTCTCTCTCTCTCTCTCTCTCATCTGATCTTTCTCTCGCTCATCTCACGCTTTCTCTCTCATCTCTATCCAGTTCTATCTTTCCTATCTGGGGGCATCTCTTCTCTCTCATCGTCTCTCGTCTCTCTCTTCTCTCATTCTGGGTCTCTCTCACTCTCTCTCTCGCTTCTCTCTCCTTCTCTCCGCTCTCTCTCTCTCTCTTGAGCACTATCTATTACTTTATGCATTTCATCTCTCTCTCTCTGTCTCACGTCGTCGCGGGAGCTCGGCTGGTGCGGTCGGTGCTCTCGCGTCCTTCGGTGCTGCTCGGCCTCTCTCCCAATCTTCTCTCATTCCCTTCATTTCTAATCTTGCCTCGGATGATGCACATGGTTCTGCGTATGAACACACACACACACACACACACACACACACACACACACACACACACACACACACACACACACACACACACACACACACACACATACACACACACACACACACACATCTGCCGTCCTACCTATCAACCAACTTATCTATTATTCTATCTGTATCTATCTCTCTGTCTATCTGTCTACCTACCTATCTATCTATCTATCTATCTACCTCCCTACCTACCGATAAATCAATTTATTTACCTAAACATGAATGCCTATCCATAAACCATACACATAAAACCACAAACCTGTAAAAAAACGATTTAAACGGAACTAATACAATCTTAGGAGCGTTTAGGGTACATTGGTGTAAAAATGTAATAGAGGGGATGTTTGTTTTACGTCGTAATTTACGTGATTTACGTAAACAAAGAAAAAAAACTTGAAGTGAAACCAATGTATCAGCTTTATTTCAAGAAAACGTCAGGTTACTTTTCATGTGAGAGTAATTCAGGATAAAGAAGAGAGAGAGAGAGAGAGAGAGAGAGAGAGAGAGAGAGAGAGAGAGAGAGAGAGAGAGAGAGAGAGAGAGAGAGAGAGAGAGAGAG
>NW_028234425.1:5134676-5137176 GCF_977035675.1 Penaeus japonicus | reverse complement strand
AGGTATGATAGGCTGTCTCCTATAAAAAAAAGGCAAGGGGGGGAGTAAAGGGGTGGGGGTGGGGGGGGGGAAGAAGCCTCACGCTATCGTAATGAGGAGGGAAACGGGCGGCGGTGGGGGTGGGGGGGGCTGGGTAATAGGATGTAGAGAAATAGCAACACAGACCGAGAGAGAGAGAGAGAGAGAGAGAGAGAGAGAGAGAGAGAGAGAGAGAGAGAGAGAGAGAGAGAGAGAGAGAGAGAGAGAGAGAGAGAGAGAGAGAGGAGAGGGAAAAAGAGAGAAAGAGTTGAGAGAGAGAGAGATAGAGAGAGATTTGAGAGAGATCGAGAGAGAGAGAGAGATGGAAGTAGGAGAGGAGAGAGAGAGAGAGAGAGAGAGAGAGAGAGAGAGGTAGATGATTGTTAAATTAGACATTAGAGAGAGAGAGAGAGAGAGAGAGAGAGAGAGAGAGAGAGAGAGAGAGAGAAAGAGAGATAAGAGGAGAACAATTGAGAGAGGAAGTGTGAGGAAAAAGAAGAAGAAGAAAAAAGTGTTGTATATCAGAGGAAAAATAGAAACAGAAAAAAGGACAATCAATAAAACTTCCATTTGGTTTAGGAAGAAGGGCTCTCTACTCCTCCCCTCCATACCTGCCGAACAGATGACGTTGCCCCCCCCCCCCTCCCGACCAGTTAGACAAAAAAATGAAACAGATCTACGAGGGGGCCATTACCCCCTTCCCCCCTCCTCCTATTTCTCTCCCCTTCCTCCCTCTCTCCCCTCCCCTTTCTCTCTCCCCTCCCACCTTCCCCACAAAAAACATGAAACAGATCTACGGGGTGACCATTACCCCCTCCCCTCCACCCTTTACCCTATTTCTCTCCCTCCCCTATCTCTCTCCTCTCCCCCCCTTTCTCTCCTCCCCCCCTCTCTCTCCCCTTCCCCCTCTCTCTCATACGCCCACCTGTCACCCCCCAACAGTCCATTACCACAAACACAACGTTAAGATCTTGTTAAAAAAAAGGATGTTGGTGGTGTATCTATGAGGGTGTGGGAGGGGGAGGGGGTATGGGAAGGGGAGGGCGTTTGGGAGAGGGAGGGGGTATGGGAAGGGGAGGACGTGTGGGAGGGGGAGGGGGTATGGGAGGGGAGGCCGAGGAGGGAGGAAGGGGAAGGGGGGGTTATGGGAGGGGGAGGACGTGTGGAAAGGGGGTAGAGGATGAAGGGGAGGCCGAGGATGGAGGAAAGGGGGTGAGGAGGGGGTTGGTGGGGATGGAGATAGGGGGGAGGGAAGGGGGTGGTTGTGGATGGAGGAAGGAAGGGGGAAGGGGAGGGGAGGGGATGGTCGAAGATAGAGGAAGGAGGAAGATGGGTGGTGATGGGAGGTAGGGGGGGGGGAGGGGAAAGGGTGAATGGGAGTAGAGAAGAGGGGGGTGGGGTGGGGGGGACCACACATTCCCATCGTTAAAATCAGTATGGGAGGTGAAGCGAGGGGATTAAGAGATGAGAATAAAGAATGAGATATTGGAAGAGGAGAAGAAGCAGGAGGAAGAGGAAGAGTAAAGGAGATAGATAGGTAGAGAGATAGAAAGATAGAGAAATGATAAATAGATATAGAGAATGAGATAGATAGATAGATAGGCAGAGAAAGATATATATGTATATATATGTGTGTATATATATATATATATATATATATATATATATATATATATATATTATATATAATATTTATATATATAATATTTATTTATATATTATATAATAATAAGATATATTGAATACATGTATATACACACATGTATAAAAAGAGAGAGAGAGAGAGAGAGAGAGAGAGAGAGAGAGAGAGAGAGAGAGAGAGAGAGAGAGAGAGAGAGAGAGAGAGAGAAACAGCAAGGAAACGACGAATACCACACCAAAGATCTTTAGAGATGAAAAGAGGAAATAGTACATATAAATAGGAAATAGGGAATGAGAAGGAAAATAGATCCTCTATAGGATAGAGACGATATGGGATCCACAGCCAAGCTAAGCTCTCTCCCCCCCAACGCCATCCACAACCCAACCCCCCCCCCTCCCCTCCTCTCCCTCTCCCCCTCCCCCCCCCACGCCCTCTCCCCCCCCCCCCCCCCCCCCCCCTCCCATTCCCCTTCTCTCCATCACCTTTGACGGATGCAAAGAGACTGAGAAGGAGGAGAAAGATGGAAGGCCAGAGGCGAATGGAAGGAAACATAAAGGAAGTCTCTCCCCCTTCTACAGGAGACCTCCCTTCCCCCCCTATCCCCCCCTCTCCCCCTACGGCCTCCCTCCCCCCCCCTTATCCCCTTTTTCCTGCCTCAAACTCCCTCATTCGTGCACGCTACGGCGTCGTCCGCACGGCACTTATGGCCGACGCACACGCCAGTCTCGCCAGTCTCTTTCTCTCTACGATATACCTTTTCTCTCTCTATCTTTCTCTCCTTCTTGCTGTCTCTCTCTTTCTTTCCCTCCTTCTTGCTGTCTCTTTCTCTTTCTTCCCCTC
>NW_028234425.1:5125183-5134576 GCF_977035675.1 Penaeus japonicus | reverse complement strand
CCTACCGTTTCTGCAACTTAAACGTCATCCTGTTTGCTTCTTAAATCCGCCTTTAGATGTCGCCATGGCAACGCATCTTCATGGTTGAGCACAGTCAGAGAGGCTTACAGAGTATGGTTGAGAACACCATCTTTCTCACCATCTTTGCCTCGTCCCTCCCCCCCTTCCCTCCCACCCTTCCCTCCCCCCCTTTCCCTCCCCCCCCTTTCCCCTTCCCCTAAACACATACACATATTTCCCCCGTGACAGTAAGGCTGCAATATATGCGGTTGAATGTGTTTGTTTGTGTGTATGTATGTGTTCGGGTTTGCGTTTGCGAATTTAGTTATTTAATTTTAAATTAGATTTTTTTTTCTTTTTCTTTCTCTCTCTTTCTTTCTTCTTCTTGTAAGTCACTCGATCAGCTATTCCTCGGTGCTCTTTCCCTTGCCCCCCCCCCCTCCCATCTTCCTCACTCCCTACCCCCCCCCCTCTCCCTACCATATTCTTCTCCCTCCCGATCTCAGTCTCTTACCCCATTCCCATTCCAACCCCTTCCTCCCAATTCCCTTCACCCCCTCCTCACGCCCCCTTCCTCTCATTTCCACCCTTACCTTCTTCCCCTCACCCCCCCCCCCTCCCACTCCATCTCTTCATTCCCATTCACTTCAACTTTATTCCTACCTCTTATTCCTTATTCCAACCCCTTACCCCTTATTCCAACCCCTATTCCCTTATTCCCCCTCCCCCATTTCAACAATTTAATGTTAAAAATCTGGCCCAATTTATACCACTAAAAACAAAAAAATCCTTTAAATCATCATTCAAAGTCTCATTGTACATAACCTTTTAATTAGACGAAGAATTATGAAAAAATACCTTGAAGTCTCCGGCTTTATTGTGAGATTCGTGTATGGAATTTTCGTGTCTTTTTATAGCCTTGTTAGGTTTTTAAAGACCATGAATATGATTGGGCTGCGGGTGTTATTGTGTGTGTGTGTTTGTGTGTTTGTTTTGTGCGTGTGTTTGTTTGTGAGTGTGTGTTTGTGAGTGTGTGTATGTGTGTTTGTTTGTGAGTGTGTGTTTGTGTGTGTTTGTGAGTGTGTGTGTGTGTGTGTTTGTTTGTGAGTGTGTGTGTGTTTGTGAGTGTGTGTTTCAACGTGTGTGTGTTTGTGAGTGTGTGTGTTTTTGTGTATATGTTTGTATATGTGTTTGTGTATGTGTATAAGCTTATGTGTATATGTGAATAATTGTGTGTATGTTTGTGTGTGTGTGTGTGTTTGTACGTGTGTATGTTTGTTTTTCTTCTCTCTTTTGCCTCCTACCTTCTTTGACCTCGAGGGGCGGCGCGTCTGAAAGAGTTAAGGAAAAACAAAATATCAAACCTCACAGCTTTCGTGTTGAGTTTATCTAGCATCTGAAACTGCTCCTTCCTCATACTCATACTCCTCTTCCTCATACTTAGACTCATGCTCCTCATACCTATCCTCCACTTCTTCATAGTTATACCCTCTTCCTTTTCTTCCTCCTCTTCTACTTCTTCTTCTTCTCCATCCACTTCCTCCTATTCCATCTCTTCTTCCTCCTCCCCGCCCTCCTTCTTTTCTTTGTCTTCCTCTTCTTCCTCTTCTACTTGTCCAGCCATTTCCTCCTTCTCCACCTATTTAGCCTTCTTATCAGCCTCTTCCTTTTCTTTCTCTTCCTCCTCCTTCTCTTCCACCTCATCCTCATCCCTTTATTCCTCTTCTTCCCTCTCCCCCTCCTCCTCCTCCTCCTCCTCTTCCTCCTCCTTCACCCCATCCTCTTCCTTTTATTCATCTTCCTCTTCCTCCTCCTCTTCCTCCTCCTTCACCTCATCCTCTTCCTTTTATTCATCTTCCTCTTCCTCCTCCTCTTCCTCCTCCTTCACCTCATCCTCTTCCTTTTATTCCCATTCCTCCTCCTCTTCTTCCTCATCCTATTCCTCCTCCTCTTCTTCCTCTTCCTATTCCTATTCCTCTTCCTCTTCCTTCACCTCATCCTCATCCTTTTATTCCCTTCCCTTCCCATCTTCCTCCTCCTTCACCTCATCCTTTTCCTTTTATTCCTCCTCCTTCACCTCCTCCTCTTCTTCCTCCTCCTCCTCCTTCACCTCTTCTTCCTCTTCCTCTTCCTCCTCCTCTTCTTCCTCTTCCTCTTCCTCTTCCTCCTCCTCTTCTTCCCACTTTCCTGAGTAACGCCCCGAGCCTCCCCAAGGTGCTACGCGAAGACTTTGCGATGGATTTCCGTCTATTTTTCTTTTGCCTCGAATTTTCCTCGTCTTTGAAGGAAAGGTTACGTTGCCCCGTGCACTTACCTGGGGGGAAGAGGAGGAGGAGGAGGAGGAGAAGGTGGAAGAGGTGAAGGAGGTGGAGGTAGAGGTGGTGGAGAAGGAGGAGAAGGTGGAGAAGGAAGAGGTGGTGGTCGAGGGGGAGAAGGAGGAGGAGATAGAGAAGGAGATGGAAGAGGAGGAGAAGGTGGAAGAGGTGAAGGAGGTGGAGGAGAAGGTGGAAGAGGTGAAGGAGGAGGAGAAGGTGGAAGAGGTGAAGGAGGTGGAGGTAGAGGTGGTGGAGAAGGAAGAGGTGGTGGTCGAGGGGGAGAAGGAGGAGGAGATGGAGGAGGAGGAGGAGGATAAGGAGAGGAAGGAGGAGGTAGAGGAGTAAGACGAAGAAGAGGCAGAAGAGGAGGAAGTAAAAGAGGGGGAGGGAGTGTTGGAGAATGAGGAGGAAGAAGAGATCGAGGAAGGGGAGGAGGAGGAGGCTGTGGAAGAAGAAGAGGTGATGGAGGAGAAAGGAAAGATCATGAAGACCTTCTCCCTCACTCCCTCTCTTATCCTCGTAATTCCTCTCTCTCTCTCTCTATCTATCTATCTATCTATCTATTTATCTCTTGCTCTCTCTTTCTCTCTCTCTCGCTCTCTCTTTCTCTTTCTCTCTCTCCCTCTCTCTCTCTCTCTCTCTCTCTCTCTCTCTCTCTCTCTCTCTCTCTCTCTCTCTCTCTCTCTCTCTCTCTCTCTCTCTCTCTCTCTCTCTCTCTCTCTTTCTCTCTCTCTCTTTCTCTCTCTCTTCTCTCTCTCTCTCTCTCTCTCTCTCTCTCTCTCTCTCTCTCTCTCTCTCTCTCTCTCTCGCTCTTCTCTCTTCCTTCTTCTTTTTCCCCCCTCATCCCCATCCCCTTTCACCGTCACTCACCCTCTCTCATCCTCTCACCACTATTTTTACCAACCTCCCCCCCCCACCCCTTAAAAAAAAAAAAAAAAAAAAAAAAAAAAAAAAAAAAAAAACACGCAAAATAACACACACACAAAAACACCGTAAACTCCAGAGCTTCTTGAGCTTCGTTGGAAGATTTCTCGAGGAGATGGTGAGATCAGAGAGGGAAGCGGCCCCGCCCTTCACCCTGCTTATCACACGGTCACCCTTTACGACTCCCTCAGGGGTGATAGTGTGTAGGGAAGAGCAACTCACTTTCTTTTCTGTCCTTTGGTCTTCGCTCTCTCTCTCTCTCTTCTCTCTCTTCTTTCTTTCTTTCTCTCTCTTCTCTCTTTCTCTCCCTACTCTCTTTCTCTTCTTTCTTTCTCTTTCTCTCTCTTTCTTTCTCTTTCTCTCTTTCTCTTCTCTCTCTTTTTCTCTTTCTCTCTTTCTCTCTTCTATCTCTTTTCTCTTCTCTCTTCTCTCTTTTTTTATCTTGCTCTTCTCTCTTCTCTCTTTCTCTTCTCTATTTTTCTCTCTCTCTTCTCTCACTCTTCTCTCTCTCAACTCTTTCTCTGTCTCTCTCTCTCTCTTTCTCTGTCTCTCTCTCTCTCTTCTCTCTTTCTCTCTCTCCTTTTCGCCTTCTCTCTCTTTCTTCTCTTTCTTCTCTCTCTTCTCTCTCTCTTTCTCTCTTCTCTCTCTCTCTCTTCTCTCTCTCTCTTCTCTCTCTCTCTTCTCTCTCTCTCTTCTCTCTTTCTTTCCTTCTCTCTCTCTTCTCTCTCTCTTTCTTTCTCTCTCTCACCCACCACACACGCTCATTCTTTATTTATTTATTCTGGATATGCTTTCTTTTTCGTAGCTTTGGTATGCTTCTTGTTGTTTTGTTTTTATTATTATTCTTTCTTTCTTTCGCAAGTTGTATTTTTTTCTCTTCTCTTTTCTTTTTTCTCTTTTTTTTCATTTCTTCATCTCCCTTTCGCTCTCTCTCCCCCTCCCTCTTTCTCTTTTGCTCTCTCTCTCTATCTTCTCTCTCTCTCTCTCTCTCTCTCTCTCTCTCTCTCTCTCTCTCTCTCTCTCTCTCTCTCTCTCTCTCTCTCTCTCTCTCTCTCTCTCTCTCTCTCTCTCTCTCTCTCTCTCTCTCTCTCTCTCTCTCTCTCTCTCTCTCTCTCTCTCTCTCTCTCTCTCTCTCTGCTCAGCCAAACTAAACACTGGCACGATTGCACCTGTCTAGGCTATTCCTCTCTCGTCCTCCTCCTTCTTCTCCTCTTTCATGTTCATCTTGTCTATTTCTCTTTCCCTCTTTTTTTTTCTCTGCTTTCCTTTTCTTTCCTCTTTGGTCTCTGGTTCCCCTCTTTCTTCCTTTCCTTCTATCTACTTCTTTCGTATTTCTGCTTTTCTTATTTTCTATATTTTTTTTCTTCTCTTTATTTCCTAATTTCTCTTTTTTACTTTTCCAAATTCTCTTCCTTCTTCCCTTCTTTTATTTCCCTTTTACATTTTTTTCCTCCACCTTCTTTTTCCCTTTCCTCTTTACGTTCCTCTCCGCCTGGCTCCATCTCTCCTCTCTTCCCCTTCTCGCCTCCCTCTTTCTTTCCCCTCCTTTCTTCGAATTTACTCTTTCTCTTGCCTCCTCTCATTCACTTCCTCAAATCCTCCTCTTCCTCATTCCTTTCTTTCTCTCCCCTCTCTCCCCCTTCCCCTCCCCCTTACCCCTACCCCTTCGTCGATCCCATGGCAGACATCCAGTGTTTACATCGAGTTAGTAAACAGACTAACATATGCCCTCATTTATGGTGGGGAGGGGGAGGGGGAGGGGGGAGGGGAGGGGGGTTGAAGGGAGGGGGAGGGGTGAGGGGTTGAAGGGGGGAGGAGGGGAAGGGTGTTTAAGAGAGAGGAAGGGAAGAGGGAGGAGGGGAAGGGGGGAGGGGAAGGGGGGTTGAAGGGAGGGGGAAGGGGGGGTTGAAGGGAGGGTGAGGGGTGAGGGGTGAGGGGTTGATGGGGGAAGGAGGGGAAGGGTGTTTAAGTGAGGGGAAGGGAAGGGGGAGGAGGAGAAGGGGGTAGGAGGGGAAGGAGTTGAAGAGAGAGGGAGGGGGTAGGGGGCTGATGGGAGGGGGGGAGAGGAAAGGAATTTGTTTATTGCAGCGATTATGCGGACGTCCATGTTGATGTTGCTGATATATTCATTCTTATTGCATGTTGTTCCTTTTCTTTCTCTCTCTCTCTCTCTCTCTCTCTCTCTCTCTCTCTCTCTCTCTCTCTCTCTCTCTCTCTCTCTCTCTCTCTCTCTCTCTCTCTCTCTCTCTCTCCTCTCTCTCTTTCTCTCTCTTTCACTCTCTCTCTCTCTCTCTCTCTCTCTCTCTCTCTCTCTCTCTCTCTCTCTCTCTCTCTCTCTCTCTCTCTCTCTCTCTCTCTCTCTCTCTCTCTCTCTCTCTCTCTCTCTCTTTTATTCTCGCTCCTTCTTCTCAAAAAATCTGTAGATTTCTATTTCTTTCTTCATCTTATCCTTCGTCTTGAAGGAATTCACTTTTTTTTATTGCCATTATCCATATTCTCGAGAATATGTCTCAACCAATTTTCTTTTTTCTAGAAGCATCATGTTTTCTGAATTATCTTTTTTTTTTCTCCCGCCAAGATAAAATATTTTGGCCTGAATTCTTGTTTTCCAAATTTACCTTCTCGCTAAAGCATCAGAGACATTAGTGAAAGGAAAGATACGCTGCAGTGGAAAAGTAAAATGCATTATCATAATTTGGGGAAAGATATACCGAAACAGGAAAGAATCTCGCTAACGTACTCTGTTGACGTCATACCGAAGCCTTCGTGACGTCATTTCTTTCGTGACGTCACTGGATGGGTGTTCGAGGTGTGGTCGGTAGCTCTGGATGTGGCTTACTTTCTTCGTCTTTTCTTTTCGTGATTTTTCTATCTATCTATCTATCTATCTATCTATCTTTCTATCTATCACTGTCTCTATCTTTATCTCTTTCTCTCTCTCTCTCTCTATCTATCTATCTATCTATCTATCTATCTATATATATATATCTATCTATCTCTTTCTCTATCTGTATATCGATCTATCTCTATTTCTCTCTCTCTATCTGTCTATTTCTTTATCTCTCCCACTATCCACTCCATCCACCTTTTTCTCCCCCTACCCACTCTCACCCACCCATACCCACCCTTATCCATCTTTACCCATCCCCACCTCACCCTACCCACTATTACCCATCCTCACCCTCCCTTACCCTCCCTTACCCACCCTTACCCTTACCCACCCACTCCTTACCCTTACCCACCCTTACCCACCCTTACCCACCCTTACCCACCCTTACTCATCCTCCTTAATTTCCAAAGGGTTCTTGTCATCCATCTATTGTGTGTCGCTCCTGCCATCCTGCCATCCTGCCACTCTGGGCAACGTCAAATGGGGAGATCCTATAACAGAGCGGCTAGGAATCGGTGTCTTTTAGGAGTCCGGAATGGTCATTGGGGTTGTGGGGGAAGGGGGAAGGATGGGGGGTGATGGGAAGGATGGGGGTGATGGGAAGGATGGGGTTGATGGGAAAGATAGGGGGATGAGAACAAATATGAGGAGGACGAGATGGGGGGATGAGGGGAAAGTTCGGGGTGAGGGAATAGATGGGGAGATGATGGGAAAGATAGGGAGATGAGGGAATGACTGTTTCTTAATATATTTTTTTTTATTTTTTATTTCAACAGTCCTGCTATTACTTCTCTCTCTCTCTCTCTCTCTCTCTCTCTCTCTCTCTCTCTCTCTCTCTCTCTCTCTCTCTCTCTCTCTCTCTCTCTCTCTCTCTCTCTCTCTCTCTCTCTCTCTCTCTCTCTCTCTCTCTCTCTCTCTCTCTTTCTATTTCATGTTATTTATTCATTTTATTTTAGTTTCTGCATTCCTTTTCGTACCATTAATTCATCGATTATAATTACCTATCACATATAGGAAATATTTTCAAAAAAAACACGACTTCAAAGATAGCCTAATTTTTGAAAAATCGACAAATTAGAGCGAAATTAGACATATGGATTTCATATCATTCCCTCTGGATTATGGTGTCTGATGGTGATTTTTGCTTATCGAAATAATTTCATTGGGTATTGATATTAAGGCGATTATTTCTCGAAGGAAGGAAGGGGGAATTTGAGGGAGGGAGAGAGGGAAGGAGGGAAGAGAGGAAGATCTGGAGGGAGAGAGAGGTAGGAGGGAAGAGAGGAAGAGATAGGATGTTATAGAAGGAGGGATATATCTAGAGAGAGAGAGAGAGTGAGTGTGTGAGTGAGTGAAAGAGAGAGAGAGAGAGAGAGAGAGAAGCATACAGACAGACAAAGACAGACAGACAGAAATGTAGAACAGACAGACAGAGACAGATAGAGAGACAGGAAAAAAATATAGATAGAAGAGAGAAAAGACAGAGTCCACCCAGGCATCGAAGACTCTGAGAGACTAAAATCAGCTGGATATGATGCTATCATACCCTCGACAAAAGGAAGATTTCGAAAAAAAAAAAAAAAAAAATCCGAAAAAAATGAAAAAGAAAAATAGAGTTTCTTGAAGATGATACGAGTCAACTTTTCGACTTATCACCGAGTCATCGCAACAGCAAGTACACTTTCTCAGAGCAGGAGAAAGAAAGATAGAAGCAGGTTGAGATGGAACGAAAGAAGGAATGAATCCACACGATGGAGGAACAGGTGTAGGATTCTCATTCCGTTCTGTCTCATTTCCAGATTGATAGATAGATCGATAGATAGGGATGAATGGATACGTAGGTAAGGAGGTAGATTGGTCGATAGATAGATTGATTGATAGGTGAGTAGGTAGGATGGTATGTAGGTAGATAGACAGTTTAGTAAGATAGGTAATGTAAGTAGACAGATAGATAGATAGATTAAAAATGTCTACCAGTCTATCTGTGTATACCCTTGTCTCTCTATCTTTCTGTCGTAATATATTTGTCTATATGACTCCTTTACCCGGCTAACCCCCTCGTTTCATCTGTCTCTCTCCATATCTCTGTCTCTCTCTATCTTTATTCTCTATCATTCTCTCTCTCTATATATATAATATCTCTATATATATATATATATATATATATATATATATATATATATATATATATATATATATATATATATATATATATATTCATTCATCTATTTAGCTATCTATCTAGCTATCTCCTTCTTTGTCTCTTTCTTTCACTCTCTCCCTCCCTCCCTCATTCTTTCCATGTCTCTCTCTCTCTCTCTCTCTCTCTCTCTCTCTCTCTCTCTCTCTCTCTCTCTCTCTCTCTCTCTCTCTCTCTCTCTCTCTCTCTACCGCCCTCGCCTGCAGCATCTACACAAACAATGCCAAGTCTGTCCCATCACCGTTAACAATGTAACAGCTCGACAAAAGCTGGCAAACGACATCCGGAGATTTTATTTGCGACACGACAGTTCTACTACAACATGTACATGTATGAAGACATCCCTTTATCTCCTCCCTCTCCATCCCTCTCCTCTCTATTCCCCTTTCCTTCCCCCCTTCCCCTCCTCCTTCCTCTTCCCCTCTCACCCCCCCCCCTCCCCTCACCTTCCCTCCTCCTCCTTCTCTGCCTATTCTTCTTCATTCTCTTTATCCTTCCCCCTCCCCCTCCTCCTTTCCTTCTCCCTCCTCCCCCTACACCTCCTCCTATCCTTCTTCTTCCTCTCCCCCTCACCCTCCACCACATCCTCCTTCTCTATCTCCCCCACCTCTTCCTCCCTCTGCCCCTCTTCCTCCCCTCCTTCCCTCCTCTTTCTCCTCTGTCACTGCCTCTTTCTCTTCCTCCTCTTCCTCCTCTCCCTCCTCCCCCTCCTCATATCATCCTTTTCTTCTCCTTCCTTTTCCCGTGATGGACATGGCTCACTTGCAAAGGCGCAATGCGGAAGGAAGAAACAATGTGTCCTGTCTCTCTGCTGTTCGCTTTCCGACTTGAACTATGTCTGTCTGTCTGTTTGACTTCCTGTCTGTCTGTTTGACTTTATGTCTGTCTGTTTGACTTTCTGTCTGTCTGTTTGAATTCATGTCTGTCTGTTTGACTTCCTGTCTGTCTGTTTGACTTCATGTCTGTCTGTTTGACCCTCTGTCTGTCTGTTTGACTTCCTGTCTTCCTGCTTCTTTTCTCTTTCTCTCTCTCTCTCTCTCTCTCTCTCTCTCTCTCTCTCTCTC
>NW_028234425.1:5117683-5120183 GCF_977035675.1 Penaeus japonicus | reverse complement strand
TCCCCCCCATCCCCCCTCCCCCCTCTCGTCCCTACCCCCTACCCCTCGCCCATCCCACGCCACGGGTCCCATCACTACATTACTGTTGGTGATGGGTGCTCGTTTTCCCTTAACTGCTGCTCGTTCTTGACTCGTGCAGACATTGCTGATACGGAGGCGGATGCTGCGCTCGTCTGTCTATTTTCTTTTGCGATGTGGAAGTTATAAAAGCAAATAGATTATTAGAAGGGAATATCTAACCGATCCTGTGGAATGAGCCTCATAGATATGATAGCTGTTTTCGAAGAGGTAATTGAATAAAAAGGTTATTTTGATAGAATGGCCATTCTAGTATCAACGGATACATTTTGTTTACTATTTTTGGCTTCCATTTCTGTTTCCTTAAGACACAGATAGACGGAACTCATGTGGATGATATTCTTTACAATTTCTGTTCCGCAAGACACACTGAAAGACATTTAACGTCATCAAGAAAATGTCGAGCTGTAGTGAAAGACATTTTTTGTTCCTTAAGATACATCCTTTGTTTTCTTAAGACACCGAAATGTGCATAAAAAATTACAAACCGACATATTCAAAACAATTTCAAGCAGTACTGAATCGTTTTATTTTCTTTTTTTCTTTAACCCCACTTTCTTTCTTTTCTTTATTCTTTTTTTCCTTCTTTCTTTCTTTCTAAAGACACCGAAAGACATATAGACAGACCCTCCGAAGCAGCAAAGAAAATCTCTAAATGATCTGATGACGAGAGGAGACAGATCAGCTGATTTGCTCGCAGGCATAAACCTAGATTGCGAAATATCTCTCTGACTTGCGGAGTCTGTGAGGATGGTGGAAGGGGGGAGGAGGGGGGGAGGGGGAGGGGAGTCGAGAGAGGAAGGGGGGGATGGGTGAGAGGAAAAAATAGGAAGGCGGAGAGGAAGGGGAGAGGGGAGGAAGGAGAGAAGGAAAGGGAAAAGGATTTTTTTTTCTGGTAATGCTTTCCACCCCTCTCCCTGCTTCCACCTCCTTTTCCCTTTCCTCCTTCTCCTCCTCCACCACCTCCATCCCCCTCACCACTCAATCTACCACATTTTCCCTCTCCTCCTCTACTCCTCCTCTTCCAGCCCCTCCTTCCCTCTCCACCTCCTTTTCCTCCTCTTATTTCTCTACCTCCTCCTCTTTCTCCTCCCCTTTTTCTTCCTCCACATCCTTCCTCTTCTACCCTCCCTCCTCTTTCTCTTACACCAACATTTCCTTTCCCTTCCACCACTCCCTCTACCTCCCCCCCTCCTCCTCCATCTCCCCCTCTTCCACCTCCTCCTCCTTCTCCCTCCACTACCCCCCCCCTCCCCCCCAACACTTTACTTCTCAGTATTAAAGCTTAACTTTCCCGGCTATTTCTTGACGCTCAGGCGAGGTCAAGTTAGCGAGACCTTGATTGGCTGCGCGTGAGGTCACTCAGCGAACCACCAGCCCCCTCTACCCCCACAACCCCCCCCCCCTCCCTCCCGACCGTATCACTCTTCAGTCTCCCTTTCCCCTCCCCCTCCCCCCTCCCCCGCGTCCTTCCGGGTCCGTCCACTCCATTCGACACCTTTCTCCACTTATCCACTTGTACCCTCCTCCACCTTCCACTTCCCTGCTTTATTCTCCCTCTTGTCTCAACCCGTTTTCGTGGCTCCATTTTCCTCTTTTCTTTTTCCTCTCCTCCTTCCCCCTCCCCTCCACTCCCCCCTCCCCTCCACTCCCCCCTCCCCTCCCCCATCCTAATCCTCTCTCCCTCTCTCTCTCTCTCTCCTCGTCGTTTCCTCCCTTCTATTCCCCCTTTCCTTCTCCTCTCTTCCCTCCCCCTCCCCCCTCCATCCCCATCCTATCCCCCCCTTCCCACCTTCCCATCACCTATTCTTCTTCTTTCAACCTACCTCTCCTTCATCCCTCTCTCATCTCTCTCTCCTTTCATCCTCTCCTCCTCCTCTCTTCTTCCCCTCTTCCTTTCTCACCTTCTCCCCATCCCCCCCCCCTTGCACTTAGAACAGGTGTAGAATTCTTTAACAATCTTGTCCTTCTCTTCATTTCCTTTATTTTTTTATATTCGTCTGTTTCTTCAATTCTTTCTTTCTTTATTTATCTCTGTTTCTTTTATTCTCTCTCTCTATCTATCTACCTCTATCTACGTATCTTTATTTGTCTGCCTATTTATCTCTATTTCATACTCTTTCTCTCTGTAGATATTTTTATGTATCTATTTGTCTTTTCATTTTTATCTATCTATCTTTATCTATCTTTATCTTCCAATCCTCCCTCTCCTATTTTTCTCTATTCATCCTTTACCATCTTCCTCATCTCCTCTATTTACCCTTTTCCTACTCTTTCCATATATCTCATCCTCATCTTCCTCCACCCCCTCCTCTCCTCTTCTCTCTACCTTCCAACCCCCTCCTCCCACCTCTTCCTACCTCCCCTTTCTTCCATTTTCCATCTCCTCCTTCCTTCTTTTCCAACCTCCTCCTCCCTCCTC
>NW_028234425.1:5105183-5112683 GCF_977035675.1 Penaeus japonicus | reverse complement strand
TGCTTGTCTGTGTGTCTTTTTGTGTGTATTTGTTTGTCTGTGTGTATGTGTTATGTGTTTGTGTGGCTTTCTTTGTTATTTTTTTGTCTTTCTTCGTCTTTTTCTCTCTGTGTTTGTTTGTTTGTCTGGGCGTGTTTGTCTGTATGTTAGTGTGTGTGTGTGTGTATGTGTGTATATGTGTGTGTGTGTGTGTGTGTGTGTGTGCGTGCGTATTTATTCTTTGTACGTATGTCGACGTCCAAAATTTGAATATTTCTCCATTTAATAAAAGGCCCTCAATCATATATAAAAAATAAAAAACACAGTGAAATCCCAAAGCCGAAATAAATGGCCGTAGTGACCCGTCGCCAATATTTTCCTCCTTTCGACGCGAATTGTTTTCTAATGACGTCATCGCATATCGGACGGAGAAAACGGGAACTGAAAATGAAGGGAGGACGATTTTATTTCTTTTTTTTTTCCTTTTCTTTTCTCTGTCACTTCATTTTCTTTTTTTTTTTTTCTTTCTTTCTTTTTTTTCTCTTTCTCTTTCTCTCTCTCTTTCACTCTCTCTGTCTTCTCTCTCTCTATCTCTCTCTCTCTCTCTCTCTCTCTCTCTCTCTCTCTCTCTCTCTCTCTCTCTCTCTCTCTCTCTCTTTCTCTCTCTCTTTCTCTCTCTCTTTCTCTCTCGCTCTCTCTCTCTCTCTCTCTCTCTTCCTTCCACCTTCTCAAACAAACTGAATTGTAACTCAAGTCCACATTTTGATTCTTAATTCCACAATCACCATTAGTTAACTTGATCATTAATTCTGTAATTCATTGGGCTTTCATATGGTAGCAATTTCTTAACAATTAATCTCCATTTTTGCGGTCACAAAAGAACGTTTTCTTTGCGGTCGTATTTTTTTCACCATCGACGTTGACTTATGACTTTGCTCGTTTTTTATCGTTTTTTATTTTTCATTATATTTCTAGTTTCATAGTTCCTTAGTCTGTGTTTTATTCCTTTTATTTGCGTTCTTCATCTATCATTCTTCGTCTTTCTCTCATTCTTTTCTTCGTTCTTTGTTTTGTTTCTTCTTCTTTTTGTCTTTATTTTTTTTCAATTATTTCTTTCTCACATCTTCCTCTCCTTCAATTATCTAGTTCCTTTCTTTCTCCTCTCTCCCTCATCATTCTCTCATTATTTTCTCTACTTTCTTTCCCGTTATCTCTTTCCGACTCCACCCCCCCCCCTTCCTCATCATTCTCTCATTCTCTCTCCGTCATCTTTTTCTCTCATTATTCTCTCTCATTCTCTCTCTCTCTCTCCTCTCTATCTTTCATTCTTACGAAATCGATGATAAATGAAATGAAAGAAAAATAAAGAATATGAAAGAAAATGAAAGAAAATGAAAAAATGAAAGGAAGTATAAGATTATGAAAGAAACTGAAAGAACATGAAAGAGGTGAAAGTAAACGAAAGAAAATAAAGGAAAATGAAAGAAAATGAAACAAAACGACAGAAAATAAAGGAAACGAAAGAAAATCAAAGATGAAAGAAAGAAAATAAAGGAAAACGAAAGAAATGAAGGACAAAAATAAAAATAATGAAAAGAAACGAAAGAGAAACAAAAGGAAAATGAAAGGAACGGAAAAAGAATGAAAGGAAATAACGCGAAAGAACATGAAGTAATAAAAATGATACATGACTCCTGAGTTACTGCTGATATTTTCTCGCTCATATCGCCTTATTGTTGTCTGAACGATTGGTAAATGTTCACACATTGCCGCTCTAATATAGCATGGTCGGCGGTCCAGCATGTGTGGAAGTGTTTATGTGTGTGTGGGCGTGGGTCTGTGGGTGTGGGTTTGTGTGGATGGGTGGGGGGGGCGTGGGTGGGTGGGTTTGTTTGTGTGGGTATGGGGTGGGTGGGTGAGTGGGGCGTGGTTGGGTGGGTGTGAGGGGTGGGGCGTGGATGGGTTGGTTTGTGTGTGTGTGGGTGTGTGGATGGGGGGGGGGGTTGTTTGTGTGGGTGTGTGTTTGTGTGTGTGTGTCTGAGTGTGTGGGTTTAGATGGGTGTAGGTGTTTGCCTGTGGGGGATGAGGGTATCTGTGTATGTATGTATGTGTGTGCTTGTGCTTATGTGTATGCGTATGTGCGTATGTATGCGTATACTCACACATACATAATACCCACATGCGTTCCTATCGAACCAAACATCCGTCACCAGAGAAGGAAACCAACACAATAATTATCATAATCATATGCAAGAATAAGACTGCCATCACCCCTCTTTGCGTCTTGATAAATGCGATTTCTTAAGAAAAAGAAAATAGACAATAAATCCAAGTCTTTCTTCGCACTTCCGTCGCTTGACGAATGAAGAAACAATAAAAAAAAATTATAATAATAATAATGAAATGAGAAACGGCGGAATATTCTTCTCCGTTTTTCTTTCTTTCTCTTCCTAAGTTGATTGTTGATTTTTTGTGTTTATCTTCCCACGTCTTTCGTTTGTCTTTTTTATTTCTTTGTTTTCAAGAGACAGGCAGAGAGACAGAGAGAGAGAGAGAGAGAGAGAGAGAGAGAGAGAGAGATAGAGAAAGAAAGAGAGAGAGAGAGAGAGAGAGAGATAGAGAAAGAGAGAGAGAGAGAGAGAGAGAGAGAGGGAGAGAGAGAATCAGACAGGGAGAAAAAGACACAAAGAGAGAGACAGACAGAGAGAGAGACAGACAGACAGACAGACAGACAGACAGATAGACACACAATCAAACAGCGAGAAAGAGAGAGAGATAAGAGAGACAAAGAGCGAAAGACAGAGGAGAAAACACGGCTCATTGACCTCGCCTCTGATATATCTCCGGCCATTTACCCCAAACTAGGTCATATGGCGGCGCTGGTATGTTAAGTATGCCAAAACGCCAAGGCAAAAAGAGCATGGAAAGTTATAAATGGCTTCTTTTTTTTGTTTATGTCCTTGTTGTTGTTGTCTTTTTTGTTGTTTTTCAGTATGTCGAGTATTCTTTTTTTTTTTTTTTTTTTTTTGTGTGTGTGTGTGTGTGTTGTGTGTGTGTGTTTAGAAATGTTGTTTGGCGATTCTAACTGTAATGATCCTGATGGGAAAGCAAGGGAGAAAAAGGAATTGCAAAGAAGACATGATAACCAAGAATATAGAAAAACACAAAAAAAAATGTGTAAAACTGGATTGTGACAAAGTAATACGAATTTAAACAGATGCGGAAAAGTTTAATAGAAATGAATGTTGGTCTGAATATCAAGAAATGTTTACAGTTGGATAAAACGCGTCGACAACAAGCGAGGGTTCATACAAACGTAAGAACAACGAAGATAAGAAAAGGGTGAAACAGTCAATTTTCATCTAAGAAAACCATAACAAGAGAAGTTTCTTTTGTCGAACTTTGGCATGTTCACGTCGGTTACAATACAAAACACAATCTGGAATTCAGAGTTACCCGCTAACCTCCTGAGACAAATCCAACCAACCAGCGAGCTCCAAACCGTAACTGACAATTTAATCTAACCAATCACCGACCTCCAACCGTTAACCCGGAAAACAAACCGACCAATCCCGTGCCTCCGTTGTGCAGGGAGATGGATACTCTGCCACCCTCCTTTGACCAAGGACTCGCTTCCTGTGGGATCTCCGAACGGCGGTCAGACTGGGGGAGGGGGGTCGTTTTAGGTCGTTAAAGGTCGTACGGAGATCCAAGGTGCGTAGGAAAGGGGCGTGGTAGTCGTAAGGGCGTGGGCGAAATGGTGGGATCCTGCCAGGTGGCCGTGGGAATAGCGTCTGACGAAGGAAAGAGTGTGTATGCTGTATGTTTCTTTCTGATTAACTCACTGGTAATCTTATTGGAAATAATAAAGCACATTGCATGGAGACTGATATTAACGAACAATTAAGAAAGAAAGATAATGAGTACTTAGTATCAAAAGACTGATGACCTCATGGTTCCAACCACTAACAAAATAGACAATGGTATTAACACGTTACTATAATAAATAAATAAATAAATAGTCCAGACAAAAAAAAACACAAAAGATATAAAATTTGATGACATCACGTTTACAGCACGACGACCACAAGATAACAATAGACCAACTAAAAGGCATAATCCCCACTACAGCCGATCAGTTACGTGTCTTGTGTACTGATGGACAAGGGATTACATTCCTATACTTTCTGGGCGACCTTTTAGGATACTGGTGTTAAGGAGAATTTGATCCTGTTGTGAAAAAAAGACGATCGTGTTCGGGAATCTAGAGTAATCTTGAAGAAGGAGCGGTTAGTTTTAAAAAGAAAGAGGACGAAAGAGGTGACTAAGAGGCATCGCACAGAGATGGCTTGATTTTACGAGGTAGAATAAGGAGTGGGAATGAGACCAAAAAAAAAGACTAAAACGAAAGCAGGGGATAGTTATTATTTTTTAAGATGTAAGGAAGCGAAAAAGATGTTATATATGATCTTATGAACTGACTGCAAGGAAATTCATTTAGAAGATGAGACTCCCGACCCTCTACGATATCAGAAAAAAACGCTAACCTTAGCAAAAAAAAATAAAAATGATTATGAATCACACTAAAGATATAATTGAGACAAGACATTTTGATGAATATTGAAGCACTTAAATCACAATTAGTGAAGCCATTCACGCCCATTCGTGCCTCAATTCTACAACTGGCACGATGAACTAACAGCTAACCTTACATAACCCGGAGTCAGCTGGGAGCGACCGCGAAACACCCACCACACACCCGGTGTCAGGAAACGTCAGAAACCCAAAAGGAACACTCATTTCAAGATCAAAGACACATCTCTCTCTCTTCTCGATCTATCTATTTATCTATCTCTATCTTTGTCTCTCGCTCTCTCTCTCTTCTCATCTCTCTCTATCTATCCATCTATTTATTTATCTATCTCTATCTTTGTCTCTCGTTCTCTCTCTCTCTTCTCGTTCTATCTATTTATCTATCTCTATCTTTGTCTCTCGCTCTCTCTCTCTCTCTTCTCATCTCTCTCTGTCTATCCATCTATCTATCTATCTAGCTATCTCGCTCTCTTTCTGTATCTCGTTCTTTCTCTCATCGCATCTCTCTATCTATCTATCTATCCATCTATCTATCTATCTATTTCTCTCTATCTATCTCTCTATCTATCTATCTATCTATCCATCTATCTATCTCTCTCTCTATTTATCTGTCTATCTATCTATCTATCTATCTCTATCTCTCTCTCTCTCTCTCTCTCTCTCTTCTCCCCCTCTCTCTCTCTCTCTCTCTCTCTCTCTCTCTCTCTCTCTCTCTCTCTCTCTCTCTCTCTCTCTCTCTCTCTCTCTCTCTCTCTCTCTCTCTCTCTCTCTCTCTCTCTCTCTCTCTCTCTCTCTCTCTCTCTCTCTCTCTCTCTCTCTCTCTCTCTCTTCTCATCCCTTGCCGCAGTGAGATCCTAACCTCGAATTTAATCCTGGATTTAATAGATCCAGATGGTTTTGGTCTGGTGGGGGGGGGGGGTGAGGGCAAAGGGGAGGATGGGGGTGAACTGGGGGAGAGGAAGGGGAGGGTGGGGGTGAGGGAGGGAGGAGGTTTGGACAAGAGGGTGAGGGAGAGAAAGGAAATAGGAGAAAGGGTTTGATGAAGGAGAGTGGGGATTGTGGATGAGACTGAGGAAAGAGGAAGGGATGAAAGGAAAGAGGGAGAGGGGGAACGGGGGAAGAAGAAGAAGGGGGAGGTAAAAGGAGAGAGAGTGATGAAGGGAAAGAGGGAGGGAGAGAAAGGCAGGAAGATAGGGAGAGAGAAAGGAAAAGAAAATGGAGAGAAGATAAGGTAATAGAAAATGAAGAAAAAAGGGAAGACGGAGTAAGAAGGGAAACGGAAAGGAAGAATAGGAGAAAAAGTGAGACTAGAGAGAAAGATATGGAAGGGAAAGAAATAGGGGGATGGGGGGAGGCTGGAGGAGGTGGGAGGGGGAGAGGGAGATGAGAGGGCGAGAGGATTGGAAACAGAGACAGGTTGGGAGAGGAGAGGAGGGAGAAAATGGCGTTAGATCAAAGAAAATTGAGTTAATTCTTTCTTTTTAATACCTTTTTTTTCGGAACGTTTTTATCCTTTTCTTTTCTTTGTTTTCCTTTTCTCATGCTGTTTCTATATCACTTTTATGATTATCATCACTGGTATCCTCATTATGATCATTATGATCATTATTATTGATATCATTTTGTCAACATGATTATTGCTATTGTTACTATTACTATCATTATCATTATTATTACCGTGATCATATTTATCATTATTTTTATCATCATTTTCATCATTACCATTACCTTCATCATCATCATCATCACCATCGTCATCATCATCATTATCATTATATCATCATCATTATCATTATATCATCATCATTATCACCATCATAATCATCATCATCATCACTATCACCATCACCACCATCACTATCACCATTATCATCAAGCATCATCACCGTCCTTTTTCTCTTCTCATTCTAGTCTTGACCTTTGACCTTTCCTGGGCTAAATAAGACACGAGTGCATGACCTTGCATCATCATCAGGCACTTCCTCATGGCACATTGCATGACGCGGGCGAGGACATTTCTAACAATTAGATGTGTGGCGTTTGTGCGTGTTTGTATGTTTGTGCTTGTGTGTGGGTGGTGTTTGTATGTTTTGTGCTTGTGTATGGGTGGTGTTTGTGCTTGTTTGTATGTTTTGTGCTTATGTATGGTGTGGGGGGGGGATGTTTATGCTTGTTTGTATGTTTTGTGCTTGTGTATGGGGGGGGGGTTGTGCTTGTTTGTATCTTCTGTGCTTATGTATGGTGTGGGGGTGGGGGGTTTGTGCGTGTTTGTATGTTTGTACTTGTGTATAGGTGGTTTTGTAAATTAGTTTGTTGCGTTTGTTCTCGTTTGTGTTTGTGTTAGTGTGTTGTATGGGTATTCATTTGTGTGTTTATGTTTATATCTATGTCGTTTGTGCCTCAATGTAATTATGTGCCCTCGTTTGTGTGTTTGAGGCCTTGAGCGTGTTGTGTGTGTCTTCGTCTGTATTTGCTTGTATGTATGTCTTTGTCTACATAGAAAGACACCTAGGTTGTGTGTGTGTCTGTGTTTATGAGTGTGTATGTCTGTGTTTGTATGCCTGTGTGTTGTGTCTGTCTGAGTTTGTGTGAGTGTGTGTTTGCGTCTGTGTGTGTCTGTGTTTGTGTTTGTATGTGTATGTGTGTCTATATATGTGTGTGTGTGTGTGTGTCAGTGTGTGTCTGTGTTTGTGTTTATGTTTGTGTGTGTGTCTAAATATATGTGTCTACGTATGTGTGTCTACATGTGTGTCTCTGCGCATGTATTTCCCCAGAAAGAGATCTTTAATTCCCCGAAACACCAAGCTAGCTGACGCAGGTAACTTCTTCCGTAATGTGGTTTGGCCAAGTTTTATTTCCTGCTGTAAAGTTTGTATTGCAATTTACGCACCGAGCCGGATGTCTTTCGGCCGATTCCGAGATGATTTC
>NW_028234425.1:5097683-5100183 GCF_977035675.1 Penaeus japonicus | reverse complement strand
ATGTCACCTGGCAAGAGTATTTTAAAGCACTGAGATATATGCAAATGAAGGTAAACATGGGGGACGGAGGGGGGGGGGGGCTGAGACGTGAGTAGAAGAAAGGTATAACGGAAATAGTGGATAATAGGGATGGTGATGGTGATAGTGATGGTGATGGAGATGGTGATGGTAATGGTGATGATGGTTGTGATTGTGATTAGAATAGTAAGTATGGTGATAGTGGTTATGATGGTCTGTTATCATTATCATAATCATCATCATCATTATCGTTGTCGTCTGATGATAATTTGGAAATACTCTTAGCATTATCATACTTATCACAACCAACACCATGATATTATTATCATTATCATATTTTTTGTCTTCATTTTTATCCCTTCTTCCCACGTCTTTGCAATCCTATTCAACCTACTCTCCAGAGTCCTTCCTCTCCCCCACTTCATCCCCCTTCCGCTCCACCTTCCCCTATCTCCTCATCCCCCTCCTCCACCTAAGCTACACCCTTACCATCCCCCTCCCCCTCCCCGTCCCTCTACTCCATTCCCTTCCCTTTCCCCCTCCTCCTCCCGACTTTCCCCCCTCCCCCTCCCTCTTCTCCCTCCCCCTCTCCCTCCCCGTCCATCTACTCTCTCTCCCCCTCCCCGTCCCTCTACTCCCATCCCTTCCCCTTCCCCCTTCTCCTTTCTCCCTCCTTCTCCCCCCTCCCCCTCCTTCTTCTCCCTTCTCCCCCCCCCCTCTCGCCCCCACTTCCTCGCAAAACTGACCTCGTAACAACAACAAATAATGATAATGTGGACTTGGGGTCATTTTTGAGATCTTCAGGGATAACACTTCCTCAGGATATTTTTTCCTTAGGATAGCCTTAACGCCTCCTAAAGTGGCTTTGGCTTTACCCCATTTACGTGGTTTTCTTTCTCTCTCTCTTTCTCTTTCTCTCTCTTTCTATCTATCTATCTAACTATCTATTTCTATCTAGCTAGCTATCTAGTTATCTATCTATCTATCTATCTATCTATCTCTATCTATCTATCTATCTATCTATCTATGTATCTACATATTTATCTATCTATCTATCTATCTATTTCTCTGTCTCTCTCTCTTTCATTCTCTCTCTCTCACTCTCTTTTTTTTCTCTCTCTCTTTCTCTCTCTCTCTCTATCTCTCTCTCTATCTTTCTCTCTCTCAAACTATCTTCATATCTATTACACATTTTCCTGCCTGTTTTTATTTCTTGTATCATTCTCCTCTTTACCTCTTTCTCCCTGCCTTCTACTTCCTTTCCGTCTTCTTTTATATTTTCTTGTCCTCATTCTCTCCTTTCCTTTCTTCCTTTATCTCATCCACCGTCCTCATCCACCCTCCCTGTTCACCCTACTCCTTTTTTTCCCTTTGTCTTCCTTGTCTTATCCTCTTTTTCCAGTTCTTCTTTCTCATTCCTTCTCCTTCTTCCTTATCCTATCCTCATCTCTCCTCCTTCTCCGATCCCCATTCCATCCTCATCCACTCCTTCTTTCTCCCCATATCATTCTTCCTTCTTCTTCTCTTCTCTTCTTCTTCCCTTCCTCTCTTGTTCCTCTCGTTATCTCCCCTTCCTCTCTTTCCTAATCTTCCTCTCACTCTTCCCTATCCCCCACTGCATCAAACCCCTTCAGAATCCTATCACAGCATCCTTATAGCACTCCTCTGAGATGAATCCCTAACCTTTTACAGCATCCTTGTACTGCAACCTTACAGTATCCTTCTAAGATGAACCCTTAACCCGTTGCATCCCCTCACAGCATCCTTACATCCCTTAAGATGAATCCCCAAGACCTCTCGCAGCATCCTCTCAAAGCGTCCTCAAAGCATCCATCTGAAATAAACCCTCCTACCCTGGCAGCATCCTCTCACACCATCCTAAAAGGGCCCCCTCAAAGGACCCCCCCCCCCATGCCTCATATACCACCCTCTCACACCATCCTCAAAGGACCCCCCCCCCCATGCCTCATATACCATCCTCTCACACCATCCTCAAACGACCCCCCCCCATGCCTCATATACTATCCTCTCACACCATCCTCAAACGACCCCCCCCCATGCTTCATATACCACCCTCTCACACCATCCTCAAAGGACCCCCCCCCCCATGCCTCATATACCATCCTCTCACACCATCCTCAAAGGACCCCCTCAAAGGACCCCCCATGCCTCATATGCCACCCTCTCACACCATCCTCAAAGGACCCCCCCTGCCTCATATACCACCCTCTCACACCATCCTCAAAGAACCCCCCTCTCACACCATCCTCAAAGGACCCCCTCAAAGGACCCCCCTCTCACACCATCCTCAAAGAACTCCCCATGCCTCATATACCATCCTCTCACAGCATCCTCTCGCAGCATCACTTCTAAGATGAGGAAAGATCAGTGGGTCATAGACGATGTATCGACACGAGGAGCCGTCAAGGATCAACTGCCGGAGCTCTCTTAAGCCGAGGCGTAATGGCCGGAATGAGGGAGA
>NW_028234425.1:5077683-5087683 GCF_977035675.1 Penaeus japonicus | reverse complement strand
AATAGGAAGGAAGAAAGGGAGAAAGACGATGGAAAGTAGAGAGAGAGAAAGAGGAAGGATGGGAGATAAGAGAGAGAGAGAGTGAGTGGAGTTCTTAAGAAATGTAAGGAAGGGAAGATCCATCCAGCCATCCAACCATTTTTATTTCTATCAATCTATCAATATCTTTATCTATAGGTAGATAAGAAATCCGATTAGTATGACCTTTTTTCTCCATTTCGATATAAGATAAGATTTGATATAAGCTGGTGAAGCGTGCATGATAGAACCGATCCCTACATACTCAAATTATCAGAAGAAAGATAAGCAGACAGTCACAGAAAATAAAAATCAACCAAATATTTATTACTCATACCAATACCCCCTTACCCCTCCCCCTCCCATCCCCCTCCCCTCCCCCTCCCCATCCCTACCACCACCAGAAAAATACGAAATAAAAATTTCCATAACGCAAAAAAAAAAAAAAAAAAAAAAATCCTTTTTATGCTTCCACTTTTCCCTTTCAATTCTGTCCCCGTGTAAGTGGTATGTCCTACGCGAGGTCACTTGTAAACTTACTTACGCGCACTTTCTTTGCCGGACTCGTAGTGTCCATAAGAAAGGATATACGAGTCACGGTTGGAGTCGTTCGGAGATAATACACAGGAGAGAATTTCCTTGTGTTTTTTTGTGTGAATGTTTATGTTTATTTTTGTGGGTGTTTTTTGTGTGTTTGTTTGCTTGTTTGTTTGTTCGGTTTTAGTTTCTTTTAGTCGTGTTTTTCTTTCTTTTATTCTTTTTTTCTCGATCTCGGTTCTTTTTCTTTCTTTTTTCTTTTCTTTTTTGTTTCCATATAATTCTCCTTCATTCTTTCCTTATCTCCTTCCTTCTTTTTCACTTTCCTACTTCCCCCATATCCTCTCCTCTTATCGTCTTTCCCTCTCGTTTTCCTTCCGTCCTCACTCCTTCCTTTCCCTTTTTTCCCTCCCTCCCTTCCATCCTTTCTCCTTCCCTCACCATATCACTTTCTTTTTTCCCCTCCCTCCCTATACTCCCTCCCTCTTACCCACTATCTTTCTCCCTCCCAACCTCCCCCCCTCAACATCTTTCTCCCCTCCCTCTTCACCCCCATCCTCTTCCCTCCCCCCCCTATCCTTCATCCTCCCCCCCTCCATCCTCCCCCCTCCCCCTCCACCCCTCTACCCTCCCCCTCCCCCCCCTCCCCCGCTCTCTCCGGAAGGCAATATACTGTATGTTGCGGTTGCCTAACCATAATTAATCACGGCTGATATTAACTCCGCCTTCAAGCATCAGGCATCAATCATACTTGTCAACGCTCCAGCTTACCAATCCGTTAATGCGATGCCGGTCGAAGGCACACGAGGATCAGCTCTTGTTTGCGTGGATTTTGTTGATTTTGTTTGTTTTGTTTGTTTGTTTGTTTGATTTGGATTCTCTCTCTGTGGGTCTGTGTCTCTTGGGGTCTTGGTCTGTGTATCTGTGTTTGATTTTCTCTCTCTTTCTTTCTTTCTCTCTTTTTCTTCGTCTCTCTCTCACTCTCTCTTTTCGTCTCTCTCTCTCTCTCTCTCTCTCTCTCTCTCTCTCTCTCTCTCTCTCTCTCTCTCTCTCTCTCTCTCTCTCTCTCTCTCTCTTTCTCTCTCTCTCTCTCTCTCTCCTTCTCTTTTTCTTGCTTTCACTCTACGTATCTATTTATCTATCTGTCTGTCTGCCTCATTTTCCTTCACTTTTCCACCATGTTCAGACATTTCTTGAGACTCCAGCAACGACTTATCTCGATTTTCTTACTCTCTAAATTCTTTTTGTTGATATTTCCCTTTCACTTTCTTTTCCTTCTTTCCATTTTTCTTTTTTTTCTCTCTATCTCTCCTTTCTCTTTCTTTACCGTTTCTTAGAACCCGTTTTCTCCGATCGACGCTTTCTGGGAAACGTTTCCACACGTTTATGGCAATACGTTTCTTCGTTGTATCGGATACGACTTCGTTTGATTATCAACAACGTCATTACCAACCCCCACTCCCCCCTTCCCCCCTTCCCCCTCCCCCTCCCCCAAATCCCATTCCCCGACCAGATGACAAAAATAGCTCCTTTCTTTGGATTTTTTTCTCTTCCTTTCTGTTTTGCTTGATAGAAAAGAAGAAGAGAAAGGGAGAAGAAGAAGAAGTTTTTTTTTATTTCTTCTCTTCCTATCTGTTTTGCTTGATAGAAAAGAAGAAAGAAGAGAAAGGGAGAAGAGGAAGTTTTTTTTGGATTTTTTTTTCTCTTCCTTTCTGTTTTGCTTGATAGAAAAGAAGAAAGAGGAGAAAAGGAGAAGAAGAAGTTTTTTTGGATTTTTTCTCTTCCTTTCTGTTTTGCTTGATAGAAAAGAAGAAAGAAGAGAGAAAAGGAGAAGAAGAAGAGGATTTTTTTCTTCTAAAGATAGAGAGAGAGAGAAAAAAAAAACATAATTTTCCTTCTTCTGTAAACACGGGTTGTGTAATCACCTTATTGAATGAGGTAACTTGGCTAGAGTTTTTGTCGTGTCTCGGAACGTAAACAAAACAGTTTCAGGTTATTAGCTTTCGTAAGCCGTATCGACCTGTTACAGATACATTATGTTTTATGGTTTTAGAAGAGGCGGGGGAGGAGGGGGAGAAGGAGGATGAGAAGGTGGGGGAATAGAGAGAGAGAGAGAGAGAGAGAGAGAGGGAGAGAGAGAGAGAGAGGAGAAGAAGAAGAGGAAGGCAAAGAGAGTAAGTAAACCGATAGAGAATGAGAGAATCTTAGACAAGGAAAGACTTGAGAAACTAAGAGAGAAAGAGAGATTGAGAAACAAAGAGAAAGAGAGAGAGAGAGAAAGAGAGAGAGAGAGAGAGAGAGAGAAAGAGAAAGAGGGAGAGAAAGCATTCGTATATGCACGAATATAAAGAGAAACAAGATTATCAAGAAGACAGACTGTTGTTGTTCATTATATCATTGTTTTTTCTTGCAATTCGGTAAACAACAAAGCCTCCATTATGAAACCATGAATCAACCCTGCTTTGAAAAAAGAACAGTCATACAATGCTATCATATTTTCTTTCCTCTTTTTCCTGCGTTAACCGAAAATCGTCCATGATAATAGACATTTTTCTTTGTGTCATGACTATTGATGATTTGTTTATCATGTTATGAATATGCTAACGACTGCCATCAGGATATCGTCAATATTATCGTCATGAGAGGAGAATAAATGATAACAGTATGTATAAAAAGAAATATTGTGATATTATCAATTAGGAAATAAAAATAGTATCAAAGTTGTTTAGACAATAGATGAGTCCACTAATTAATGAAATTAAGAGTTCCTTTGACTTATATTTTCCTCTCTTCAGAAAAGGTAGTATTTAGTATTTATGCTTATTTGGTGACCTAAGGACAGTTTATCATTTAAGTATTAATGAAAATTTTACGTTTTTTTGTTTTTTTGTTTTTTTGTTTTTTCATTTTTTTCATTTTTTTCATTTTATTAACGTGTTTTTTCACTTGCACGCGAAAAGGAAATTATGTGATAATTATTTATTTTTTCCTTTGTTTCTGTGAAAAGAGAGACAGAAACAATGTGAGAGAAAGAGAGCGTGGGGGAGGGGAGAAGAGAGATATTTAGAGATTGAGAGAAAGAGAGAGACGGAGAGAGACACGCATAGACAGAGAAAGAGACAGAGAAAAGAGAAAGTTAAAGAGAAGGAGAAAGAAAGTATAACTAGTCAGGGATGCTAATGATATTACAGATAACTGATCTAGGATTTTGTTCTCTTCTACTTATCTTTGCGTTTTCTTTTTCTTCTTTTTGTTTTTTTACTTTGTCTTGTTTCCCTCTTTTACTCTGCTGCTCTTTCTCTATTTGCCTCTGGATATCTCTCTTTATCTGTTTATCTGTTCATTAATCAAAATGTTACTCTCTCTGTCTCTAATCTAATTTGCCAATTGTTTTGTACTTATTTTGTTTTGTTCTTGTTTTAGTTCTTGTTCTTGTTCTTGTTTTTGTACTTGTGTTGTTTTGTTTTTGTTCGTGTAATTGTTTTTATTTTTGTCCTTGTACTTGTTTTCTTTTTGTTCTTTCTTCTGTTCTTGATTTGTTTTGTTTTTTTGTTGATCTCCTAGTGCTTCTTCTACAATTATTATTATCATTGTTATTATTATTATTATCATTATCATTACTAGTATAATTTTGTTCGGGTTCTTTTTCTTTCTCTCGTTCTTCTCCCTCTTTTTCTTCTTCTTCCTTTGTTCCTGATATAATACCCGTTCCTGTTCTTGTTTTATTTTGTTTTTCGTTTTCCAGTCATTTATTACTCATCGGTTATTGTAACAATTTCTCTCTCTCCCTTTCTTTTATTCGTGCAATGAGATCCTTGCGTGATGGCGCGTGACCTACGATTTTCCGTGGTCGGTTGAAGGAAAAAAGGAAAACAGAATGTGTATATAAATAGGCATACACACACGAACACTCATGCACACACACTCACACACGAACACTCATGCACACGCACACATACGAACACTCATGCACACACACATACACACACACACACACACACGAACACTCATGCACACACACACACACACGAACACATGCACACACAAACACTCATGCACATACACGAACATTCATGCACACACATACACACACACAGACACACACACATACACACACACACACACACACACACACACACATTCATACAGACATAGAAGCAAATTCACATAAAGATATAGCAAAACTATAAAAAGAAGTGAGAGAAATTAGGAATAAAGATAAGATTTTTCAAAAAAAAAAAAAATGAACGATAAAAGAAGAGAATTAAGGAAATTGATAAAATAAAATGACACGAGAATTTCGAAGAAGACAATAGATAAAAAACGAAAGAAGATCTAAAGGCACAAAATCAGAGACTGCAGACGGCGGGATATAATTTCGAAAAGGAAAAAAAAATTATATCACGTTACCCCTGAACGCGGTGACGTCATCAAGGAAGAAATAATAGTCCTAGTCTTTGTGTGCGTGTTTGGGTGTTTGCTTGTTTGTGTGTTTGTCTGTGTGTTTGTGTCTTAGAATGTTAATAAAAGGGAAATAGAAGGGGGGGGGAAGGAAATAGCGATTACATGCATCAAATGACAAAGAGAAAGAGAAAAAGAGAGTGTGTGAAAGAGACAGAGAGAGAGTGTGTGAGAGACAGAGAGTGAGAGAGAGAGAGAGAGAGAGAGAGAGAGAGAGAGAGAGACAGAGATAACGAGGTAGATTCCCCCCAAAGATCTTAGAGAGCTCAGAGTCAATACAGAGGCCATTATTTGTCCAGTTAATGATGATGAAAAGCGAGACGCAAGTGAGGTGTTATCCTTTCTCCTAATGAGGAAGATCAAATTGTGTTTATTTACATTAGTCTCCGCTCTAACGAAAGGCCGGTCCGTTTTCTTTTTTTTCCCTTCTTTTTTGTCGTACTGAAGCATTTCGTTGGAAAAATGTTAATAGCAGATTCTGTTTAGATGTTATAATGAATCTCAATTGTGGTTTATTATTCTATCATCTTTCTCACTCTCCCTTTCGCTCTTGCAGTTGTCTTTTCTCTGTCTCTCTCTGTCTCTCTATTTTGTTCTCTCTTTTTCTCTTTTGTATTTCTCTATCTATCTATCTCTCTATTTATCTATCTGTTTACCTACCTATCTGTCTGATTTCTCTCTCTCTCTCTCTCTCTCTCTCTCTCTCTCTCTCTCTCTCTCTCTCTCTCTCTCTCTCTCTCTCTCTCTCTTCTCTCTCTCTCTCTCTCTCTCTCTCTCTCTCTCTCTCTCTTCCTCTCTCTCTCCTCTTCTCCCTTTGTCTTTCTCTCTTTCCTCTCTCTTTCTCTCTTACCCCTCTCTCTCTCTCTCTCTCCCCCTCTCTCTCTTTCTCTATCTCTCTCCATCACCCTCTCCCGTCTGCCTTTCTACTCTATCTCCTCTCTCTCTCTCTATCTATCTCTCTCTCTCTCTCTCTCTCTCTCTCTCTCTCTCTCTCTCTCTCTCTCTCTCTCTCTCTCTCTCTCTCTCTCTCTCTCTCTCTCTCTCTCTTCCCCCCCCCCCCTCCTCTCTCTCTCTCTCTCTCTCTCTCTCTCTCTCTCTCTCTCCCCCTCTCTCTCTCTCTCTCTCTCTCTCTCTTCTCTCTCTCTCTCTCCTCTCTCCCCTCTCCTCTCCCTCCTCCGCTCCCATCCTCCTCTTTCCTCCTCTCCGCCCGCATCACTTCGCCGCCCACTTTTTCCCAATTTTATGTACTTTCTGCGACACTCCCTTTCCGCGTCTTCCCCCACGCCCACACGCCCATTCTTCCTTCGCCCTCCGCCCGTAATTCTTTCCTGCGTGTCGTTTCTTCTCCATTCTCCTTCTTGAGTCTTTTTTTTTCTCTTGCTCTTCTTCTTACTTATTTTTGTTTTTATTGTGATACGCTCGTTATTATTTTACGTTATTTTTTTTTTCTCTCTATCTCTCTTTCTCTTCCTCTTTTCTCTGCTTTTCTCTCTTTTGCTTTCGCGTTCTCTCTCTCTCTCTCTCTCTCTCTCTCTCTCTCTCTCTCTCTCTCTCTCTCTCTCTCTCTCTCTCTCTCTTTCTCTCTTTCTCTCTCTCTCTCTCTCTCTCTCTCTCTCTCTATCTCTCTCTCTCTCTCTCTCTCTCTCTCTCTCTCTCTCTCTCTCTCTCTCTCTCTCTCTCTCTCTCTCTCTCTCTCTCTCTCTCTCTCTCTCTCTTTCTCTTACTCTTTCTCTGCTTTTCCCTCTTTTGCTTTCTCGTTCTCTCTATCTGTCCATCGATCTATCTATTTATCTATCTATCTCTCTATCTATATACCTATCTATCTATCTATCTCTGAATCTCTCTCCCTCCGATAATTATCGTACACCAATCCATCATCGTCTGCGGTCGTCCAATCAGCTGTCGTATCGTCGGCCTGAGAAGTGTCGTACCTAGCTGGTGGTCAGTCGTGCTATCAATATCTCTAACTGTCAACTAGTTTCGTGAGTGAAACCTTCATTCCCTTTTTCCTACTTCCCTTCCTCCTCCTTTTTTCATCTGTTTTTTAAATTTCTTATATGTCATTTCCCTCTCTTCTTCTCCTCCCCCCCCACCCACCCATACACGCAGTTTTTCATTCCTTTATCCTTCGCTGCCTCTAAAAATAACCTTTGACCTCGTATCCAAACAGGAAAATTCGACTTTTTTCTTTCTCTCTTTACCCTTCCTCCATGACCTGTTCCCACAAGGCTAGATAATCATAGGTCATCCGGGGGGAAAGGATGTAAGGTCACGGGGTCACAAGGGTACGAAGAGAGAGAGAGAGAGAGAGAGAGAGGTGGGGGGGACGAGTAAGAAAGAGAAAGAGAGAGAGGAAAAAAGATAAATTGATAGAAAGATAGAGAGAGAGAGAGAGGGAGGAAAAAAAATGATAGAAAGATAGAGAGAGAGAGAGAGAGAGAGAGAGAGAGAGAGAGGAAAAGAGAGAAATTGATAGCAAGAGAGAGAGAGAGAGAGAGAGAGAGAGAGAGAGAAAAAAAAAAGAGAAAGTGATAGCAAGAGAGAGAGAGAGAAGAGAAGTGATAGCAAGAGAGAGATAGAGAGAGAGAGAGATAGCAAGAGAGAAAGAGAGAAAGTGACAGCAAGAGAGAGAGAGAGAGAGATAGCAAGAGAGAGAGATAACAAGAGAGACGAATCCATTAAGCGACTCATAGCCAGTGTTGTGGGTTGTGTCTCCGGTAGCTCATACGAGGCCGCGCTTCCGTGCAGAAATGAGATGGGAAAATGGGGGGAAATGGGGGGATATCTAATTATAGTGGATGTCCTTAAGATGGTTATGGTGATTATGATGTATGCTATGGTGATGCTTGTACTAGTTGTGATGTGATTAATATTATGACGATGAGTTAGAATGTATATGTTGTGATGACGGTTACAGTGGTTATGGTGAGGTGTTTTGGTGATTGTGATTGATGGTGATGTTGGTGATGGTGATGAAGAGAATATCCTTGATGACCTGAAATTATACATTCCATCGTATCACTATCACCAACATCACCATAACCACGACAAAAAAAAATCAAAACCCTAGTAAGATCATCATCACCATCACCATCACCAACACCAACAATCCTCACCATCATCAATCCTCACTATCATCAACACGATTATCCTCACACACGAAAGTGCCGGTCGTGCAACCATTGTGATGCAAAATTGATTCCACATGAGGTGAATCCGTGAAGCCATATATTCGCACGCTGAGATGAGGGCGTCCCCTGTGTACCCAGTGGCGTGAGGGGAGAGGAGAGGGGAGAAGACGAGGAGAAAAGGGGGGGGAGAGGAGGGGAGAAAAAGAGGAGAAGGGAGGGGGAGGATGTTGAGAGAAAGGGGGGGGAAAGGGGAGAGGGGAAGGGGAGGGGAGAAAAAGAGGAGAAGGGAGGGGAAAGGGGAGGATGTTGAGAGAAAGGGGGAGGAGGGGAGAAAAAGAGGAGAAGGGAGGGGGAAGAAGGAGGGAGAAGGGGAGAAGAAGAGGGGAAGGTAGGGGGAAGAAGGATGGAAGAGGGGAGAAAAAGGGGGGTTAGAGAGGCAGAAGACGAAGGGAAGGGAGGGAGAAGAAGGAGAGAAAAGGGGGGGAGGGGAGCAGGAGAGGCAGAAGACAAGTGGGAAAGGGAGAGAGGAGAGAGAGAAAAAGAGGGAGAGGGAGATGGAAGAAGGAAATAATAGGGAGAGAAGAGGCAGAAGAGTGGGAAAGGAGGAGAAGGAGGATTGGGAGAACAAGGGGAAATGAGGAAGATGAAATAGAAGACGAAATGAGTGATGGTAAGAGGGAGAGAAGAGAGGATGAGAGAAGCGGGGGAGGGAGAATAAGAAAAAGGAGAAGGAAAAAAAGAGGGGAAAAATAATAAAAGACAGAACAGAAGAGTAAAGGGGAAAAAATAAATCAATCAAGAGAAGAAAGCAAAATAATTCCACTTAAGAGACCGAGAAGAGAAACAAAAATCATCAAAAAACGAGAAAAAATAAAATAAAAAAAGGGAATAAAAAATAACAAAAAAAGCAATATGCAAATGAGGTTATCAACAGTGACGTTTATTAATCATTCACATTAACGCCGAATCAGCTACAAATCCAAAAAGTAAATTCTAGGAAAAAATAGGCCTATATGTGAATAGGCTTAACTCGCTCTTACGCTCAGATAAGAAATAAGAAGAAAAAGAGAAAAAAATAAGTCATAGGATTGGGAAGAAGTGAAAGAGAGAGAGAGAGAGAGAGGGGGGGGGGGAGGGAGGGAGGGAGGCAGGGAGAGAAAGAGAGAAAGAATAAGAAGGTGGAGAGAATGGAAAAGGGGAGAAAAATGAAAGAAAAGAAGGAAAGAAAGAGAGGAAAGAGAAGAGTAGAAGGAAAGAAAAAAAGAAAGAGAAAAAAGGGAGAGACAGAGAGAAAAAATAAAGGTTAGAAAAGATATGAAAAGAGAGAGAGAAAGAAAGAAAGGAGAAAGAAGAGAGAGAGAGAGAGCAGAAGCGAAGAGGAGGACGGGAAAAGAGATAAAACAGAGAGAGAGAAAGAAAATAAAAAGATGAAGGGATGGAAGGGAAGAGAATGGAAAGGAAGGAGGAGAAAGGAGAAAGAGGGGAAGGATATGAGGAAATGAGGGGAGAGAAAGCGGAATGAAGGAAAAGGTAATGAGGAGAGAGAAGCCTTGTACGAGGATGTGAGGAGGAGGTAGAGGGGAAAGGAGGGGTAGGAGGAGGGGGTAGAGGGGTATGAGGAGGAGGTAGAGGGGAAAGGAGGGGTAGGAGGAGGGGGTAGAGGGGTATGAGGAGGAGGTAGAAGGGATAGGGGAGGAGGGGTCAGGAGAATGAGAGGAGGAGGTAGAGGGGAAAGGGGGAGGAGGGGTCAGGAGGAGGTAGAGGGGAAAGAGGGAGGAGGGGTCAGGAGAATTAGAGGAGGAGATAGAGGGGAAAGGGGAGGAAGGGTCAGGAGAATGAGAGGAGATAGAGGG
>NW_028234425.1:5065183-5072683 GCF_977035675.1 Penaeus japonicus | reverse complement strand
TCGCCCCAAAAGAGGAAAAGCAAATGAATAAGAGAATAATGATGAAAAGAAAGAATGAATAAAAATATTAAAAGAGATTTTTAAAAAGTAAAAGAATTTCCAGAAACTATTTTTCTTTAGACTCGGAGCGCTGTCTTAGAAGGAAAGTGGGAGGGGGGGAGGTGAGGGGAGGGGAGGGGAGGGGAGGGGAAGGAAAGCCTTAGGGGAGGGGGAGGAGGGTTGATAGAAGGGAGGGAGGGAGGGAGGGGGAAGGGGGTAGTAGGATGCGTCTCTTTGCTTGCTTGCTTGCTTTTGGGATTCCTTCCGCTCAGGAGGATCGCTGAGACAAGGCTGTAGGAATCTTTCTTCTATAGCATTTTCCTTTATTTATTTTTTATTATTATTATTTCCTCTGTTGTTGTTGTTATTTTCTTCTTCTTCTTCTTTTGTGACTTTCTTTCCTTCTTCTTTGCCTTCTTTGCTTCCTTCTTCCTTCTTTTCCTTGATTTAATTCTATATTTTTTTCCTTTTCTTCTTTTCCTAGTTCGCCCTCTCCCCTTGTCCTCAATTCTTTGTACTTTTTTCACCTTCTTCTTCCTCATCATCTTCTCCCACTTCTTCTTTTTTCTATCCGTGTTCTTTTTTTCCTCCTCCTCCCCTTCCTCCTCTTCCTCCTCCTTCTCCCACTCCTCCTCCTCCTCCTCCCTTCCTGTCCTCCTCCTCCTCCTCCTCCTCCCCTTCCTCCTCCTCCTCCTCCTCCCCTTCCTCCCCTTCCTCCTCCTCATCCTCCTCCTCCTCCCCTTCCTCCTACTCCTCCTCCTTCCCCTTCCTCCTCCTCCTCCCTCCCCGCCCTCTTCCTCCTCCTCCTACTCCTCCCCTTCTTCCACCTCCTTCCCTGCCCTCCTCCTCCACCTCCTTCCCTGCCCTCCTCCTCCTCCCCTTCCTCCTCCCCTTCCTCCTCCTCCTCCTCTTCCTCTATTTCTTCTTCACAACCACCTTTACAGCTCGCCAAATGACCACATCGTCGAGAGTAATACAGATGGACCGAGGATGCTGCATCTCAAAGCCAGGCCAGGCAAGGTCAGGAGATGAACCATCACACGCGAAGGATACCAAGGATGCAGCATCTTTGTGAGGGGGGAGGGGAGGGAAGGGAAAGGGATGGAAGGAGTAGGGGGGAGGGGAGGGGGTGGAAGGAGTAGGAGGGGGAGGGGAGTGAAAGTCGCGTCGGATGCTGCAGAGATCAAAGGGCGGAAGATGCGCCCTCGTGACCTAAGGGTTTTTTTTTTTCTTTTTTTCTTTTCTTTTTTTCTTTTTTGGTCGTGTTGTGGGGCGAAGGGGGGGGGGGCAAGGAAGGGGGAAAGGAGATGTTAGGGAATAGGAAGGGTGAGTGAGATGTTGAAGGAGTAGGGAAATAGGGAGAGAGGAATTGGAAAAGAGGGAGAAGCAGAGGATAGAAAGAGAGGGTGGAAGAGAATGAGAAGAAAAGAGGGATATGAGGGAGAGTAAGGGAAGGAGGAGGTGAAGGGAAGAGGACGAAGGAGATGGGATAGGGAGGGAGGGGGAGTGAAGGATAAGAGGGACAGAGAGGATGCGAGGAGAAACGGATAGGATGAAAGAGAGTAAGGTGCTACTATCATCTATCTATCTACATCTCCACCTGTATCTATCTTTTGTTCTCTGTATAGTTACTTTTCTACATATATTATTATATTCTCTCTCTCTCTCTCTCTCTCTCTCTCTCTCTCTCTCTCTCTCTCTCTCTCTCTC
This sequence comes from Penaeus japonicus, assembly GCF_977035675.1. Taxonomy (NCBI): domain Eukaryota; kingdom Metazoa; phylum Arthropoda; class Malacostraca; order Decapoda; family Penaeidae; genus Penaeus; species Penaeus japonicus. Next base: position 5,070,934 of record NW_028234425.1, on the reverse strand, counting down.
TCTCTCTCTCTCTCTCTCTCTCTTTCTCTTTCTCTTTCTCTCTCTCTCTCTCTCTCTCTTTCTTTCTCTTTCTCTCTCTCTCTCTCTCTCTCTCTTCTCTCTCTCTCCTCTCTCTCCCTCTCTCTCTCTCTCTCTCTATCTATCTAGCTACCTAACTAACTATCTAGCTATCTCTCTCTCTCTCTCCTATCTCTCTCTCTCTCTCTCTCTCTCCTCTCTCTCTTCTCTCTCCTTCTCTCTCTCTCTTCTCTCTCTCTTCTCTTTCTCTCTCTCTCTCTCTCTCTCTCTCTCTCTCTCTCTCTCTCTCTCTCTCTCTCTCTCTCTCTCTCTCTCTCTCTCTCTCTCTCTCTCTCTCTCTCTCTCTCTCTCTCTTTCTCCATTGCGCTCTAATCTCATGGAATATCATCTCATTCCTCATCACTGGGGTTCCGATGACGTTGCATGACGACAATCAATGCCTCACACACGACAACTGTCATGCAGACGACCTCATAATCATGCAAGATGCCATGCAAGGTCACGGACTTTGCTACAGTGACCATGGCGATCGGACGGTACAATTTTTTTTTTTTTTTTTTTTTTTTTTTTTTGGAGAAAGAGAGGGATTGGATGAAAGATAAGGAGAGGGAGGGGAAGGGGGGGGGGGGGGGGGGAGGGAAGGGAGAGTGGGAGGAGTGGGGAAAAGGGAGGGGGGAGGAGGAGAGGGAGATGGAGGGGAAATGTAGGAGGAAGAGTGAGGAGGGAAGGAGGAGGGGAACGAGGGATGGGAGTGGGATGGAGGGAGGAGGGAGAGGAAGGGGGAGGATGGGAAGGAGAAGGAGGAGGTGGGTGGGAAGGAGGAGGGGGAGTGGGAATATTTTTGTCGGTTGTTGTTGTTATTGATGATGGTGATGATTCTGTTTTTGTTGTTGCTGTTATTTTCGTTGTTATTAAAGGTGGTGGTGGTTTTGTGATGCTTGTGATGATGAGGTTGAAGATGATAGTCGCATTGTTGCTGATAATTGTGACTCTCTCTCTCTCTCTCTCTCTCTCTCTCTCTCTCTCTCTCTCTCCCTTTTCTCTCTCCCTCTCTCTCTCACTCCCTCTCTCTCTCTCTGTCTCTCTCTCTCTCACTCACTCACTCACTTACTCACTCACTCACTCTTTATCTATCTATCTCTTCTCCCTCCCTCCATCTCCCTCTCCCCTCTGTCTCTCCACTTCTCTTTTTCCCTTCCCCCCGCCCTCCCCCCTGCCTCCCTCCCTATCCCCTGCCTCCCTCCCTATCCCTCCCCCTCCCTCCCACCCCCGTCTCTTTCTCTCTCTGGGCGTAAACATCCCAACTCGCCCTTGTTTATGGAACCCGGAAATAAATGGCCGGGTTATGCTAATGGGCGGGTCTCCTGGCGGCTGCACGGGTGGTGAGTCCGTGCAACCGTGCACCCTTACGGCGATGTTGCAGGGGAACCTTCCCTTGTCCGTAGGAAACTATAAACACTATATACTTTACATGGATATCATACATAAAGCGAAGGTATATGAAATATATTTATGTTAAACTTAAACACTTTTCTTATTCATTATTCTTAAACCCTGTGCATAAACGCCATAGAACTAGAAACACTTTCTCTCTCTCGCTCGCTCTCTCTCTCTCTCTCTCTCTCTCTCTCTCTCTCTCTCTCTCTCTCTCTCTCTCTCTCTCTCTCTCTCTCTCTCTCTCTCTCTCTCTCTCTCTCTCTCTCTCTCTCGCTCTCACTCTCTCTCTCACTCTCTCGCTATCTCTCTCTCTCTCTTCACTTTCCTTACCTATTTCCTCCTCTTGCCCTCTCTCCTCCCCCTCCTCCTCCCTCCCTGTCTCTCCCCCTGCCATCAATTTTCTTCTCTATTCTTCCTTCCTTCCTTCCCCCTACCCCCCTCTACACCTAACTCCTACCCTACCCTACCCTCCCCCTTCCACCCCTTCCCTCTTCCTCCACCCTTACCCCTTACCCCCTTCTCCCTATTTCTACCCCCTTACCCCCTTACCCCTACCCCCTTTCCCCCTTACCCCTTACCCCCTTTCCCCCTTACCCCCTTTCCCCCTGCCCCTTACCCCTACCTCCCCTACCCCCTACCTCCCTACCCCCTTACCTCCTTATCCCCTACTCCCCTACCCCTACCTCCCTACCCCCATACCCCTACCCCCCTACCCCCTTCCCCCTTGCCCCCTTACCCCCTACCCCTACCCCCTTACCCCCTACCCCTACCCCCTTACCCACTAACCCCCCTACCCCCTAAACCCCCTAACCCCCTAAACCCTTACCCCCTACCCCCCTTTCCCCCTACCCCCCTACCCCCTACCCCCCCTCTCACCGGGTCATCCTACGCCTCTCCTCGCTCTTCTGTATATATGTTTCGCATTGCGGGATTTTTGCATCAGCGCAACGGGAATAAAGCTTTTAAGAAATCTAAGATATTTTTTTTTTTTACTTTCCTTCTTTCTCTCTCTCTTTGTCTGTCTGTCTGTCTGTCTGTCTGGCATTTTGTCTTTCGTTGTCTGTATGTCAGTTTTTTTGTTGTTTTTTTCTTTCGTTTTTTTTTTTTTTTTTGTATCTTTCTCTGTCGGTTTGTTGGTTTGTTTTTTCTTTCTCTTTTTCTTTGCTGTCTCTGTCTCTAATTCTGTTTTTTTGTTTTTTTTATCTTTGTCTATCTGTTTGTCTGTTCGTCTGTGCGGCACATACATACACGCACGCGCGAGCTTCATCACCCACACATTTGTTTTCGTGTTTTCATGACGTAATTTCGAAAACTTTTAAAAGGTCAGAGAATTTGACTGATTGAAAAACAATGGCTGGATTTCATGAGAAAGTTTGTGACACGATTAGTAATGTCCAGGAAACACATTTCAATTATACTTGCAACGATAATCATTTTCATGATGATGATGATGATGGCAGTGATTGTTATTATCATCATCGTTATTTTCACCATTATTAATATCATTATTATCATTAATATTATCATTATATTTTTTTTAATTGCTTATAACAAATATCATTTTTATTATAATGTATATGTAGTTGTAATACTGTCCTAACTAATTATACCTCTGTCATGATTATCATCGTCATTATCATTATTCATTTATCAGTACCGTTTTAATATTGTTGCTGTTATACTGTTTGTTGTTGCTTTTACCGTTTAACAGTAACAACGGGAAAAACATGATGATGGAAAATGCATCAGAGGTGTTGCCATTGTTGCACTGATCTCTCTCGCTCTCTCTCTCTCTCTCTCTCTCTCTCTCTCTCTCTCTCTCTCTCTCTCTCTCTCTCTCTCTCTCTCTCTCTCTCTCTCTCTCTCTCAATCTCTCTCTCTCTCAATCTCTCTCTCTCTTTCTCTCTCTCTCTCTCTCTCTCTCTCTCTCTCTCTCTCTCTCTCTCTCTCTCTCTCTCTCTCTCTCTCTCTCTCTCTCTCTCTCTCTCTCTCTCTCTCTGCCTGTCTCCGTAGAGCTCCGTCTCGCACTGCATACTAATCACAGCAAAGTTAGCTGGGCTTTTGGCTAAGGAGGGAAAAATTAATATTTATGATAATAGCACCATAAACAGACATATTTTCCCGCCTGGTTTGCGAGAGAATTATCAAAGATGTATTCTCCGCGCTTGAAGTTCATTAAGTAAAGTAATTAATGCACGTTTTGGGTTGTGAATTGTGGTCTTGATGAGCTTGCGTGAAGGAATTAATGAGTGAAGAGATTTATACATGCGTTGGTAACCGCGCCGGTGAGTAATCAAGTGGCGTTTTTTTTTTTTTTTTTTTCTCGCATATCTGTCTGTTTATGTCTTTTTATGTCTTTGTCTTTATTTCTCTCGCTCCAGTTTCTCTCTTAATATATATAATATATATATATATATATATATATATATATATATATATTATATATATAAATATATTATATATATATAAATATATATACACATATATATACATATATAATATATATATATAATATATATATATATATATATATATATATATATATATATATATATATGTATATATATATATTTACATGCTTGTGTATGAATATACATACATACATACACATACATACATACATACATACATGCATACATACGTATACATATATTTATTTATTTATATATATATATACATATATATAATTCATAATTGTACATTCTAATTACCTACCAAAAAATCCAAGAAACAAAAAAAAAATCCTTATATAAAAGCTCCCTAAAAACTAATGAAAGCCCGACATCTCCAGAGTCCCAGCACTTTCCCGAAATCTAACCCCGTGTCTCTCCCTCCCTCCGCCCGCAGGTCAGATGTTCCTGATGGACCGGTTCCTGGGCGGGACGTTCCTGACCTTCGGCCTGGATGTCATCAAGTTCATGGAGGACGACCAGGAGGTGCGCGTGGACCCCATGATCTTCGTCTTCCCGCGCATGACCAAGTGCTCGTTTAGCAAGTTCGGTACTTCGGGTGAGCTCGAGCGGTACGACTCGCTGTGCATCTTGCCCATCAACATCGTCAACGAGAAGATCTACATCTTCCTGTGGTTCTGGTTCCTCCTGCTGGTGTTCTTGACCTTCTTCGTCCTGCTGTACCGCCTCATGATCATCTTGAGTCCGAGGATGAGGGCGTACCTCCTGTGCCTCCGGTTTCGCCTCATTAACAAGGAGGTGATCAACACGATAGTGAGGAAAAGCAAGATGGGGGACTGGTTTCTCTTCTACATGCTCGGCCAGAATGTGGACACGCTCATATTCAAAGAGGTCATGCACGAGCTGGCGAAGAGGTTGGGTCATGCATCCAAAGACTTCGGCGAGCCCTGAGCACCGTGTAAATAGCCACAGGGTGTTTACCACGAACGTCTGTGATTCTAACGCACCTAGCTTAAGGTAAGTCTGGCTTTTCTTCCTTTTTTTAAATATAATGATGGTCATTTTATTCTATATTTTTTTCTTGTCGGCATTTTTTTAATATGGTGGCGGTGTGTGTTTGTACGTGTGTTTGTGTGTGTGTCTGTGTGTGTGTGTGAAAGAAAGTGAGACAGACAGACAGACAGAGAGTGAGAGAGAGAGAGAGAGAGAGAGAGCGAATGAGAGATTTTCATAGAGGGAGAAAGAAAAAGATAGAGTAAATGAGAAAATGACAGAGAGAGAAAGAGAGCGAGAGAGAGAGAGAGAATGAGAGATTTTCATAGAGGGAGAAAGAAAAAGATAGAGTAAATGAGAAATTGACAGAGAGAATAAGAGAGAGAGAGAGAGAGAGAGAGATAGAAAGAGAGAAAAGGAGAGAAAGAGAAAAAGGGAGATAAAGAGAGAGAGAGAGAGAGAAAGGGAGATAAAGAGAGAGAGAGAAAGGGAGATAAAGAGAGAGAGAGAGAAAGGGAGAGAGAGAGAGAAAGAGAGAGAGATAGAAAGAGAGAAAAGGAGATAAAGAGAGAAAGGGAGATAAAGAAAGAGAGAGAGAGAGAAAGAGAGAGAGAGAAAGTGAGATAAAGAGAGAGAGAGAGACAGAGAGAGAGAGAAAGGGAGATAAAGAAAGAGAAAGAAAGAGAGAGATTTGTTCCCGCCGTGCATGTTAGAGAACGCCCCACTCCAGCGCGTTCTCAGACCCACCGCCAGCCGCCAACCTCTTCCGCCAATTTCCTTAAACCGATCAGAAACTGAATTCCAACACCCACCAAGATGGCAACAGCAGCTGGTGGAGTAAATATAGCCTTTAATATCACAGATGATTCCTCTCACCACAGCTGGTAATCGG
>NW_028234425.1:5047683-5050183 GCF_977035675.1 Penaeus japonicus | reverse complement strand
TATCATAGCAAAAGACGCCATAGAATATGCGATATTATTATAGTTATTACGAAAATTAGGGTTGCTATATGGAGGGAGGAAGGGAGGAGATGTGAAAGGGGGGGGAGGAGAGGGAGGAGAGAGAGGAGAAGAAGGGGAGGAGGAAGAGAGAGAGAGAGAGAGAATGAGAGGGAGAAAAAAAATAAGAAAGAGAGAGAGAGAGAGAGAGAAATAGAGAGAAAGGTAGAGAGAAAAATAAGAAGGGGATGTGAAAGAGGGAGAGAGAGAGAAAAAAAAATAAGAAAGAATGAGAAAGAGAGAGAGAAAAATGAGAGAAAGATAGAGAGAGAGAGAAAGAGAGAGAGAGAGACTCAGGTTATTAGTGATGGCCAGGCACGGATAGACCGTATTTTGGGAAGAGACTCGAAGAGGGAACTAATAGGCATGAAGATACGGCTTAACGAGGGATTCCCAGGGCAGGTGAAGTGAGAAATTATTTAAAAAAAGAAAAAAAAGGTGGGGAAGGAGGGAGTCAAGAGAGAGAGAGGGAGGGAGAGAGAGAGAGAGAGAGAGAGAGAGAGAGAGAGAGAGAGAGAGAGAGAGAGAGAGAGAGATAGATAGAGAGAGAGAGAGAGAGCGAGAGAGCTCGGAGGAGTCTTTAAGAGAGAAAAAAAGGAAGAAGAGAGAAGACACGAGAGAGAGTGAGAAAGGAGGGGAGAGAGAAAAGTTTTTTTTAGATTAGAGAGAGAGAGAGAGAGAGAGAGAGAGAGAGAGAGAGAGAGAGAGAAAGGAAAAAGGAAAGCGAATATAGGAGGGAAAGGAAGGGAGAGAAAGAAGGATCGATTTCTCTGATTAATAAAAAAATAAAAAAAATAGAGGGGGGGGGATAAGGCCAAGAGGCGTCAACTTTTAACCCGAAAACTTTTCCAAAAGTAAAAAGGAATAAAAAAATATATATATAAAGAGATTAAAGAAAAACGGTGTTTGGATTGATAGTCGTTAGTCAGTTAATAATAGTTAGTGATAGTTCAAGATTTTTTATTAAATTGATATATGAGGGTTTTTTACTGTGCTGTTAGAAATGTTTAAGGTTATTATAAAAAAAAAGTGAAACGATGTATAAGAATATGAATTTGATAAGTTACTGGTGTAAGTAGAAAAAATAAAATGTTATCATAGAATACAAAGAAAACGGAAAAAACAAAATGAAAGATAAGTGTACGAAGGAAAAAAAATATATATATATAAGATAATAGCATTGATAGTAATAGTGTTTTTTTCAAGAATTAATTATAAAGTTGTCTGTTATTTTCAATAACTGATGATAAAAAAAACGAAACGAAAATTTGTCAGAACTGATGAAGCCTGTCAACTGTCTCCGCTAATGAGAATCAACGTTGTTTGTGATCTGAAGGCGTACGATTTTTTTTTTCTTTTTTTCTTTGAGGGGGGGGGGTATGAAAGGTGGGGGTGTAGACGGTTGGGAGTGAAGGGGGGGGAGGTAGGGGGGGCAGGGGGAGAACACTTTAATTAAGAATGGTATTTCACTGATATAAGATACATGGCTGTTTTATTTTTGACTGTGGTAGGTATTCTCTTTTCTTTTTTTTATATTTGTCCACCTGTCTGTTCTCTTATCTTCTTCTTAATTCATCTATCCATCATTGTATCTATTTATCTAGATTTCTTTCTTTTTCTTATGTCTCTCTCATCTCTCTCTTTCTCTCCCCTTCTCTCTCTCTCTTCCTCTCCCTCCCTCTCTCTCCTCACCCCCTATCACTTCCTCTCGCCCCCCCTCTCACTCCTTCTCTCCTTCTCTCCCCATCTTTCTTTCTCTCTCCTCTCCCCCTCTCCCCTTCTCACCCCCTCTCTCAACTCCTCTCTACCTCTCACCCTCATCATCCCCTCTCAACCTTTCCCTCTCCTTTCCCCTCTCTTCCTCTCCCCCTCCCCCCTCATCCCCTCTCCCCTTCCATCCCCTCTCAACCTCTCCACCCCCTCCTTTTCCCTCTCTTCCTCTCCCCCTCCCCCCTTCTCCCCCTCCCCCTCTCCTCTTCATCCCCTCTCGACCTCTCCCCCTCCCCTTCTCCCCCTCCTTTCCCCTCATCCCCTCTCACCCCCTCATCCCCCCATCCCCTTCTCCTTCCCTCTCACCCCCTCTCACCCCCTTATCCCCTCTCTTCCTCTCCCCCCCCCCCCCCTTCTCCCCCTCCCCCCCTCATCCCCTCTCTTCCTCGCTACTCCAGGAATAATACCATTTAAATAGCCTCCCTTACCAAAAACAAACAGAAGAGGGCGCGTGTAAACAGGCGAGAGAGCAACGGTAAACAGTAAACACGGGTTTAGAGTGTGAATGAAAAGGCAAAAGTTGAAAAGGTCCTTTTTATTTAAGGTCATGTGATTAGACTTTTGAGTATTGTGATTTTTTTTTCTTTTTTTTCTTTTATTGAAGTTCATATTTTTGTTACTCTTGTTGTTGTTTTTTTGTTGTTGTTTTTTCTTTCATGAGTCTTTTGGTTTC
>NW_028234425.1:5037683-5040183 GCF_977035675.1 Penaeus japonicus | reverse complement strand
TGAGAAAACTATATTAGAACAGGAATAAGAGAACACAGGAATAAATCAAAGTAGAAAAAAGGACGAAGGAAGTAAAGGGAGGAATACTTAAGTGGCAAGGTAAAACGAACGGAAATTATATATAAAAGTCCTGTGGCCTCCTTCTTCCTTACCTCCCTCCTCCCCTCCCTTCCCCTCCCCTCCCTCCCCCTCCCCTCCCTCCTCTCCTCTCCCTCCTCTCCCTTCCCTCCTCTCCCTTCCCCTTCCCTCCCTCCTCTCCCTCCTCTCCCTTCCCCCCCTCCCTCCCCCTCCCCTCCCTCCTCTCCCTCCCCCTCCCCTCCCCCTCCCCTCCTTTCCCTCCTCTCCCTCTCCTCCCTCCTCTCCCTCCTCCTCTCCCTCCCCTCCCCTCCCTCCTCTCCCTCCTCCTCTCCCTCCCTCCTCTCCCTTTCCCTTCCCTCCTTCTCCTCAATTCATTACTTGGTCACTCTTTGTCCCTCCGCTTTTTACACCCACGCCTCTCTTTTTCCCCTTCCCCTCCCCTCTTTTCCCCTTCCCTTCTCCCTCTCTCCCCTCCCCGTCCCCTGTTCCCATTCCCTTTACCATCCACCCCCTCCCTTATCCTCATCCCCTTCTCCCTCTCTCCCCTCCTCACCCCCTGTTCCCATTCCCTTTACCATCCACCCCCTCCCTTATCCCCCTCCCCCCTCCATCTATTATTCCTTCTACCTTCCCCTCCCTTCCCCACAGCCCCTCCCCTCCCCTCCCCCTACGTCCACCGTCCATACCCCCTACCCCTCGATCCTCCGCTCTACCCCCCTCCCCCTCTACCCCATCCATCCAGACCCCCTCCTCCCCCCCTTCCATCTCTAGTGTTGATTGGTCTGCCTCGTTCTTGTAAAGGAAGGGAGGGGGGGGGGGGGGGGAAGGGAGAGGAAGTGGGGGGGAGGGAGAGGAGGAGAGGGGGGGGATAGAGGCTTATTAGCTACGGCGTCCGAGTTAAAGCGGTGAGACAAGCTGGTCAGGAGAGGGAAATAAACGAGAGAAATAGAGAAATGGAACAAAAAAAAATCTGATAAATGGGAGAGAGATTTAAGATAGATAAGAGAAAAGAAATATAAGAACGATGTAAGAAGTATAAGAAGAAAAATAAGAAATATAAGAAATTTAAGACAAATATGAGAAATTTAAGAAAAATATGAGAAATTTAAGGAAAATATGAGAAATATGACGTAAATAAGAGATAAAAAAAGATAAATATATATATCTTCTCTCTTGAACTGATTTTATTCCTTTTCAATTAAAAAAAGGTAAAAGGAAGTGGAAAAAGATAGTAACAGTCTTTGTTGTTGTTGTTCAAAGGTCCTTGCCCATACACTTGAAAATATTGAGAATTAAAATAGGAACCAAATCACAAAGAAAAACATAAAAATGAAAGATGTGCGTATGTTTACGTGTTTGTGTATGTGTGTGTGTGTGTGCGTATCTATTGGTGTATGTGTGTGTGTCTATTTGTGTATGTGTGCCTATTTGCGTGCAAGTGTGTATATGTATGTCCGAACCTATATCTACCTTACTTAACACATACCACTATAAGAATAAAAAGAACCCAAATAAATACATATGTATGTTTTTTTTTTTTTTTTTTTTTTTTTTTTTTTTTTTTTTTTTTTTATTTTTGTTTTTTTTTTTTTTACGCGTAGAAGTAACGGGATCTGACGACCACTACAAAAAAAGGGGCGGCGGTGAATAGAGCTCATTCTGACCTGAGAAAAGTTTCCTGTCTGTTTCCGGTGTTCTTGTGGACTATATCAGTAAGCTGCCTCTTCCTAGAATGTGGATCTTTCTATCTATCTTTCTTTAATTTCTTTTGTTTTGTTTTCTTTCTCTCTCTTTCTTTCTCTTTCTCTCTTTCTTTTTATCTATATCTTCTTTTTCTTCTTCTTTTCCCTTTCTTTTATTTTGTTCTATTTTTTTCTTTTCTTTTTTTTTTCTTTGTTTCAATTATTTTGTTTTGTTTTTTGTATTTTCTTTCTTTCTCTTTCTTTCTTTCTATTTTTTTCTTTCTTTTTCTTTCTCCTTCTTTCTTTCTCTTTCTTTCTTTCTTTTGTTTTTCTTTCTTTTGTTTTTCTTTATTTCTCTTGTTTTTCTTTCTTACTCTTTCTTTCTTTCTTTCTCTCTCTTTTTTCCTTTCCATCTTCTCTGTTTCTCTGTCTTGGTCTACTTCTTACTCCTTACTCTTTCCATTCCTTTCATCTTTTCTTTTCGTCTTTCTTTCTTTCATCTTAAGCTCTTTTATTGCCTTCTTTTATTTATTTGTCTACCTATCAGTCTCTCTCTCTCTCTCACTCTCTGTCACACTTTCTCTCTCTCTCTCTCTCTCTCTCTCTCTCTCTCTCTCTCTCTCTCTCTCTCTCTCTCTCTCTCTCTCTCTCTCTCTCTCTCTCTCTCTCTCTCTCTCTCTCTATCTCTCTCTCTCACTCTCTCTCTCTCTCTCTCTCTCTCTCTCTCTCTCTCTCTCTCT
>NW_028234425.1:5032683-5035183 GCF_977035675.1 Penaeus japonicus | reverse complement strand
GAAACAGGAGAAGGGAGAGGGGAAATAGGACGAATCATTACAAAAGATGGGATAGAAGGAAGAGGGGAAAGGAGGGGGAAAGATAAAAGAACAGGGAGAAGAAAGAGAAGCAGAATGCACGCACACATCAGACATGCAGAGACAGGACTCGACCTGGTAAGTTTCCCTGAAACTAATTCTAAATCGGCCGTCACTTCCGGTTCCTCGGCAAAAAAAAGCATCTGGAAACCATTAAACATTAATTTCTTTAAGAGCTTTTATCCCGTCCTTCACACTCTGACTAATTTCTAAGGGAAGGGGAATGAGAAGGAGGAGGAGGGAGAAGGGGTTGGGGAATGGGTAGGGAAGTTGGGGGAGAAGGTAGGGGGGAAAGTAGGGGGGAAGGTAGCTGGAGGGGCTTGCATTAATGGGATTGTGGTGTTGTTTAATAAGACTTCAATTCTTGGAGAGAAAAGAAATTTTGTAACCTGAATTTTTGGTAGTCATTCGTGATTTACTACACACTCCCCACAAATACACACATACAGACACACAGACAGAGAGAGAGAGAGAGAGAGAGAGAGAGAGAGAGAGAGAGAGAGAGAGAGAGAGAGAGAGAGAGAGAGAGAGAGAGAGACATATAAAAAAAAGAAAATAAAAAAGAAAGAAAAGAAAATATATATATACGTATATATATATATATATATATATATATATATATATATATATATATATATATATATATATATATATGTATATATATATATTATTTCATCTATATATATATATATATATATATATATATATATATATATATATATATATATATATATATATATATATATATATATATTATATATATATATATATATATATATATATATATATATTATATATATATATATATGTATATATATATATACATGTATATAGGAGATAGATAAACAGATATATATAGATAGATGAAGGTTGATAAATAGACCCACAAACATATAGATTCTCTCGTTCCACAAAAATTACACCAACAAAAAAGTCACAAGCCCACACATCTACATCAAAGAATCTCCATCTACGCCCAGAAAATGATCACAAGACTTCAAAATGAGTTGTCAACCTTTCGGAGTTAATCGACCCCCTCTTTGCCATGCATTATCACGTCTCGCCACCTCCCTCCTTCGCAATTTCATCTCGCTGCCATCCCGCTGTGAGATATAATTTAGAAGCTTCGGTGACGGATAATTCCAGTAGATTGGTATCATGCATGAATAATTGGCAAGGGGCGGATGGCTGGATAAGCGTATGATGGTGATGATGATGGTGGTGGTGATGGTGAAATTTGTTTTTGTGATGATGGTGAAATTTGTTTTTGTGATGATGGTGATGATGATGGTGGTGGTGATGGTGAAATTTGTTTTTGTGATCATGGTGATGATGATGGTGGTGGTGATGGTGAAATTTGTTTTTGTGATGATGGTGTTGATGATGGTGGTGGTGAGGGTGAAATTTCTTTTTGTGATGATGGTGAGGATGATGGTGGTGGTGATGGTGAAATTTCTTTTTGTGATGATGGTGATGATGATGGTGGTGGTGATGGTGAAATTTGTTTTTGTGATGATGATGATGGTGGTGGTGGTGATGGTGAAATTTGTTTTTGTGATGATGGTGAGGATGTGATGTTGTTTAGTAACGGTGAGGAGCGATTGTGTTTCATAATGATGAGTATGAAAGTGAGGATAGTGAGTGATGGTGTTAGTGATAGTGAAGAGTAATATATATTAAATAGTATCAGTTGATTATAGTGTGGGTATATTTTTGATGGTGGCGTTTGTGGTAACAATGACTGATCATGTTACTACCAGTAGATACGCTCATGATTACAAAGCAAGCATTAAATCAGACTGTTGTTAAACTCTACGGAAACTACATCCGTATTTCAATTACTTTTTTCCCCAGACATTTTTTTTTCCATATCTCATTTACAGTTCAAATGTTTTAATTACTCTTCAGTCATCTGCGGTTTTCAAGTAAATAAATATGGTAACAAATACCTGCTATCAGAAAATATCCTCACAACATTTTTTTTTCTTTTTATTCTGTTTTAGTACCATGTACATTTCATGGATATCTTCATTTTTTTTAATACATTAGCTTTACAAATCTTTAAATATGGGCTCTCTAAAAATGTATCCATAGGAATCGAAATTACATGTTATATATTTCGTGATTATCGTAATTCATCCAGTAATGCTGTGTAATTTCCTAATGTCCTGAAACAGAAGCCAGGGAGCTGTTATTCCCTCCTACTCTTTCCCTTTTCCATTTGCTTCTTCTGTCCTTTTCTCTTTTCTTGCCAGTCCTTTCCCCTTTCCATACCAGCCATTTCTGCCTCCCTCCTTCTTTTTTTCCCTTTATGCCCCCCCCCCCCACTCTCCCTCCCCCTACTCCCCACTACTCCTTCCGCTTTTATACGCAAGCCAACATTTATGCTGCAATATGATGTGTGTTGCAGGGGACTGAGTCG
>NW_028234425.1:5022683-5027683 GCF_977035675.1 Penaeus japonicus | reverse complement strand
ACAAAACAGACAAAAAAGACGGATACGAAGACATTACAATTCCCTTTCCTTTTCTCCATAATGGAAGAGGAAGCAAATTCTTGGAACTGCAGTGAGGTTATTACAACTTAGATCATTACGATTTAGTGTTAATGACATCCGAGTGACTGCAAGTTTGATTGCTGTTTCCCTTCGCCTTCTCTCCTCCTCGCGTGTGCTTGCGGATCTCTTCCTCTGGACTGGAGTGCATGCGAGATGAATCCATTTCCGGTATTGTTCATATATTTAGATTCATATGTAATTATGTACACACACACACACACACACATAAACACACATACTTCTTCATCCCTCTATCCTTCCCCTCCACCTTATTACACCCATCCCACTGATAATTCCTATCTTCCTACTCTTCTTATTTTTTCTTCTCCCTCCTCTTTTCCTCCTTTCCTATCCTCTTCTTCCCCTTCATCTTCCCTCTACGTCTCTCCTTGCACTTCCCTTCCCTACGGCTGTTGCGATATTGTGTTCTTAAATTCGCAAATATTCTTCTGCGGTGTGTGTGTGTGTGTGTGTGTGTGTGTGTGTGTGTTTGTGTGTGTTTGTGTGTGTGTGTGTGTGTGTGTGTGTGTGTTTCTGTGTGTGTGTGTGTGTGTTTGTGTGTGTATGTGTATGTGTTTGTGTATGTGTGTGTGTGTGTGTGTGTAAAAGGCTTGTACCATACAAATGTGTACGTATATGCAGCGGCAGTAAACTAGAGTGCGAGTGACTACCATTAATCAGATTACCCCTGCGTCATTGTTGTGCCACGTTCATAATGCTCACTTCCCCTTCTTTCAGCATACCATTGTGTCCTTATCAGCGCTGACCTACTTCCAGCATTACGTATATTCTACTTTAGCCTCCTGATGTCTCCTTCTCTGCCTCTTTTTTTTGTTTTAATGCAAATCCTTTTCCTCCATAATTGGACACAAATTGCGCTGCCGTGCGGTGATCAATGAGCAGCGTTCGCATAGTGCGCCATGACGTCATAACTGTGTAACACAGAGGCTCGAAAACGGCCGCCGCTTGCATCATTCATACCCCTTTTGCTCTCCTGTCGATCCCGCTCTCGAACAGCCATACAAACAGATAAACATTTCCTAATGTCGCTGTCAATCCGACATTCTCCTTTGTCCTTCATGTTCGTAATTCTATTTCCTCGCTTCATATAAAAAAAGGGGAACAGCAGAGTTGCTCTTCCTGCTCTTTAAACGGGATGCTTTCACCCTACATCTGGCAACGCGTGACGCATCTGCTAAATGTCTCAATAGAGGAAATATTTCGTCTTTGTACCCTGATTTTCTCCCCGTGATTTCCTAAATGGGTTCCGATTATTGGGTCTTACGCCGAAAAAAATAAACTTTTAATGGAACCCGTGATCTTTTGCCGAGTTTAAACCATCATCTGGGAATAAGACAAAAAAAAGTTTTAAATCTAAAATTACCCTCGCGACATCGGACTACAAGTGGTGCAGTCTTACGTCACGAGCCGCGTACGAACCCGACGAGCTATAGATTTTTCCGTGTGTATATATACGCAACGGTCTCCAGCAACCAACCAACCACCTTCACTGCATCGGATATCGAAATGTGCTATATATAAAAAAAAATGAAAAGAGGTCCATTTATCGCAGGAGAGAGAGAGAGCGAGAGCCAGAGGAAAAATACGAATTCTAGGTTTCACAAAAGGAACGGACATTTGGCATCATTTTGCGCGTGCCTGAGTGAACGTACGTACGTACCCCTTTTCCGAAACCGAAAAAAATGTCGACGCCCCATTTTTCTGACCGACCAACACAACAGAACACGGAACAAAAGAGCTATAACAACACAAATTGAAATGGTTCCGTTCAATATGTAGAGGGTGTTACTTTCGCGTGTGTTTTGATATGTGATCATATGTTTTTATAGTATGTTTCTGTATGTTTGAATGTGTGATTGTGTGTGTGTGTGTGTGCGTGTGTGTGTGTGTGTGTGTGTGTGTGTGAGTGTGTGTGTGTGTGTGTGTGTGTGTGTGTGTGTGTGTGTGTGTGTGTGTGTGTGTGTGTGTGTGTGTGTGTGTGTGTGTGTGTCTATTGTTGTTGTGTGTGTGTGTGTGTGTGTGTGTTTATGTATCTTATGTGTACGTGTACGTATGTTAATATGTGAATGTGTATATATTTGCATCAGTCCATTAGCAAAACATTAAATCATAGGCTCAAATCCCTTCCGCCAATAAGAACCATAGCGACCATCCAAGCCGTAACCCGTTAATGCAGGTTAAAGAAAAGAAACACGGAAATGCGGTGATGCTGCGGGACCTTGGGATAACAGGGGCCTCATCTCGCTACACCTGAGGTCTGTCTGATGCCTTGGTGTAGGATGCTGCATCACGATCTTGGGGAGTGTCCCATGGGAGTGGTTTCAATGGAGAAGGAGATGGAGAGGAAGGAGAGAAGGAGAGAGAGGGATAGGAGGAGAAGGGTGAGGAGGGAAGAGTATAGGGTGTGGGATGAGGAGAAGGAGGAGGAGGAAGAGGAGGAGAGGGAGGAAGAGGAGGAGGAAAGAGAGAGATGTAGAGGGGAGGAAATAGATGCCAAAGGGGAACGAAGAGATGAAAAAGGAAGGATGAGAAAGATGAGAAAAACGCGGGAGAGAAAGAAGAGTGAAATGAATAGAGAAAGAGAGAGAGAAGGAAAAGTGAAGAACGAAGGAAAAGAAAAATATATGATACAATAAATAAATAAGTAGAAAGTAAATAGATATATAAAGGAATAAAATTAGTATCAGCATATTTCCAAACATTCATCAGCAAACAAAGTTACTCTTCACGCCCACGCCCGAACCTTCACTCATGCAACAGACACGGGCGCCGAACTACAATGAAAGTCATTAATGGATTCAGCTGAAACGCACTTTAGTGAAATTGAATTAACCCCAATTATCAAACAGCTGCCAGTACCGGAAGAGAAACTGGAAAGGGGGAGGTGGAGGGAGGGAAGGAGGAAGAAGGGGGGGGGGCTGGAGGGGGGAGGTGGAGGGAGGGAAGGAGGAAGGGGGGGTATGGAGGAGGGAGGTTTAAGGGTGGAGTGGGGATTATCTGGGTGGAAGGGTGGAATGGGGGAGGTGGAGGAGGGGGGAAGGAGGAAGGAGGGGACTGGAGAGGGGGTTATCTGGGTGGAAGGGTGGAATGGGGTTTGTGTGTGTGGTGGGGGTAGGAGATGGAAGAGTGGAGTGGGGGGTTGGGTGGTGGAAGGGTGGAGTGGAGGTTGTGTGGGTGGGGGTGGGAGGTGGAAGGGTGGAGTGGAGGTTGTGTGGGTGGGGTTGGTAGGAGAATGTGGTTGGTGGTGGTGTTGGTGGCTGTAATCAGGGGGTGGAATGGAGTTGACTGGAGTGGAATGTGGGTGGGATGAATGAAGATGAAGGGGAGGATTGGGGGGTGGGGTTACTGGTACGAGTAGATTAATCATTGTTTTTCTATTTCGCATTTTTTCAAGAAATTTGAAATTACTTTTAACTGGTAAGAAAATTTGGTTTCTATATATCTATCTGTGCATCTATTAATCAATCTGTCTCTCTCTTTCTCTTTCTTTTTAATTCTCTAACTTTCTCTCTCTCTCTCTCTCTCTCTCTCTCTCTCTCTCTCTCTCTCTCTCTCTCTCTCTCTCTCTCTCTCTCTCTCTCTCTCTATCTCTCTCTCTCTCTCTCTATCTCTCTCTCTCTCTCTCTCTCTCACTCTCTCACCCTCTCACTCTCTCACTCTCTCTATTCCTTTCCCCTTCCCCTCCCTTACCATCCTCTATCTCTCTCTCTCTCCTTCATCTCTACCTCATTCTTACGCACTTTATCACACATCCCTCCTACCCATTTAGTCTCTCATTCGCACGCTATTCGTCAGCACAGGTACCGTCGGGGTTACCTATATATAGGTTGTGTCTCTCCCGACTAACTTATGCTCTCTATCTCACATCCGCGCTCTCGTAAAACGTCAGGGCAGGTTGTTCAGATTAGGCGGGATGATGGGGGGTTGGGGGGAGGGGGGAAGGGGGGTTGGGGGAAGGAAGGTGGGGAGGAGGGTGAGGAGGAGGGGGGAGGTGAGAGGGAGGATGGGGAAGGTGAGAGGGAGGTGGGAAGGAGGGGGGAAGGTGGGGAGGGGGGGAGAAGGAAGGTGAGGAGAGGGGTGAGGAAGGGGAAGGGGGGAGGTGAGAGGAGAGGGGGAGGAGGGGGAGGAGGTGGGTGAGAGGAAGGTGGGGAGAAGGGGGAAAGAAGGTGGGGAGGAGAGGGAAGGTGAGAGGAAGGTAGGGAGGAGGGGGAAGGGAGGTGGGGAGAAGGGGGGAGGAGGGTGGGGTGGAGGGGGAAGGTAAGAGAAAGGTGGGGAGGAGGGGGAAGGTGAGAGGGAGGTGGGGAGGAGGGGGGAAGGGGAGAGGAAGGTGATGAGGAGGGGGAAGGTGAGAGGGAGGTGGGGAGGAGGAGGAAGGAAGGTGGGGAGGAGGAGGAAGGAAGGTGGGGAGGAGGGAGAAAGTGAGAGGAAGGTGGGGAGGAGGGGAAAGGTGAGAAGAAGGTGGGGTGGAAGGTGATGGATAGGGGAGGGAAGAGGGAAAGGAATTTCGGGAGAGGTAGGACTGTTGATAAAAGAACGGGCAAGGGAAAAGGAATTGAAGAAAATACGAGAGAGAGACAGAACATGAGGAAAATAGGAAAGAAATAAGAAAGAGAGAAATAAAAGAGAGACAGACAGACAGACAGAGACAGACAGACAGACAGAGACAGAAAGAAAGAGAGATTAAGAAAAAGATTTATATATAGAAAAAAATAGTAGTAGAAGGAGAGAGAGAGAGAGAGAGATACCGGAGTAAGGAGGACACCACCATACCTGTCTCGATAACAGGTAATGCGTTCATAGATAGGAAACTCCTGACAGCGCCGAAGAAGGTGTGTGAGTGGGAGTGATGGATAAGGTGAGATTGAAGGAGGAGGGGAAGGAGGGAGGAGAAGAGGGAA
>NW_028234425.1:5005183-5017683 GCF_977035675.1 Penaeus japonicus | reverse complement strand
CCAACACCGACTTCACCGCCACCACCACCACCACCAAGCCTGACGTTGTTGTCAGCTCCTCGCTCCACCACCGCAGTCTGACTCTGTTGTTGTTGTTGTTGTTGTCAGCTCCACCTCCACCACCGCCGTCAGCCAGTCTGCGCTAGCCACAATGTGTGTCAGCCTCGCAAGGTTCGAGTGTTTCGCGGCGCGACTACCTCCTCTTCCTCCTCTTCCTCCTCCTCCTCCTCCTCCTCTTCCTCATCCTTATGATCCTCTTCCTCCATTCCTCTTCTGCCCTCACTTCCTCCCTCGTCGATCGTGATCTTAGTCGTCACGACCCTCGACTCTCCAGTACACACAAACAACTCACTGAAGGCAGCTTTAGTGACTTACTGTTGCCAAAAGAATAAATAAATGCAAGCTCTAAATTCGCCTACGTTTTAAACAGTGTGTTGCCAATTTATAACGTATACACATGACGTAATCGACCAGATGTGCCAACTACGAGCTTTACCTCCGCGGCGACAGAGAGTCGTCTCAGAAACCGGGGATCAGTGCTGCCAACTGCAAAGACTGAAAAGTGACTCAGTGCTGCCATCCCTTTGGAATAACCTTGCTGTCCCGTTTCACCCCTAACCCCCCCCAACCCCCAACCCCCACATCCTACCTCCAGCCCTTCCCTTTCCCTCCCGACTCACCAATAGGACCAGTGACTGTCTGACTCAAGGACTCTACACAAAAGCCTTACAATGTTTATAGTCAGATCATACTCCTCAGGCCGTCACATCAACGACAAAAAATAGATACATGGATCTTCACGCTAGTCCATAACTAGTCAGAGTGACCGGCTGCAGCATCGGACTAGTCTTAGATGCTAGTCTTAAAAGGAATATATATATATATATATATATATATATATATATATATATATATATATATATATATATATATATATATATAATATATATATATATATATATATATATTATATATATATTATATGTATGTATGTATGTATGTAAGTATGTATTTATGTATCTATATGTATATATATGTTTATGTATATATATATATATATATATATATATGTATATATATATATATATATATATATATATATATATATATATAATGTATATATATGAGTGTATATATATATATATATATATATATATATATATATATATATATATATATATATATATATATATATATATGTAGATATATATATATATATATATATATATATATATATATTATATATATATAATATATATATATATATATATATATATATATGTAGATATATATATATATATATATATATATATATATATATATATATATATATACATATAATGTATATATATATCCTAGCAATACATCAGCGAAGTCATTTAACCAGTGACACCCATTTTCCCACGAGAAGAACACTAGGGTAGTTTAGCTGGCTGTACACATACATAGCCAGACATTCAACTACACACCCCATTCATCTTCCATTCTCACATCCAAGAGTCCGCAGATTTACACACAGTCAGTCAGTCAGTCCACATACCCACAAAACCCATGCTCAATGCAAGGACGCCGGGCTTCTATGCACGCCTCTCACCTAAGGCAAGACACACAAATATAAGAAAAATAAAGACAAAGAGAAAGAACTACATGGATGAAAATGAAGAAAATAGATATAAAAGACATGAAATAAATTATGCAAGTGATCCAGGTATTTTATCAGTCAGCAGGGAAACACGTGACTGTTTTTTTTTGTTTTTGTTTTCCAGTGTAACAGTGACGTGAATGTAAAATTGTCTCAATATGTACCGGTAGTGAAGGCCTTTTCCTACCGTAGCCCTGCAGTGACGGTCATAGCAAGCAGAGGTCGCCTGTGTTAAGTCTTGCCCGGTCTGAGGTGCGTCTGAGCTGCCTTGAAGGAGGTCGAGAGAAGACTGTGTGAAAACGTGCGTGAAAGTGCGAGAAAAGAGAGATATAAATGTATAAATATACTGTATATGTATTTGTTTGGGTTGAACATGAGCAAAGACTGAATATATATATACAGTTGTTCGTTTTAAAAAAAGAAAAAGATGTGGCAAAACGCTATGATATTTTTTTCCTAGAACTTAAGTAATCACAATTAAGCTCTAAAAGAAAGAAATGAAAAAAAAACGATATCGAGTCAAATCAAGGAAGAAGTGAGCGGGGAAAAATGATATCGTGTTTTCAAAATCGAGTGAAAAAAAAAGCGAAAGAAGAAAAACACAAACATTGGTTCACAGGAATATGCACAAAGGTGTGAACGGAAAAAATAAATGCATATACTGGCGACAGACAGACAAGCGCGAATGATGTAAAGTGTGTTAGTGGAGCCACACCTCCCCCCTCCCTTCTCCTCCCCCCCCTCCCCCCGCAGATGGTGGCGAGGAGCCGGTTTTGGCTGGATTCGAAGGAGGGTCAAGAGGAAGACGTCAGCGGCTAACCGGAAATCTGCGGTTAACCGGATTTTCAGCGGTTACCTGGAGATCTGCGGTCACCAAAGGCTCTTCAAAGAGGACCCAGCTACATTAGCTGGGTTTCGTATTTCACATCCCCGTTATAGTGTCTCGAGGCTTACTATAGGGACTCTATTGTTTTCGGGTTCTTAATATACATACAGAAGTCTTTTCTTGTTCCCAGTTTCTCATATTTTCGTGAATCGTATATGTACAGAATGGTTTTCTGGCTCCTAGAATTATTATCAAACCCTTGCCCTCCCCTATCCTTTTCCCTATCCCTCAACCCCCTATCCTACCTTCCCTCCCCCCCACCCCTCCTTCCCCATCCCATCCCAACCCCCCCACCCAAAAAATAAGATAATGTCCTTAAATCATAAAAAAAAAAGTTTGAGCTTGATAACGAAAGCTTATTTTATCTCCCACATTTGTAAATATTTGTCCGATTCTTGTTTTCTTTTTTAATTTTTATTCTAGATCTTAATGATTCGTCATTCGGTGTGGCATTCTGTGACAGATTTTTGAACTTGTGGAATAAAAGTAGAATTCTTTTCCGAAATGATACCATTTTTACTTTACGCAGTTTTAGAAGAAAGAAAAAAATATATTATAATAATAAGATAGATTTCTCTATTATTCTGAAGAACTGTTTAAAAAAAAATAAAAAAAAAGGTTCTACGAACTAATGATAATTGGTCAGCTGATGAGAAGAAAAAAAAAAAGATGATTTTTAAAAAAAAATAATGATAAAAGAATAACAGATTCTTGTTCTTTAGGAAGCGTAGATTTTAGCGCCATTAGACAAACCCAGTTGGAGCCGCTAGGTCATACTGTATTGTTTTCGCTGCTCAATATACGGCAGGGTTGGCAGCCGCTGACACCCACTGACAACGACCCGGTGAAGCTTGTTTTGAGTTGTTTGTGTATGTGAAAAAAAAGTCAAGGGAAAACGGGCTTCACCTGTGCGTGGTTCGCGAGGTGAGGCTAAACCCGGTCATAATCTTGCAACCAGGTTAGGTGCCGTCTAAGGCCATTAGAGAGAAGCTTTTGAAGAAAAAAAAATACATAAATAAAATAAAATAAATTGTAGGTTTTTTGAGGGTAGGTTGGTTCTGATGCCAAATTACTTAAGGTTTATTTCACGGTTGTTAACTAATGTAATTTTAGAACTTGAGAACTCTGCCATTTTCCATTTGTCCTGCACCGAATCTATTCATTGTTGAGTTTGTAGTTTAGTGGGATAAGCATTCACAAAACATAGGTTGCTAAATTGCTTCTATTACCGCTAGCATTTAGTCGGTTGGGGATTGGAGAGCTGTGTTACTTTTGTACGTTTTAATATCATTCGCTGTTGTATACGCATAGATTCTGTTTGAAAGGGCTAGTCACCTTGCGAGGTCACTCTGCACGGCGACCTTGCACAGGGGACTAGCCTTTCTTGCAAGTATGGCTTGCAAGGACTACCCGTCTTGCATGGTGATCCCACAAAGAAAGCAATAAATACCTTTTGTAGAGAGTTCTTCAATAACATAACATCTATGCACTGCCACCTATGTAAATGCACCTTAATGATAATACTACCATTAATATGACTGTTTGAGCCCAAGATCTGTAAGATAAATTCCCTTTCTCCTCTCGTGCATTGACCGTCTTGTCACGGATCACTACTGGTACTATATTGAAACCTTTTCTCTCTCCCTTTTTTCTCTCTCTCTCTATCTCTGTTTTATTTTTTACTGTTGTTACCTTGTCGACGAGGAGTAGCGATGGTTGGAGATCCCGCCCCTTGGAGGATGGTGGGCTGAAGGGATTGAGATGATTCCCCCACCCCACCCACTCACCCACCCACCCACCCCATGCCCACTGCCCACCCAACTCCCACCCACCCACCCACATCCTTTCCTCCCTCCCTCCCTCCCTCCCTCCCTCCCTCCCTCCTCCCTCTCTCCCCAAATATCTAAGGACCTTCCCCCTTTCCCCCCTCCCTCCTACCCCTTTCCCTCCCCTACGTCCCCCTCTGCTCCTACCCTCCCGTTGGCCACAAGGTTCGAGGTGTAGTTACTACCCAGTATAACGTGATAGTGGAGAGAATACATATTTTGTGCGTGGTGTGTTTGTGTGCGTGTTTGTGTGTTTGTGTATCGCGTTTCATGGTTGTGGGCGGGGTCTAGCAGGCAGGGGCGGGGCCTCCACACCCTCGCGGCCAAAAAAAAATGTTACAGCTAATTACTCTATTTTCATGACATGCATTTCTAAAGACGACAACGCTATCGCCCGCGGCACCAGCCACTTTAACAGGCAGTCTCCGCTTGTGTGTGTAGGTGTGTAAATATTTGTATGTGTGTGTGTGTGTGTGTGTGTGTCTGTGTGTGTGTGTGCCTCTGTATGTGTTAAGATAAATCTAAAAATCCGTATGCAAATTTAAGTGTAAATATGCAAGCATTCATTAAAAAAAAGATAAACAGATTCACACAACACATTTAACGTGTGCACTTGGATGTATAAGCCGAGTTATTTTCTCTCTCTCTCTCTTTTTTTTTCTTCAAAATATCTTAAATACCCGCAATCCAACAACTTTAAAAAAAAACAAAAAACAAAAAAAGACTGGCTGGTGTCGCACTCAGCTTTTGAGGCGATAGCTTTTACCGTCTTGCTCGCTGTGCCTTTCTGTTGATTTAGTCTGTATGACTCCACCACCACACTGTAATCACACACTATAGGTAGGCACTTGTTTACATTCGACGGGCAGGCATGGGTGCATACTCTCGCCCGGGTCTCTCTCACACTGCCCTTTCCTTTCCACTTGGCATTTTTCCTCTCCCCCCTTTTTTTTTCTTGGCTCTTTCTCTAACTTTTTCTCTCTTTTTTTCTTTTTTTTTCCTTCTCTTTTTGATCATCTTCTATGATTTTTTTTTTTCTGTGATTCTCTTTCTCTTTCTCTCTTTCTTTCTTTCTCTTTCTTTCTCACTCTTTCTTTCTCTTTTTCTCTTTCTTTCTCTCTCTCTCTCTCTCTCTCTCTCTCTCTCTCTCTCTCTCTCTCTCTCTCTCTCTCTCTCTCTCTCTCTCTCTCTCTCTCTCTCTCTCTCTCTCTCTCTCTCTCTCTCTCATCGTATGGGGGTTCGTTGCGGCTTAGTGACGTCGCATCAACATCCGGGACAGCCATTTATCGTGACGTCACAAGTTACATCCGGGATTGCAGGCTTCACCTCCTCACTGGGGTTATAATCACAATAATAACAACATGACGTTTATTTAGCGTGTCTTTTTGAAGAAAAAAGAATAACAAACAAACATATAATGCCTGATAATTACCTCGATTGCTTTTAACTCCATCTCTCAGTAGATCAAAGAAAAATTTAGTTATTTTAAAGCATTTGGAAATTTGCACACATTTCACGGTACAGAGGCTACAGTCAGCCCCTGTGTCCTAATTTGTTTGAATTTTGTTGTTGTTGTTGCTGTTGTTGTTGTTGTTGTTATTATTATTATCATTATCATTTTCATTATTAGCATCATCGTTATTAGTATTATTATCAGCTTTGATGTTATGAATCTTTATCATTTTGTATTATACTTTATCATTATCATTGTTGTTATTATTTTTATTATCATTATTATCATTATTACCATTATTTCTATTGTGATAATTATCATTATTTCTGTTATTATTATTATTATTATTATTCATTATTATTGTTATTATTATTGTCATTATTATTGTTGTTATTATTATTATAATCATCAATATTCTTATTATTATTATTACTATTCTTATCATTATTATTATTATTACTACTACTATTATCATTATTATAACTATTACCTTTATTATTACTATTGTTGCTATTAATATCATTACTAGTATCATCATTGTTATTATTGTTATTATTATCATCATAATTGATGTTTTATTGCTCTTATAATTATAATAATGATTATTATCGTTATTATCATTATCATTATTGTTAAGGCTATTATTCTAATTGTCATTGTGATCTTTATTATCGTTATCGTCGTAATTATTTTCATTATAATTATTATTATTATCATTATTATTATTATTTCTATTATCATTATTATTATCATTATTATCACTGATATTATTTTTATTATTATCACACCATCGTCATCAACATTATTATTATCATTATTGCTGCTGTTGATATTATCACTATTGTTATTGCTGTTATTATTACTATTATCATCACTATAATTATTGGTATTATCATCATCATCATCGTTCTCTCTCTCACTTCTCTCGCATTTGGTTAAATAACATTAATACTTTTTGTATGTAATTTCGCACCTTCCTTTATTGTTCCAAAAAATTATCACATTTTTTTTCTTCTTCTGCTCTTCCTCCTCCTTCTTCTTCTTCTCTCATTCTCTTCGTCCGCAAAAGAAGCTGATGATATAACGCCCTACAATAATTGCCCGCCTTTGGACGAGTTAATGATTCATAGGAAGTCATTACTCGTTATTACTCGCTATGTACTTATACGGAAACCATTGTATAACCTTGCTTTTTCTCCTTTTGATAAACCCCCTCTCCTTCCT
The DNA here is from genome assembly GCF_977035675.1 of Penaeus japonicus. Classification (NCBI taxonomy): domain Eukaryota; kingdom Metazoa; phylum Arthropoda; class Malacostraca; order Decapoda; family Penaeidae; genus Penaeus; species Penaeus japonicus. The sequence goes on along the minus strand of NW_028234425.1, from coordinate 5,010,652 downwards.
CCCTCTGCTCCCCCCTCCCTCTCTTTCTTTCTTTCTTTCTTTTTTTTTCTCTCTCTCTTTCTCTCTCTCTCTCTCTCTCTCTCTCTCTCTCTCTCTCTCTCTCTCTCTCTCTCTCTCTCTCTCTCTCTCTCTCTCTCTCTCTCTCTCTCTCTCTCTCTCTCTCTCTCTCTCTCTCTCTCTCTCTCTCTCTCTCTCTCTCTCTCCTCCCCAGCCTGTACATTCCCTCCCTTTGCTACCCCTCACCCCCTGTCTTTTCACTCTCTTTGCTACCTCCACCCCCACCTCCACCCACCACCTCCACCCACCACCTCTACCCCCGCCCACTTTTCCCCTCTCTTCCCCACACCTGTACATTTACTCTCTTTGCTACCGCCCCTTCCCCCTCCTTCCCCTCACTATACACCCCTCACTCATCCCCATCCTCTCTTCCTCTCATGCGATTAGTCCATGTAAATATCCATGAACGTCATGAACGTGATGACGAATTTTTAGGTAATGATAATCTTGCCAATAATATGTAGTTTTTTAACACATACGTCATTACCTCTTTATCCTTTGGTACATGTGTAATCATTGTCATATCCTTTCCCTTTCCTTCTCTTCCTCCCTTTCGTCCACCTTCTTGTATTTCCACTTCTTTATAATCAACCCTTTTCTTTTCTATCTTCTTTTTCCCTTTTTTAGTCTTCCCTTCTCTCTTTTTTCCCGCCTTCACTTCCTCCTCTCCTATTCCTGTCCTTCGTGTCCACACTTTTTCTTTCGCTGTTCCTCCCACCTCCTTCTTTTATCCGTCTTCCCATCTTCCACTCCCTTTGCCTCCCGAATCGTTTCACAAATTCCTTCCTGTTTAAATCTTTCCTTCTCTCTCTCTCTCTCTCTCTCTCTCTCTCTCTCTCCCTCTCCCTTTCTCTCTTCCTTTTCTCCTTCCGGGTCATAAGTAGCGTGTGAAAGTATGTCAGACATTGCAATTTGCGTTATGAGAATGATTAATGGGAAATTTCTCCTTTGTCTCAGTCGCCGGTGCGCATCGAGACGCGATTTTGTTTTTTGTTGTTGTTTTTTTGGTCGTTGTTTTTGACAGTTTCCCGAATCCACTTTTTTTGTCATTCTTTCTTTCTCTTTTCTTTTGTCTGGTGAGACGCAGTCAAGCGCCAGTTTTTTTGATAATGCTAAATATAATAATCATAGTAATGATAATTAATAATAATAAAATAATAATAATAATAATAATAATATAATATAATTACAATAATAATACTAATAATGATTAATGATAAGAATACCAATAATATATTATTAATACACCATTTCTAAGGATAAGCCCTATTTCTATTCATCATCCAAACCTCTTTCATATAAAAGAATCATTTAATTTCGTAACCCCCCTCCCCCCTCCCCCTCCTCCCCCCAATGATAATTTGTCGAAACATACAGACATGGAGTGTGAGACACGCCCGGACGGAACACTGCTCTGAGACTGACATTGCTTGTTCCTATGACAGGCAGCGTGTGTTACGGTGCCAACAATACAAAACCTATGAGTAACACAAGGTAACCGGGCTTCGGTGGAGAACTCACAATTTCAAAAAAAAAAAAAAAAAAAAAAAGAAGTAATGATAATGATGATGATGATTAATGATATTTCAAAGAAGAAATAGAAAAAAAAGAAGGCTTGAAGACGATAAAGAAAAGATACAAGATGTATAAACGATTGAGAGAGACAAGGCGGTCGTACCATAAGCCTTGGCAGTTCCCCACACACACACAACGCAAGAAACAGAACATTCGGACGCAATGAAATGTAACTATCGATGATTTTTTTTTTCCTATATATTTTTTTCGAAAAAAAAAATAAACAAACAAGAACACCCGAAAAAAAATATATATATATATATAATAAAGCAAAGATATAATACATGATAATAAGACTTTTCAATAACGAAGAAATAACAAATGATCAACATCAGAAACCCTGAGGTTTTCATGGTAATATACAACTCTTTTTTTTTCTCTCTGTGGCGGCACTGCTAGAAGGTTCTGGTCACGGTTAATGCTGTGCCTTCCTAGCCACCACCTCGTGTGCCTTGTCATTGCGACCATGTATCCCCCAAGGTTCGTATGGTTTGCCTTCCACCAGCGCCACCTGCTTGACCCGGCGTAGTCCTAGTCGTAGAGAAGAAAACAAAAAAAAAACAAATGAAAAACGAGGCAGTGTTCTTTCCTTTTTTTCCCTTCAGATATAAATGTATATGAAGAAGAAGAAAAAAAAATCCATCCTCAATGCCGTTTAATAATGAAATGATAAAAGATTCTAAGATTTCATTAGGTAATGCTCTTATATAAACAGTCAGCGATTGCATTATAGAGACGTGTTAAGCTCACGCTCAATTTTGATCCATAAACGTGTAAATATATTGTCAATGACCATCTTAACTCAACGGTAGAAGATGCGAGTTTTTGCTGGTGGACGGATTTCAAATGGACCTTGTCACCGATACAAAACAAATAAATTAATACCGATTGTTGTACAATTGCGGTGTGCCACGTATATTGATTTCTGCAAAACTTGTTTATTTGTTTTTGAATTTGTTCTCTGTATTACGGCTTGTTTTCCCCTGTATTGAGTAAATGCTCAGACTCTTTTATGTGATGGTTGTCAGTTTTGTTATTACCACTTGTGTCCTCGTATGTCGGAACAAGAAGAATATGGTGCCCACCTGGAAAGTGTTATCAAAATCTCAAAATCAAAATTCTGCCCCCGATCTACATATGTATAAATAGTAAGTTGTTGAATTACTATAGCTGCCATGACACCCCAGTCATATTATCTGCAAAACGCTGTACATAAACATTGCTTGTAAGGCACTAAAACTAGAAAGTAGTAGTAGGTTTAAGAAAGTTCCTCAAAGGCATTTCCGATATACTTGTAAAAGTAGAGTGAATTTCGCTAGATGCATTTGTAAAACATTAGCTTCTGACTGAGCAGGAGGTAACATAGCAGGAGCAGTTCTCAGTAGCAGTGTAGTACCGGCAGAGTAGACTCCACTGTGTGGAGTGACAATACTCAGCCTTCGCCGGGGTACTTCGTGTGCTCTCATGGCGGAGCTAAGGTAGCGCCCACGTCCCTACTTCGAGAACGTTTTCTTTAGTTTCTCTGGGGAGGGCGGCGCTCTGTGGATCGGGGTAACTATGCTATTTTGTACGCTCTTGAGCTCTTGACAACTCTTCACGTGGAAGCTTGAAAGATCTCAGGGCACCGAAAATGTGGCTTACAAAAATGACTGTTAACTGTACAGGTCTGTAAGTTGTTTGTCTCCATTGAACAGTGTTTGTTGCGCGTTCTGTCGCAACGGGTCTTGCCTACTTATTGTGTTGCCGCAGTTTGTGTGTGTAAACCTCTTACCTGTTTGTTTTGCCTGTGACAATTTTTATTTGATCCAACTCGCACCCAAGTTTAGAAGAAGATAAAAATATATAATGATAATAAAACAGCATTATGAGGAATATAAGCGTAATATTTACCGAAGCCAACATACTGCCTACAGGTGAAGTTTCATGCGTTACATTCCAGCCGAACATTGAACACCCATCACGTCTTGTTTTGAACAGTTCCCTGAACCAATCGTGAATGATGCATATCACACCCATGTCGCCCTGGACGCTGGTTGTCACAAACAGCAGCTTTTCTGCAAGTTTTTTTTCCTACGACAGAAGGAGCGGCCCCCTGGAGCGGCCCCGCTGCCCCGCCGGTCGGCCGGGCCGGGCCGCCCCAGGAGGGCCCCGCGTGACAACGGAGCGTCCACGGCTGCGCTGACTATCAGCCCGCGACCCGGCGGCCCGCCTGCTGCTGCTGCACAGGCCGGGCGCACCGAGCCGCCCACGCAGGACCGTACTCCGGGCGGTCGACTCGTGCTTTCAAGAGCTGCGTGAGAAGAAGGCACCGAGGGCGCCAGGAGCCGCGTGTGTTGCTGCTGTCTGGGGCTCGGGGCGGGCCGGCCCCCCACGCTCCAGCACCTCTCTTGCCTGTTCCCGAGCGTGGCGGGGCCGCCTGCGCCGGGCCTTTCAACTGCCATTTCTCCTGGCCGGGGTCCCGCTGGCCTGCGGGAGGGGCGACCTAAGCCCACGCGAAAGAGGGATGACAAGGCTTGGCCTGCCTCAGCACTCCCGCCAAAGTTTGTTTGCCCCCTGTTACTCGCCAAGTTACCAAGTTTATGATCCAAAACTTTATACTAGATATTTTAACTTGAATTGCTAGATAGGAAGTGTCCTGCGTCGCTTGATGCTAGTGCCTGCCGCCCAGCCGCCGAGGAGGTGCCCCGCCGCCCACACCACCTGCCCGCCCGCCCGCCCGCCCGCCCGCACGCCCACCCGCAAGCCCCAGCTGCCGAGCCAGCCCGGGGCGGCCCTAGGGGAGGCCCTAGCGGCGGCCCTCAGGAGCGGTCACGAGGGGCGAGCCCGAGGGGGCGACCCTGAGGGGCGGTGGGAACCCGGGCAGAGGACGCGTGCCAACATATCGCCCGGGAGGGTACTGTAGTGCGCTAGGTCGTGCCAGATATCACTAGGGACGTCTTTTTCCATGTGTGTGGATCTTATGGAGTGAAAGTTATGATGATCATTATTGCCATTATGGTTATCAATAATATTATTATTAATACCATAATTATTAAATAAGACATGCCACATCGTACCACTTGTAGATAATGATTTGTATCAGAACAATAAAAAGCAATAGTAAATGGTCTTTTATTTCATTCTTTGCAAAATTCCAATGCTTACCTCTACCTCACAAACCTCCCGTTATTTCGAAAATATGACTTCAGCCTCATCCATATAAAGATTCAAATTGTAGATTCTACAGTTAATATATTATATGTTTTACATGTGAGAAACTCAAATCAGCAATCATAACATTAATGTTTATTTCATTTTGTTTAGAACAGACAAACCAATTACAGATAAAACCAAACTAATGATTCTAAGAGTAAAAATAAATAGTAGGTTTAAAAGACGAATTCCAAATGACTAAAAGGCATATGACAGAATAAAGAGAATATCTATAATAGAATCACCAATGACATTGAGAAATACTGAGCAGTATTAAGTGTTTTCATCACTGGAAACATATGAAGAATGATTGCAAAAATATCAGCATCCTATAAATTTAAAAACATAATTGGAAATAAAGCTTTATGAAAAAAAAACACTCACGTCCTTTCACACTGAGACTAGAAATCCATTAAGCAAGTATAAAAAAATGAGAAAATAATACTTTCAATTTGAAATTAATCAAGTAGGGATGTATCTAAAATCATCCAAATTCAATCATTCTACAACACTGAATAAGTCTCTCGAGGTGACACTTGCTCTACCTGGATCTTATTTCACACAAGGAAGATACTGCTTTTAAGGATCCCCTATGAATGGAAAAATAGAGAGGAAATGCAGAGATAAGAATCAAACAAGTTGTCA
>NW_028234425.1:4995183-4997683 GCF_977035675.1 Penaeus japonicus | reverse complement strand
CGAGAACGCGTATACTGCGTCCTCACAGCACTCACGTCAAACCCGAGGACGCGCATACTGCGTCATGGCTGAGTTCTGGTGGAATTGAGTTTTCTTTCTTCCAGATACTGTATGAGATCTTTCAGAATAGAGGTCGGATATGATACGATATATTACTCGACTTTCATTATTATTGCATAAGAGTGGGATTCACTTATACCAGGGGAGGAATTGATGGGCCCTGCTAGCAATCATTTTATTATTCATTTATGGAACATTATGTAAGAATATAAAACTTATTATGATTAGTTTACCATACTACTCCAACCGTTTTCTTTTGTCATCTGAGTGAGGCCTCCCACCAAGGTCATTCTTTCCATCTTCCTCCCAACCCATGTAAATAACTTGTCACATGCATATGGGGGAAGAGGTTAACTATGCATATTTTGATATATAACACATGATGATTATGTTGAGGTTTTGGCTTTAAACTTATTATATTCAGTAGCGACGTTTAAAATTTGGCGTGCGCCTGCAGCTCAGATACGGCATGAGGGGCGTTTTCTACTGCCCATAGTGAAGGGGTTAAATAACCAGTACCTGTTACTTCCCTAGTGTAAATAAACTATATATTAACAAAGAACCTAAGAATTATGATGTCATTGTTGACAATTGAAATCATTTCAATACCATACTTAAAATAAAACAGATTTTAGGTTATTGTTAATCTTCAGATAAAAAGCTACTTCGTTCTTGCTTCAAACCTGAATTATGAAAATAATTTACATTTCTTAATAATTTACATTCATACAACAATAGACTAGAGCAAGGGCTCTCAAGCCATTTCATGCAAAGAACCATCAGCCCAAGAACATAAATGTCGTGGACCAATTCATTATTGAGTACAGAAAAATTAAACATGCAAGGCATTTGGTTTGAAATACATTCCAGAATTTCCAGAAATTATATAAAATAGGTCCAAGCTAACATTTTAATCCGGTAAATATTCTCTACAATCATAATTTCCTGGAATTACATGAATACTTATTTATCCTTTGATAATCAAATTTACCTCAAACAAACAGATATATTTCTTAAATAGGAATAAAATAAAATAACTTATTTCAAATTTTTTGTACAGAATAATTAAAGTGAAAGTTACATGAACCACCTTCTAGTTTATTATCAAACATAGTATAGAGGATGTGGTTTAAGAACTACTTGTATCAATTTTTATTGACATATCAATTAGCAATCAAATCAAACTTCCAAGCTCATTTAAACAAAAATAACAAATACAATTAAATATTCCATGCATTTAGTCCTAAACTTTCTACTAAGCAGGTATTCCTTTAAAGCTGTAACTCACTGAACATTTTTTGTTTTCAGCAAATATCAAAAACAGAGATCTCAACCCTCACAATTTCCTTCATGATCCTCTTTAGGAACTTCTGAATAACTCCTCCTAACCCATGTTGTATTAAATGTATTAAAATGGCTACACATTTTCCCTCTTTGACCTTCTTTGCAATGAAGTTCTATTCAAGATTAAGTTAATATATTGGCTCCTCTCGGCCACTTAGTCTTGGATAAACTCTTATTTATGTAATTTGTTTTCTCCTGCCGTTTCTACTCCACATATATAGACAACCTAATAAAACTTTGAGTGTTCATACTTTACTTCTTTTAGATATAATTTAATTAGGAATCTATAAAGTGACAATAAATAATAAACCATTGAATACTAAACAGCCAATCTCATCCCATCCAGTTCCAACTCCTTTCACCTCTTAAAAAGTATCCCTCTCCTATGATAACAAATCATTTAATAATTTCTTGAACTTTGCCATGTCTTGCATTGGGTACTTTGTATACTTTTCCCCTTCTGCTGCTCATGTTTTAGCTCCTTTTTCTTATTCTCAGTTTATCTTTGCCATCACCCAACCATCTCTCTCTCTCTTCAGCACTCATTCAAATCTGTGACACCATATCACACAGAACATAACAGGCTACAGTATAGTAGGCTAAGTCCACATTAGCCAATGTGAGGGGTGATATTACCACATCTCATGTATAACATACAAGAATGGGGGGCTGTGACATCAAGTTATACAATGTGATCTGAGGGCTAATATCAAGAGTATTTTTTTGGTAGGAAATCCACATAATTCTCATATCTTATAAAGTATATTGGCAGTTTTGGCTATAAGAAACAATAAAATTGACATGAAAAAAATAATTCTTTCATATAACATTTTACAAGGTTACTCATAATGCAAAAGTAACTCAGTCATATAAATGATACACTTAAAACTCAAATGCAATCCATCCCATTCCTTTCCTTAAAGACGGATACAAGTTTTCAAATAACACAATATTTAGTTCTTAATTTGCTTCCTCAGATAGCATAATATAAAGGGTCCTTTGGTTTATAAAGATAGATATAAATCGACTTAAAACTAGAATGAGAAAAGGTATGATTTCATCAATGTAAAAGACATGATACTCAATATATCCCTAC
>NW_028234425.1:4975183-4980183 GCF_977035675.1 Penaeus japonicus | reverse complement strand
AACATAATAGTAAAGCAATGAAAAAAAATGAATAAAAAAATATATCAATAATAATTCCAATTCCAATTTACATTTAGGAATATCATCTTCCTATTCTTAACACAAAGAGTACAGGAAAGCAAGTTTAAGAATGTTGATAGTTGGACTTTTAAAGTTTCCCTTAATTCCTTAAATCTTTATTTCTTCTTCTTGTAATTGGCATTGTGGGATACTGGAGCTGAGGCAGATGACTGGCTGAGCTTGTTGATGTAGTATAATCCCACTATTGAACACAGCAAGCTGGAAATGATGAAATAAAGACATGTATCAATCAATTCACAGCTAACAAATATTGCATATTTTGGCAACTTGTAACAAAAATATTTTCAGACTCCATGGAATAATTTTCTACTGTAGTGTTAATCTTAAACCAGGGGTGCATGACTACTGCTCTTCAACAGTCCTATCGAATGCACTAACAAAAGACCACAGCATCTCTATCCATGACACTAGATGTCATAACTCTAACAGATTCTTCAATTCATGATTATACATATTAAAAAGAAAGAATGAACAAAAAGAAACAGCTGTTACATAACATGCCCAGACCCAATAGTAAATAGTACTTACCACACAGTGATGGAAACTCTGTGGACCATTCCAGCAGCAGCACATGCTAGGACGAGACACAGGGTGACCTCAGGGATGACTCGAGCCTGGAAGCCTTTCCCAAACATGATGTTTTCCAGGTTATTAATTGCCTGTTTATTTGTGGTTAAAGAAAACTGGTGAGAGATAATAAAGGAGACACCTACACTCACTCACTAACTCACTCACTCTCATGGAAACAAGGAGACACCTACACTCACTCATCAACTCACTCTCATGGAAACTCTTCAATCTTCTTAAACTTTTTACATTGTTTCCTAGAAATACAGTTCTGTTTGCATACAAGAATAATTTTGAAATAATTGCATTAACTCCACAGACATTCTCAATCTTTTTTGTTATACTTTAAATTCTCATCTTTACCCTATGCCATTTCAAATATACTCCTAAAATTAAAGTCATTTTCACACCCACCTCCTATCCTACTCTCACTCCCTATAGAACCTCAAAATCAAACACACAATCTCACTCTTTCACCCACAACAACACTCAAAATAAAAGCACCGAAGAGGGAGCAAACACATAGCATATATAAGGATACAGTCAGCATGAAGATGAAGAGCCATGAGGCCACATAGCCAGCAACGAGGGTCATGAGACGTGTTGAGCCAAGCTGATTCTTGTACATCTGGAGGCCGGAAAACACCAAGACGGAGCATAAAATGGCCATGCCAAAGGAGGCTCCTGTGCTCACACCTGGCGATCCAGACAAACTCATTAGTAAAGGGTATTCATAGAGTAATACTTTGTGTGTGGGTAAAAAATAATTGACAGTTTAAACCTCTAGGTGGGTATGTAAATAATTTATTAATCCAATATCATTAGAAAATAATTAAAAACTAATATAGTAGAGAAATTATCTTAAGGTAATATGAATCTCTTATCAAAGAGGACTTGTTTTTTTTCTTTCCCTTTTGGAATAACCATAAATAATGACAACATACAAACCTGTAAAATAGAATCAGCAAGCAAAAGCCGTAGGCATTGTTTGACAAGCAATTATGATGATGATGACAATATAATTATAATAATAAGTGCAATCAAAATGTGATTTAATTCTGTGCATCCACACAGGACATTTTCCTCTGTTAATTACATGTTAATAACAGTACTGAATACAGAGACTTTAACAACAATTCATTGTAATCTTTATCACTTTCTTCTATGTTTTTAGAATTCTATCAATAATGTTCAAAAGATACAAAAAATAGCAAGTGTGCCAAGAAAAACAAAAACATCATCTGATCCAATTAACACATTTTGAACTTTGAACAAAGAAGTCTTAAAAAAAAAAGCCTTTCAGAGCTGCCTTACGTAAGATTCATCCTTTACAACTTAGAAAAAGTCGTACGTGCCTGAAATCATGCACAGTATCCTCAAGCAAAAGTGATTTCTGTGCTTTGAAGATAAGGATTTCAAATAATGGTATCATATCACAGTACAATAGATTATCAAAAATTATTAAATCTCAACTCAATATGAGCTTGAATCATAAACTTAAAAAGCCTCTCCTTAAAATAACTGCATGTCATCTCCATATTCAGTGCTGCCATTTCACAAAAAAAACAAAACATGTGATACGTCTCAAACTACACAGTCTTATGATCAGAAGTTCAACGTGAGATCGTGAAGGAGCAACGTACAATACAACATTTCATGAACAGGGTGTGGCTATCTTGTCAGTCAACAGAATAAGAAAAAAAAAAAAAAAAAGAAGGAAGGCCAAATCATTTGCTCTTCATCTTCCTATGGAGTGAGCGGCATAAAATGAAAAATCATGGTGTGTGTTACAAGCTTTAACAACACTGAAAAAGCTTAGCTTAGTAAAAATTAAAAAAAATCTTTTTGCAATGTTTAACGCTGGATTTATTGTGACAGATACTGTGCAAAATGACAGTTCCTAATTAAATGTTGATTACTTGTTCTGGTTACTCAAGATCTATAACAATATTTATATATGAAAAATAAACACATGTAACAGAACAGAAAAGGTCTGTAACAACTATATAAAATTCACTTTGATTATACCTTTTCTGGTAACAAAACAAGGCAATTGCAAGAAATACTTTACACAGCTAATGCTATTTTAGTGTGTCGCTTTATGTAACACATGCCTTATATTAGTGATTTGCATATTTGCAATAAAATCATAATGTGCTTTGCAACGTAATTTTTTCCATCTCATACTTACGATACTCTGAATTTCTAAAATTCAAACCTGCAAAATTTAGAAAACTTAGATATACATCTGTAATACACAGAAACTTACATCTGTCAGTTTCTTTTGGGGGCACTTATATTATTCGGGTAATTTGAAGGATAATTTTTCTAATGATATACATCAAACACAAATTGGTGAGGAATGAGTGACTGTGAGTGTGAATGTGAATGTGAATGTGAATGTGAATGTGAGTGTGAGTGTGAGTGTGAGTGTGAGTGTGAGTGTGTGTGTGTGTGTGTGTGTGTGTGTGTGTGTGTGTGTGTGTGTGTGTGTGTGTGTGTGTGTGTGTGTGTGTGTGTGTGTGTGTGTGTGTGTGTGTGTGTGTGTGTGAGTGTGAGTGTGAGTGTGAGTGTGAGTGTGAGTGTGAGTGTGAATGTGAGTGTGAGTGTGAGTGTGAGTGTGAGTGTGAGTGTGTGAATGTGAGTGTGAGTGTGAGTGTGAGTGTGAGTGTGAATGTGAATGTGAGTGTGAGTGTGAATGTGAATGTGAGTGTGAGTGTGAATGTGAATGTGAGTGTGAGAGTGTGAGTGTGTGTGAACCACTGTTTCTACTCTTGTATCTGCATTATATGCTAATTGGTGTCATATAAAGTATTTCAGTCACAAGAGGCAAAACTAGTGGTTCACATACCGGATATGGTGAGTGGTTGGTAAAGGAGGGGGAATACATAGGTGCATATATAGTGGGCCTACAAGTACATGTATAGTGTGTTATTGTGTCCATAGATGATATAAAATAACGTATACAAGTACAGCAATAAGAAGGGGGCGGGACTGACCCCTTCTTTAAAAATAAAATCATATTGCCATGGTGTTGGGTGACTGCTAAACACATCATGGCAATCTCAATGTTCTTGTGGGGTAGGAAGGAGATATCCCATTGATTCTGGGTGAAACTTTGAGATCACCATAACTTAACTAAAAGGGCACCAGGCATGAAAGGGATAAGCCTCACTTAAGAAGACGGGACAAAATTACCCTACCAGCTTTATGAAAATAAATAAAAATTGAAGCATGTGATTTGTACTTTATGATATGCAAAATCATAGTAAAGGCATAATATAAATGAGGGATTTGGAAGTACATGCTATTACATACATCTGGCATATATGACATAAAAATCTTACCAAAACTGCCACATGGACTACCTCTTAACCTTATACTGCACCACTGTGATGAATTAGTAATCCAAGTCCTGAAAACATTATCTAGCCTTCCTCTCTCAGACAACCGATTGGAAGCTGAATGGGTAAGTCTGAGGGCAGCCTTGCTCAATCTGCTGTTGACCACAACACTCTTGAAGCTTGGAGTCCTTTCCTATTTTTCTTAATGCATGACCATGATGACCAACATGACAAATTAGTCACATGATTGACAAATTGCATAGACTGTAATTATTGCACAGCAAACAATATAGTACAAGGTAAATAACATATGAATTAACAAATCAAAGAACTACCAAGACATTTTACTTCTATGACACAATTGTCTCAAATTTAAAATAGTTATCAGTAACTCTTACAAGCACACCTGTGCATTTGCTACCAGTTTAAACACTTGTCATTACTTCCTAAGGCCAACAAACGTTTATTACTTGTTTTCTGGCAAGACAAGAGCTTAGTCTGGGGTCCATAGGTGATGGCAAATTGGTAGATCTAAAATCTATGCTTGGTATCTAATATGCACAACTTTGACACTCGAGACAATTTGTGCCGACACTTTTCGTGGTTTTTGCGTCAGTCACCGGTGACGAGATATCTGGGCAAGGCTGGCGCTCGGGGTGAGCGAGCAGGCAGCCCAGGCTCACGGCTTGTGCACCGAAGAGTCTCGAGGTGTTAGGCTTATGCGTTTGAAAATCCCAGCATTAACCCTCTCTGGACGGGTGGTACACTACTGTACTGCTCATTCAAAAGCCCGGTGGCCGGGCGGCACAATATGGTGCCAGCCATTTAATTGATTTAGGCCTAAGCGTTCGAAAGCCCCGGCATTGTGACATGCAAGGCTGGAATGCCCCTGTCGTGAGTGGGTTAAGACCATACAAAGCCGGAATCGCCCTGGCATGAGTGGGTTAATGTTGACCACAGTATCGTTTGAAAGATGTATACATGAAAATAAATATATATTTAAACACT
>NW_028234425.1:4945183-4957683 GCF_977035675.1 Penaeus japonicus | reverse complement strand
CAGAAATAGAGACAAACATCGAGATAAGAGAGATAGAGACAGAGACAACAAGGCGGGTAGATCAGCGGCGTAGATTGCGTATGTCCGTTTCATTCACCTTTCCCCTGACCTTGGCGACGACGTCTACTCCCAACGTATTGTTTACATAGTTTATGTATCTTAGCTTGATTGTGATAATTAACCTGCATAACTCCGAAAGATAAAGGTATTTGTAAGTATTTATTAGGTAAAAGCCGTAGCAATGCTATTGACGTGGGATAAGAATGAGATAGATTTGGGAATGACGTTCGTGACTGTCTTTGACGTCGGATGTTTCTGTCGGTAATGTGAGGAAGTATGCGGTTGCTATGGAAACCACAGGCGTTGATTGGTGGTTGGACATACTTAGGTTTGAATGCCAACAAGGGATGTGAGAGGCAAGGGTTACATGATCCGTGTGTGTGGGGGTGGGGGGGGGTGGGGGTGGGGTGTGTGTGGGTGTGTGTGTGTGTGTGTGGGGGTGGGTGTGTGTGGGTGGGTGGATGGGTGTGTGTGTGTGTGTGTGTGTGTGTGTGTGTGTGTGTGTGTGTGTGTGTGTGTGAGTGCGTGCGTGTGTGTGTGTGTTTACGCGTAAGTGTGCCAGCCTGTGGGGGAGGAGAGCGTACACGTGTGCGCAGACAAAATGCAGATACTATGCAACAAAATACTTAAACAAACTGACCTTCAAACTCATGACATATCGCCATCGCAAGCACCAATGAATCCAAAATAAGCTCAGAGAGAGAGAGAGAGAGAGAGAAGAAAAAAAATACAAACGGATATAAACAAACCTCTCGTGTCGGCAACACCGTCACTGGAACACATCCAACTTGTTCTTCAAAATTTATAAATACATCTAAAGAAGACACAAGCCTGCCGTCCTGACTCATCGTGATGTATTGCAATGTCATAGTTTCTTCCTTTTTCTCCTAAAATATATTAATTCGTGAAATATGAGATGGGTTTCATGATTATTTACGAAATAACTGAAACTTATCTCCGGTGATTTCTTTATTTGCAAAGGCGCGTTCGAGGGTTGGCCTGGGGTGCCATATACCCCCCCTCCCCCTCCTGAAATCAGCTGAAATCCACCTTTATCATAAACATTGAGTTTCTGTCCTGTCTGAAACGGGATATTAAAGGTAATAATGAAGGTAGATAGATATAGGTAATAGAAACAAATATGGTACATCATTTTTTACTCATAGGGTGTGTCAAGGTGGAGGTTTATGTCTGTCTGTCTGTCTGTTTGTACTGGGTGCCAACTCTACTTAAGGCAGTGCCCTATTTAGGTCACCCAGATAATAGGATTCATACTTTTGTCGTCTGTTGTGATTTGTGAAAAGTAGGATTTTGAGTTTTTTACAGAACTTTATACTTTTTTACGTCATAAAGTTCTCATTAAGATAGATATTGATTTTAGAATGAAATTAAACTAAAGGAACATGAATACACACTACTACAAATAGACATAGAGTCCTAATGATGAAATATAATGCAATATGTTATGCCTAGTAGAGTAATCTCACATGAAAATTTACGGTGAGGATATTAGAAGTCACATAAGACCAAAATGTACATTTTCATTTCATTCAAATGCGAGTTTTTGCATGCTTGCAAAGGGTAAATTCCCTATCTTTTTATGTTCCTTTCTCTTCTTTAGCGGCTCTACATTCTCTCTCTCTCTCTATCCATCTCTCTCTCTCTCTCTCTCTCTCTCTCTCTCTCTCTCTCTCTCTCTCTCTCTCTCTCTCTCTCTCTCTCTCTCTCTCTCTCTCTCTCTCTCTCTCCCCTCCCCCCCTCCTCCCTCCCTCTCTCTCTCTCTCTCCCCCCCTCCCCCTCCCTCTCTCCCTCCTCCCTCCCTCCCCCTCCCTCCCACATACAACACGGGGAGTATATTTAATTCCCTTTTAGTTAGTGCATTTGGTGAAAAAAAATGATGTTGCAATAACTACCTGAACAGCTGCTCTTGCATACTTATCATTTCTACCAGAAGCTTCTTGATTCAGCGTTTGTTCAGCTCTATCCGTGAGAGACATCTTGCTTGTGACAGATACAGTTACATTACACTGCTTTTTAAAATTGCAACAGGTTTGTTGATGTGTTACTTGCGTCGGCATGTTTTTTTTATGACAAAACTTGTGGATAATGCAATCAATGGAGAGAGTGAGAGAGAGGGAGAGAGGGAGAGAGAGAGAGGGGGGGGGAGAGGGAGAGAGAGAGAGAGAGAGAGAGAGAGAGAGAGAGAGAGAGAGAGAGAGAGAGAGAGAGAGAGAGAGAGAGAGAGAGAGGGGGGGGAGAGAAAGAGAGAGGGGTGGAGAGAGAGAGGGGAAGAGAGAGAGAGAGAGAGAGAAAGAGAGAGGGAGAGAGAGAGGGGGGGAGAGAGGGAGAGAGAGAGAGAGAGAGAGAGTGGAAAAGGGTGAGGGTGGGTGGGGGTTGTGTGTGTGAGTTTGCGAAATCGGTATTTTCATCCACAATTTTTGTTTTGGTCTTACTTGGCAACATGCAAGCTAAAAAGTATCATTGGTTACGTAACAGCCTTGCAGTAATAGACTTAGTGCGAGAATAAAACACGAGATGAAAAAAAAACTTTTACAGAGATTTCCGAACGAGGGAAAGGAGCTTAAGCATTTAATCCCCTCTCCCCCCCCCCCCTCCTTCCCCAACTTCGAGAGACAGGGCAAGGGTGCCAGGAAGCTTACCGTAAGACCCTGGTTACAACCGATCAGTTTCGTCCTTCGTTATGTAACATCCCGTATAATTTAACACTCGGTGGTATCTTAAACTTGAGGAAATTCACGTAGTTTCTTTTGTAGATTTATAATAGTTTCTACAAGTTTTTATTTTTTGTTTGTTTGTTTGTTTATATAATCTCGGGCGATAATGGCACTGAAAAGAAGCAACGTTATTTTTAGGTGATGTTGCTATTCGCCCTTCTTCCGGCATGGCTTTTCGTGTTTCATAGGTCGTTATCGAGCTAACTGCCTATTGACGTCGTTAGTAATATTTTGTTCTGATATACAGGCTGTTGTTTACGTGTATGAGGCCACTTGTTTGATCAGGCATGGTGTTTGTGTTTATACTATCATTATCTTTTCGTGTGGCTGTATGTTGAACATCTACCTGTATCTATGTATCTATTTATCTTTCTGCCAACCCTGGCTGTGTAACTGTAAAGCTGCAATGTAACGAAACTCCACGAAACTTTGTTAAATATCATTCGGAAAAACGATCCATATAGATTTCGACCGAATTACATTGATTAGCCCTTAAAACAATATATATATTTTTTTCCCAAACGCGAAAAAAATATTTTGGAAATTCCTCTTCGTCTCTCTTGACCAAGGCGCTGGAAAGCCCTTGAAGGAAAAGGTCTTGGAGTCGATACTAAATCTCAGGAACACATTTTAAGGTCTGGGTGATGTCCTTATCGAGAGAAAAAAAAACAAAAAAAACAGGTAAACAGAAGGACGCTTAAAAAAATACAGAATTTACGGGACAGAGGAAGCTATTCAGTCGTGCAAAGGACAGGTAAGGTTGGCAGGTATCGTGAAGTAAAAGTTGGTAGGCCAATGGGGGTGATTTTTTATATGGTTAGGGCAACCGTCGAACATTTTAGGTCAAGGATGTAACTGGTCGTCCTTGTATTGGTTTTTCGAATATGATTGGCTGATGGTGTTTAAGAATAGGGTGGGTTCTGATTGGCTCTTGGAGTGATCTTGAATTTGATTGGTTGCTTGGGTCTCTTGGCGTGTGATTTGGAGGGGGGAGGGGGGGGACGAGGGGAGGGGGCTGGCTCATGAATTTATAGTCGGTTATGAAACGGGATTCTATAGTTTTGTTGGTTATGTTTTTTTATTCTTTGTTAGACTCATACTGATTTCAACAGTGTTTTGGCCATATGATAAGTCTGGAAGAATGGTGCTGGTATGCACGGTGGAAAGTGTGTTCAAAGCGTCTTCCTTATTATGATTTTGCTGCTAATTCTTTTTTTTATGACTCCGTTTTTATTTCCTAGGGTAAAAGATCTCATTTCGTCAGTGTATATTTTATGTTCGAAGTGCTTGTTGATGATTTATTTTAGTTCTTTTAAAACGATTTCGTGTTAAACTACTTCAAATTCCGCCGAAATTCACTGCTTTTCACAATCACGTACTTAACTATTCGATCCATGCGCGTTCGAAATTCTGATATTCGAAAACTGTTGCAACATTTTGGCGTGAAATATATTCTTAGGTCTGTCTCTTGCCACACAAAATACCTTTCCCAAAGCTGACTTCGAATAAAAGGATTGTGTTTTTGTTGGAGTTAAACGAGTATTTTGAATTGGCACGGGAGTATAAACACATCAGTCGTCGTAACGGACACCGCAAACAAATGAACAGCGGTTTTAGCTTTATTTCAATCGTTCGGTTATTTGAAAGGCAACTATAAAGACTCCATATATAAATGTAAACACCAGGAAATGCATTTGAACATTTTTTTTAACGCTGTGATGGAAGGCGGAAATAGAGGAGCAGAGTGTTCTGTTATTAAAAATCTCCGTAAAACAGTGCAACGCATCACGAACGACGAATCATAAACACGTGCGCCACTGCATTCAGCATCCGTGCCATACAATCTCTCCTTATCTCACAATGCCTTATCAGTCTCCTCAAGACCCAAGCAGTTCGGATTTTATTGAGATAAGATACGGCTTAATCCAGCCCCCGGAGCACGTGCGCCGGGTGATTTCCCCAAGCCTCCACGTGCACGCTAGCCCACGTGGTGCTTGGGAAGGCGCAGTAATCATAACACAAGGAAGGGATAGGTGCCAGTGGGAGGCACGGTGCCAGTTCGGCCACACTCCGTGCCAGGAAGCTCACGCCATGACATCTCGAGTGTGATGGCCGAGGACGAGGCAGAGGGACGGCAGCCAATTTCCATATATCAAGGGCGAGATTCAAGGCCATTGTCTTCAGTGAAGGGGGTTAGCTCTAGGATAATGGGTAGTGAATAACGGTAGTGGTAAAGGGGCGTAAGGTGGATGGGTTTAATCTCGAGGAAAATTAATGGATGATGAAGAATAATAAATAAAATGAAGTGATTTAACCTCTAGGAAGAGGGTTAATGAGATAATGGGTAATGAATAACTAATGGTAAATGGGCGTCAGGTGGATGGGTTTAATCTCGAGGAAAATTTAATGGTATTGAAAGCTAGTGAATTAGATGAAGGGGTTTAGTCTCCAGGAAGATGAGTAATGGATATTGGTGAATAACGGGAAACAGGATAATCTCTAAGAAACTAGATAGGTAATGAATGGTAGATAAATATCATGTTTAATAAATTGCAACATACTGGATAATTGCACCATTGAAATGTGCACTTTTGATGAAATTTAGCCAAGCATATTTTCCCCCTATTATGTCTAATATTACTTAGTGGTGTTTTTTTTCATCTTAGAGTATTATAGACAATGCAGAGAGAAACGGGCGTAGTGATAAGAGAGACAAGAAAAAAAAGAAAACTGATAGAATAATGAAACAGAAAGAGAGGCATTTTGGAAGTCGAGAGAGGATGACTTGAATGAGTATGTACTGACATTATCCTATTCAGGATTACCAGTAGGATCTAGTATGGTAGGGTTCATCCCTCTCTTTTCACGTTTCTTTCTCTTCTTTTGCGTCTCTCTCTCTCCCTCCCCCTCCCTCTCTCTCTCTCTCTCTCTCTCTCTCTCTCTCTCTCTCTCTCTCTCTCTCTCTCTCTCTCTCTCTCTCTCTCTCTTTCTCTCTCTCTCTCTCTCTCTCTCTCTCTCTCTCTCTCTCTCTCTCTCTCTCTCTCTCTCTCTCTCTCTCTCTTTCTTTCTCTTTCTCTCTCTCTCTCTCTGTCATTCTCATCTTTTCATCTTTCGTTTTCTTCTTTTCTATTATTGGTTCTCTTACATTCATTTTTATCTTAAAGTCGTCTTTTCCCGTTTCCTTCATTATCCCCTTTACCTCCCCACCCCGACCCTCTCCCCCCTAAAAAGGCCTTGACCAAAAGAATTGCCAATTACGCAATCTTGCCGGTGTTGTTATCTGTGCCAACCTGCGTGCCGTCATCACATAGACTTTTTTATTTTTATTTTTTATTTTATTTATTTTTTTTTTTTTTTCATTTTCATTTTCATGTTTTTTTTTTATAATTTTTCTTTTGAGTGTTACTGTTATTTATGATTATTACATGTTTTTGTTACTTGGTAGACTTTGTGGGTATGTATGTTTGTTTTATTGTTTTTTTCTTTTTTTTTTACTGGTTTATTGGTATTTCTCCATTGTGATAAACATTTCAGATGTAAGGCAATAATGCAACAAATATCCATATCAATGGCACACATAGATGATTAAATAGATAGCATATTTATTGATCTACCCTCCTTTGTCTATCAACCAGTCCATCCATCAATTTAACACTTCTATTTAGTTGATATTTTCTTTCCATCTATATACGTCCACAGCTCCTATCCTCGTATCTGTCCCCTCCTTCCTATCTCTCCTATTTATCTATCCATCTGTTTATCTCTTTCTTTAGCACAGGAAACACCATCAACACGACTAATGGATTGCGATTAATGGTGCTATGGTGATGGTACGGGCGTCGGGCGTGTGGGTATGGGTATAAGGGTCTATGGAAGCTAGTGGTAGTGCTGGTAGGTGAGTGTGATTGAGACAAGTGGTTTTGCGAGTGAGGTGTTTGGTTGCGTGCGATGGTTCTGACGAGATGGTTTTTTTTTTCTTCTTTTTCTTCTTCTACTTTGTCTCCTTCTTCTTCGCCGTCGTCTTCTTGTTCTTGTTCTTTTTCTTGTTCTTGTTCTTCTTCGTCTTCTTTCTTTCTTTCTGGTGTTTCCGATGAGGACGTTGAGATCCGTTACGTATTTTTTATTGTTTATAATGTGTAAAGTATTATTATTATTATTATTATTATTAGTAGTAGTAGTATTTAAAATGGTCACCTACTTTTTAGAGAGACGGTAGTGATCAGAAAGAAACAATCCTGAAACTTGATTAAATCAGGAGAAGACCAAAGTAATACAAAGAGCATCAAGAGCAAGAAATAGTGAAAGAACATTCACACACACACACACACACACACACACACACACACACACACACACACACACACACACACACACACACACACACACACACACACCCCCCCCCACACACACACAACCCCCCCCCCCCACACACACACACACAAACACCCCTCCCCCCACACACATACACAAAGACAAGAGTCGGACTAAAGGAGAGACTAAGACTAGTATGCGTGCAGACTCTTTTAACGTAAATGCAATGTCCACGTTGACCCAGAGCCTCTGCTGGCGAATGGCTTGATCAGCAGGTGGATGGGAGATGTTCTCAGCGTAGGAGGGAGGGGTGGGGTGGGGGGATGGGGAGGGAGAAGGGTGAGTGCGTGAATGGAAAAGATATGGGTGAATGAGAGAGGGAGAGAGAGGAAGAGAGGAGGGGAAAGAGGAAAAGATAGAGAGGGAGAGAGGGAGAGAGAGAGAAAGAGAGAGAGAGAGAGAGAGAGAGAGAGAGAGCGAGCGCGCGCGAGAGAGAGAGAGAGAGAGAGAGAGAGCGAGAGAGACAGAGAGAGAGAGAGAGAGAGAGAGAGAGAGGAAGAGAGAGAGAGAGACAGACAGACAGAAAGAGAGAGAGAGAGGGAAAACATTCCAAGGAATAAAAATCAACCTTAACTCGCAGAATATGCCGGGCCATCTTTTCTCCCTCATCAACAAGCTCCGAGTTGAATCGAGCCCACCTCGAGGCGCCCTTTGACCGCTCGTTGCCCGCCTGCAGAAGGAGAGGAGGCAGTGGAGGGGCGTCTTAGAGCTGAGGGTCTCGCTTGAAGGGTCAAATGGATCACTTCCTGCAGGTGTCTTGTCACTTAGTGGCTATTGAGACCGTTGCAGAAGTTGCAAATAAAGTCTTTTAGAGTTTTGTCGGATCGCTCCTGTCCCCCCTTGCTTTTGCTAATCATTATTGCATCCTTTGCTTCGCATTCTGTTATTGCATCTTGCGTTCGGTCATGATGATGTTGATTATCATGTGTGTGTGCTTGTATATTTATGAGCTGTGTGTCTGTGGCCGTTATGTGTTCTTGTTCTTGTGTGTGTGTGTGTGTTGTGTGTGTGTGTGTGTGTGTGTGTGTCTGTGCCTGTGTGTGCCTGTGCCTGTGTCTGTGTATGTGTGCCTGTGTCTGTATCTGTATCTGTATCTGCGTTTATGTATGTACGTGCGTGCATGTATGTGCCTTTATGTATGTATGTTCGTGTGCGTGCATACATCCGTGAAAGCGCGGGTAAAGAAAGGCAAATCATGTGACAAGACGCGAAATTCGACAGCATTCCTCTGGATCTAGATCAGTCGAATCTTTCAGAATTTCTTTCGCGGAATTTAGCGCGTAGTATTATGTGATTTTCCTGGGGCTTGGCGGGGTCTTAGTGCACACTTCAACACAACATCTGCGGATTTTATTGCAAGGCTAGATATGTTCATTGCTTGCTTTTTCCTTTGGTTCGATGGAGTTACTGTTGTTTCAGTTATTCCTGTTGTTATTTTTGTTGTTGTCATTATGATTAAAATCGTTATTATAATTGCTATTATTATTATTGTTATCATCATTATCATCATCGTTATCGTCATCATCATTTTTGTCATTATTGTTTTTTATTATATATTGTTTTCTGAATCTGCGTGTCCTTGTGGATACATTAGTATATACCTGTTGATGCCTTTGTTTATGCGTTCGCCAGACACGTGTATTTGTGCAACTTGTTACCTCTATCTCTCTCTCTCTCTCTCTCTCACTCACTCACTCACTCACTCACTCACTCACTCACTCACTCACTCACTCACTCCCTCCTTCTCTCTCTCTCTATCTATCTATCTTTCTGTCTCCCCATCCCCTTCTATTGACATATCAGTCTCTCTCTCTCTCACTCTTACTCTCACTCTATCTATTTATCTATCTTTCTGTCGACATACCATTCTACCTATCTATCTACCTCGCTATCTATTAATCAATCTCTCCATCTCTCTGCATATATTTATCTCACACTCCACCCCCCACCCAACTCCCATCCCCACCCCACCCCCACCCCCACCAACAAGCGTCTGGCCGGGCTCAGACGAAACCACAACGCCAGCAATCTTTTTCTTTGTCATTTTTCCTCGTTAAGTGGCTGCGTTACGCCACGCCATTCGTGGTGACTCGTCTTGTTATTGTGGGTTCGAAGCCTATTTTTCGGGTCTCAGTGAGAAGGGGTGGGAAGGGAGGGAGGGAGAGGGAGAGGGAGAGGGAGAAGGAGGGGGTGAGAGAGGGGGAAGGAGGGGGTGAGAGAGGGGGAAGGAGGGGGTGAGAGAGGGAGAAGGAGGTGGATGGAGAGAGGGAGAAGGAGGGGGTGAGAGAGGGAGTGGGAGGGAGGGAGAGAGGGGGAAGGAGGGGGTGAGAGAGGGAGAAGGAGGTGGATGGAGAGAGGGAGAGGGAGAAGGAGGGTGAGAAAGAAAGAGAGAAGAAAAGAAAAGAAAAGAAAAGAGAATGAGAGATTGCATAAACCAAGCCGACATTTATATACTCGTCCGCAAGCATAAACACACAGCATCACTTCTCCAAGAATACGAGCTGAATACCAGGATTTCGTTCATCATTAAGAAAATATATTCTCAATTCTGTGACAATAAGATTCCAGCATAAAAGTCTAACCTAACCTCGTATTTTCCTCTACCATTATATGCCTTTTTGTCACGCTCTTCATCTTTATGGAGCCAATGAAATCTCTCTTTATTACGTAAGGTGTGAAGTCAGACTTTTGAAGTTTTTGAAGGCCATTGACCCGAAGCATAACAATATATATATATATATATATATATATATATATTTATATATTTTATGTATATTATTGATATTGATAGTGTTGTTTTTGTTTTGGTGGTGGTACTTTTTTTTTGTTAGATTAGCATACTTTTTATTCTGTGAAAAGATGAGTAGATTTTTCGTTTTGTGATGTTTTTTCCGCTTGTGAAAAAGATAGATAGCGTTAACTTATATATGTATATATATATATATATATATATATATATATATATATATATAATGTATATATGTATATATATATATGTAAATATATTATATATATATGTATGTATATATATATATATATATATATATATATTTACGAATTGCGAATGTTAAGACTAAAACAAATCTCCTTGCCTGCAACTCCGTGCCGTTTTCAATAACTTTGCTGTTTTGTTTCAACTTAATGGTAAAAGGTTATGCATGCACATTGGGTGAGAGGTGCGCATGTTAAGAAATGGAAAACGAGAGAGAGAGAGAGAGAGAGAGAGAGAGAGAGAGAGAGAGAGAGAAAGAAAGAAAGAGAGAAAATGTAGAATGGTAAAAAAGGAAAATAAACCTAAGGAAAAACAACAACAAAAATGAAATATGATTACAAAAAAAAAAAAAAAAACAGCAACAGAAGAAAATATACAAATGAAGAAGAATCCGAAAAGTTAGTTACAGTAACTTACAAAGATCACATAAAACCCCCGTCCACGTAACTATTCCCAACCTCAGTGGCGAAGATTTGTACTAACTGCACACTTAGAGCTTACGTGGTCAGTAATGGGTATTTAGGAGGGCGAGCTGTAGAAAGAATGCTGCAAGCTTCCTGCATTCCGTGAGTCAACAAGTCAACGGAAATGCTCAATAGCCAAAGCAACAGAGCGCATGGAGAGCTATTTTCGCTTCCATGCCTCCGAACTGAAGGCATTCGACTGAAGAGGGGGCATAGAAACCGTCTTTTTCTTGGACGTGGTTGAGCATAATCGGCGAACAGGCTGGGGGGGTAGGGGGGTAGGGGTGTCTCACTCCTCCCTCTCTCTCTCTCTCTCTCTCTCTCTCTCTTTCGCCATCATTATCGTCCTTTTAGTCCCAAGTGAGAACCTACAATGCCAATGTCTGGATCCCTGGCACATGCACAGAGACTCCCATCAAAATCTCTCTCCAAAATACCCACCGCGGATGCATTCATCACCGCACGAGGGAACAGGCAAAATACACCCGTCTCGTGAGCTATTATAAAGCTCACTCTTTCTTAAAACGGCGCCCCATTGCGTCTCCCGTTGATCCTGCGCCGTGATTGGTCAGGAGATATCCACACCTTACCATATGCGAGCTTCCCATTGGCTCCCGTGACGACGCACCCTCGTCGAGTGCCACTTGGCGCCAATGCCAACAATCCCTCGCAGGGTCAAAGACATACCCGATACATCCGCTGACATGAAAACGTGCCCCGCTCTTTTTTGGCATCGGTTGGCACTCTCTTTTTTGAAGTACCTCGCCGTAGCTGTTCATATGACACCGTGTAGAGAGCGTGGGTAGGCTGTCGTATTGTAACGTCTCTCACTGATTATGTAAATGCTCTTTATGGTTTTCTCTTTCGCTCCTCTGGTATATCTCTGACGGCCTCCATTGGCACACACACGCACGTAACCGCAGAGAGAGAGAGAGAGAGAGAGAGAGAGAGAGAGAGAAAGAGGGGCGGGGGATAGAGAAAGAAAGAGAGATAAAGAGAGAGGGGGTAGAGAAAGAGAGAGAGGGAGAGAAAGAGAGAGAGAGAGAGGGATGTATATTTATGTATATTTAATTAATATATGCCCGTCCACCTTAAACTGTCTACAACATCATTAAAAATAAAGAGTGACTGATAAAGAGGGGAGGGGAGGGGGATGGGAGAGGCCCGGGGTACCGACCACGTGGTCTGCTTCGTGAATTTACTCTTTGGGTCATTGGGTACACCGTCATTTTAAAGGATAAAACCTGGTACCATGCATAGTACTATTCAATGTGGCAATCTCCTTTCTCCTTCTGCAACCACCGCCCTTACCCTCTCCCTTCGCGCAATACGCACGTAAATGTTTACGTCATTTGAACGTAAAATTAGATTATTTAGCTCGTCACTGGCTCAAGGTTTCGCGGGAGGCGGGGGGTGGGGTGGGGAGTGGGGGGAGGGGAGGAGGGCTAGGGTTGAGTTGTTGATTGACCTTTTTTTAACCCTTGATTGGATTATTGTATTTTATATTATTTTTTGTAGTAAAGTGGTAAAGTAAATATATGTTTACTCTATATTTTTTCGTGTGGTAATGTGCATATACTGTATGTTTGATATAGTCCTGTTATAGTCTTGGGTTCTAAGATTTGCATTTAATTACACTACTCAAGTATGCGAAGTTAACGTGATCTAGAGCATCTCTGAATGACATTTATGAAAAGGGACGTACGTCTATCAATAAAAAAATATAGAGAGATCTAGTTCGAGAGATATGTAGATTCATATATAGATATTAGGCAGATCTGCACACACACACACACGCACGCATGTACGCGCGGACACACACACACACACACACACACACACACACACACACACACACACACACACACACACACACAC
>NW_028234425.1:4890183-4912683 GCF_977035675.1 Penaeus japonicus | reverse complement strand
AGAGAGAGAGAGAGAGAGAGAGAGAGAGAGAGAGAGAGAGAGAGAGAGAGAGAGAGAGAGAGAGAGAGAGAGAGAGAGAGAGAGAGAGAAAGAAATATAGTAAATACCAATCCCGACCTAATAATTTCCCACAGCATCACAGCCTGGACGCAGCATCCAAGAAGCCTTTCCCAAATGCCACAGCCTCCTTGCGTCACAGTGGTGTAACTTGAGAGTATCTTTGATGCGTGTGCTTGCATGTCCGCGTGTGTATGAGGGTGTGTATGAGTGCCTGTAGGTGTGTACATCCTTGTTTGTGTGTGTGGGTGTGTGGTTTTGTGTGTGTGTGTGTGTGCTGTGTGTGTGTGTGTGTGTGTGTGTGTGTGTGTGTGTGTGTGTGTGTGTGTGTGTGTGTGTGTGTGTGTGTGTGTGTGTGTGTGTGTGTGTGTGTGTGTACATGTACATGTGCGTGTGCGTGTGCATGTGCGTGTTCGCGTGGATATTTGTACACGATGTGCACTTGGATGCGCACACCTCCTGCGAGATCACTCCGCATCCTCAATCACAAACATGTCTCACTGTCACAAACACCCGTTTTTCTCTCTCCCGTTAAGCACAACTCACAGTAAATGTAACGAGTACTCGTCTGGTTGAATTCGAGCTAAAAGGAGAGGTGTTATTATCGCTATTAATAGACAATTACGTCGTTGATCATATGATATCAACGATAGGTCAAGTGGGGGAGGGGGCAGGTGGTGAGGGTGAGGGGGCGTGTACACGTCAATTACTGCGCTTTTTTGCTAAGTGTTTATGTTTACTCTTATTGAATAAGTTTATGCACGTGTATATCTGTAAGGGTGTATGTGTGATTTGCATTTAGTCGAGTACGTGGAAGTGTAATGCTAACTCCATGGTTATACACAACCTTCATATGCTCTGTATAATCATATCATCCAAAATAAACCCCTATTTCTATCAAACATTTGTAATGAATAAAACAGATACCAAATACAATAAGAATACAATGCATAAAGTTAACAGATACAACAACATCTTATTGCAAAGAGTCACAACACAACACATTAATTAAGAAATGGGGAGTCCATTCCTAGGGAATTCCAACATTGGTCATTTCCCGCTCACAGAAACTCGAATATCCTTTCCCGCACTGCGTCACACAGCCTCAAGGAATCGTGACTTCTTTAAAAAAAAATCATTTTCCCAGTGCATCTTTTTTTTTTCTTCCTTTTTATCACTTTTTTTGTATTTTTTCTCCTTTTTTTCACTGTGTTTCTTCTATTTCTGCATCGTGTCCCAAAACTTTCGATTTCAATGCAAGGAGTTATCATAATGACAACACTAACTGCAAAACAAAACATCATCAACAATAATAATAATAAATGTCAACATCAATAATTACAAGAAAACAACAATAACAATACACCTATAATATTAACTGTAATGATAATGAGGATGACAATCACTGCCAGTAATTGCGATAAATAAATAAAATAACAATAAATATTCAATCCAGTTTCCCTTCCTGACCTTCGTATCTTATCGAACGGAATTGCACTTGCAATCTTCCTCAACATGAGCAACATTTCCTACCTGCCCACGAGGGTCGCGTCAACACCAGTACCATCGCCGTCAACACCACTCCACACCACGAGGGGTTCATGTTTTAACACTCCAGCCCACTCCACAGCACCACAAGAAGGTGTGTGGTATCACGCCCGGGGAATGTGTGCGTGTGCGTGTACGTGTGCGAGTGTGTGTGTGTGGCGAGAGCGAGAGCATGAGGGCGCGCGTCTCTTCCCCTCAGTCTTCCATGGCACACTGGCCATATTGGAGGCGGTGATGGGACTCAAAGCGACGGGGTGGCAGATACTGCAATTTCAGACTCGGTTGATTTCCCCCCGTCAATATTTCCCCCTTGTTTTATCTGCACTTACAAGACATTTCCTCTATTATAAAAGAGAGTAGGAAGGGAATGATAGGCCTAACTAGTACATGTCTAAATATCGAAACAAAAGAGATGTTAATAAGACACCGTTACAGTATAATGCCCCCGTAACTAATAATCAAGATAAGAAGCACATTAAAAGACGAAATCTAACAGTATCCACAATAGGTAAAGCAGTATTCCTTCAAGCAAGCAAATATTTGGCCAATCAGCAAGACGAGAAGGGTGGGGTGATATGGGGGGGAGGGAGGGAGGGAGAAGGTTAAAAAAGCGGCGGTGTGGGGGCGTGGGGGTCGGGTAGGAGGAAGGGAGGGGGGGAGAGCGCGCCTTCTGAAGACCAAGGACATGTCGGCGCTTCCGGGCATGGGCGGGGTGTGGGTGGGTGGGCGGGGGGTATTGGGGAGGTGAATGGAGGGTTGGGCAATGGGCATGAGTGGGGTAGGGGAGTGACTAAAGGGTTGGGCACTATAGGCATGAGGGAGGGGCGAGAGCGCTGGAATGAGTGAGAGTGAGAGAGTGAAGGACAGGTGAGGTGAGAGTGTGGTGTAGTGAGAGAAAGACCAGGGCAGTGGAATTGCGCACGGGGAACGGTAAGTACGGTATACTTACTAGGATAAGTACGGTACAATGTCTCCAGTAAGTAAGTACGGTAAACTTACTAGGATAAGTACGGTACAATGTTTCCATTAAGTAAGTACGGTATACTTACTAGGATAAGTACGGTACAATGTCTCCAGTAAGTAAGTACGGTATGCTTACTAGGATAAGTACGGTACAATGTCTCCAGTAAGTAAGTACGGTACAATGTCTCCAGTAAGTAAGTACGGTACAATGTCTCCAGTAAGTAAGTACGGTATACTTACTAGGATAAGTACGGTACAATGTCTCCAGCAAGTAAGTACGGTACAATGTCTCCAGTAAGTAAGTACGGTAAACTTACTAGGATAAGTACGGTACAATGTTTCCAGTAAGTAAGTACGGTATACTTACTAGGATAAGTACGGTACAATGTCTCCAGTAAGTAAGTACGGTACAATGTCTCCAGTAAGTGAGTACGGTATACTTACTAGGATAAGTACGGTACAATGTTTCCAGTAAGTAAGTATGGTATACTTACTAGGATAAGTACGGTACAATGTCTCCAGTAAGTAAGTACGGTATACTTACTAGGATAAGTACGGTACAATGTCTCCAGTAAGTAAGTACGGTATACTTACTAGGATAAGTACGGTACAATGTCTCCAGTAAGTAAGTACGGTATACTTACTAGGATAAGTACGGTACAATGTCTCCAGTAAGTAAGTACGGTATACTTACTAGGATAAGTACGGTACAATGTCTCCAGTAAGTAAGTACGGTATACTTACTAGGATAAGTACGGTACAATGTCTCCAGTAAGTAAGTACGGTACAATGTCTCCAGTAAGTAAGTACGGTATACTTACTAGGATAAGTACGGTACAATGTTTCCAGTAAGTAAGTACGGTATACTTACTAGGATAAGTACGGTACAATGTCTCCAGTAAGTAAGTACGGTATACTTACTAGGATAAGTACGGTACAATGTCTCCAGTAAGTAAGTACGGTATACTTACTAGGATAAGTACGGTACAATGTCTCCAGTAAGTGAGTACGGTAAACTTACTAGGATAAGTGCGGTACAATGTTTCCATTAAGTAAGTACGGTATACTTACTAGGATAAGTACGGTACAATGTCTCCAGTAAGTAAGTACGGTATACTTACTAGGATAAGTACGGTACAATGTCTCCAGTAAGTAAGTACGGTATACTTACTAGGATAAGTACGGTACAATGTCTCCAGTAAGTAAGTACGGTATACTTACTAGGATAAGTACGGTACAATGTCTCCAGTAAGTAAGTACGGTATACTTACTAGGATAAGTACGGTACAATGTCTCCAGTAAGTAAGTACGGTATACTTACTAGGATAAGTACGGTACAATGTCTCCAGTAAGTAAGTACGGTATACTTACTAGGATAAGTACGGTACAATGTCTCCAGTAAGTAAGTACGGTATACTTACTAGGATAAGTACGGTACAATGTCTCCAGTAAGTAAGTACGGTTTACTTACTAGGATAAGTACGGTACAATGTCTCCAGTAAGTAAGTACGGTATACTTACTAGGATAAGTACGGTACAATGTCTCCAGTACCTACAATTCAGTTCAATGACAACAAGACGGTACAAAGACAAGTATACAGAAAAAAACAGTGACGATAGTACGGTACAGTAGCCAGGGTACATAGACACTTATAACACACTTATGTACGGTACTATAGCTAAGGCCGACGGAAAAATATAACAATGAGCACGAGGGTACAAAAGAATGGCTTAAGAACAAGAAAAGGCACAACGTTACGAAATATACAATGAGACCGTGTGAAACAATGCTTATTAAAGGATATATGATACAATGACAGCGGTACAGTACAATGACACAGTAACCAGATTACATAGGAAGATAAGGAACAATGATTAGAGAAAAAATAAATCATGTGATTCGGGTACAAGGAAATGTTTGGTAGAACGAAAGAAAGATTGATGTAGGTGTTAAATTTAAGTATTATAGGGTTATGTGTTTTAGTATTTTCAATCAACAAAATTCAAAAGGAATAAAGTAAAGAACAAGAGTGAATCACCACATATAATTGCAATCATTTAATAGCTATAATGATAATAAATAGATAAGACGCAACAGCAACATAACCCAATACACGAGAGAGCAATGGTAAGTAATTAAGACAATTAACTAAGAAGTGAATCACTTATTGATCAATATCCCGGATGATAATTATGTAATTAGCAAATCCATCTTCATATATGCGGATTCGTTAAATAACTATTTCTTAAGCTGACCTCAAGATGCATATTTTCACTGCTTTACAACCAGGAAAATTTGCAAAGGGCAGGGGTCAAAGAGAGGGGGGAGGGAGAGGGGTAGAAGAACTAGGGGGAGGGGAGATGGGGGGAGGGGGGGAGAATGAGCGGATGGGCGTAAATCACTTCTTCACATCTCTCCATTTATTCAATTTTTCCATCTACTCGTTTATCCACTTCGTACCTCCCGAGACAACACATCCCAACTGGAAGTTTCACCATTATTCATCGTGTGTGGCATTTTAACATCGTTTTATTAACAAGCTGCACGTAACAGGAAGATAAGTGTTCGACTGCCTTCTCTTTGGTATAATCTCCAGGGATTGAAATGGATGTACTTCAATCTCAGAAGACTTTTAACCTTTCTTCTAGATGGGACTGATGCTTTTAGTATGAAAGAAAATGGGGAATCGTGTTATTTCGTTTTCTGTTTGTCTTTTTGGGACTTCTTCTGTCTGCCTGTCTGTTTGTTTGTAAATGTATGTGTTTATCATGTTTGTTTTTTTAAAATTTTTCATAGCTTTCTGCATCTGTCTTTTTCTACCTGTTTACCCGTTTGTATATTTCATAGTTTATCCGTCACCCTCCCCCCTCTATCCCTCTTTCTTTCTTTCCCTCACTCACTCTCTCTCTCTCTCTATCTCCCCCTTCTCTCTCTATCTTTCCCCCCTCTCTCTCTCTCTCCTATTTTTCTAATAATCATTCCTTCTCTATCCCTGTTGCTCTATCAACGGCCTCTCATAGCTACCTTCAATGGATTTCCAAGAACGGACACTGACGTACCAATGCCTAAAAGCCCCCGGTCAGTGCACTAGGAAAATCTATTAATTTCGGTTTTGACTGATTGCTTTTCCAGTTTAGAGAGAGAGTGTGAGTGTGTGAGTGTTTGTTTGTGTGTGTGTGTGTGAGTGTGTTTGAGTGTGTCTGTGTGAGTGAGTGTGTGTGTGTGTGTGTGTGTGTGTGTGTGTGTGTGTGTGTGTGTGTGTGTATTTTAGAGAGAGAGAGAGAGAGAGAGAGAGAGAGAGAGAGAGAGAGAGAGAGAGAGAGAGAGAGTGAGAGTGACTGAGGGAGTGTAAGATAGATAATAACTTTTTTTTCTGCATTTCAGTTTGATGTTTCGGAAATCCTTTTTTATCCAAATTTGATAACTCTAGATATACGCTGGATTAGAACCATGCATCTCATATACATAATATATATACACATCCGCACGGAAATACAGGAAAAAAACACACACACATGCAACCATAAACATACAAACAAATAACAAACAAAAATTTCCCATAGACACCACCAAATCCTAACAAACAAAACGGACATAAACAAAAAACTATCGGATGAACAACAGAATCAAAAAGTCACAGCCAAACAGATGCGCATCACGAAATGTAAACAAACGAATTTAAATGGATAATAATGCATAGTTATCATGCTTCGCCAAGTACGAAATAACTTCTGGGTTGAGCGCATCTTTTTACTCTGCAACATCGGGTAATTTTATGTTATTTATAAGCAGGAATTTAAAGGATTTTGTTTTTCTTCAGTGTCACTGTCTTTCATAGTTTGAGAACTCGTAATAATTTATGAATGGTATTTGAGTGAGGTAGGATTGAAATACGAGTATATATTTGCATATATAATTATTTACAGAACGATCTTGTAATAAAACTACAGAAATAGTACGCAAGAATAATGATGATAATAATAATAAGAATTATAAGAATGAAGATTATGTACACTTATGAATGATGATGATGACTGTAATAGTAATAATAAAAAGGATAATAGAGATTATCATAACGGTAATAATAACGATAGTGATAGTGATAATGATAATGAAAATAATGATGGTAATAATAATGATAGTGATAATGATAATGAAAATAATGATGGTAATAATAGTGATAGTGATAATGATAATAACAACGATAATCGCCATCATTATCATCATGATAATAATAATAATAGCAATAATGAAAATCAATACCAATGATAATGGAAATTAAATGATAATGATAATGATAATGATAATAATACCAATAGTAATAGTAATATCAATAATGAGAGTAATAATGATGATAATGATGGTAATGGTAAAATAATGATAATAGTGATAATAATAAAATCAATATCAATAATGATAACGGCAAATATAGTATTATTAATGATGATAGCACTGCTGATGATACTACCACTATCAATGATGATGTCAACAACATTAATGAGAATTATGATGATGACGATGATAATGATTAAGGATTTTAACAATGATAATGATGATTACAAAAGTGATGATAATGATAACAATAAAATGATGACAACAAAAATTATTAACAAGAAAGATTATAACTATGGTGAAGATGAGAATAAGAAAGATCTCATAAAGATAATCATGATGTTAAAAATCATCATGTAAATAATGGAAATGACTCATACAGAAGTATAGTGAAATCAACCAGAAAATTAATTACACGGTATAACACGATTTTTATCATTGGGTAGCAACTGTTATTTCCTATTTGCTATCGCCTTGACCAGTGATTCCCAAAGTGTGTGCCGCCATTATCTCCTTGGTGTGCCGTGAATTTAATATCATTTTGCTAGGTTTCGAGAATTCCTCACAATGATTGGCGAGAATAAGTCTAAGACTAAATATATATATATATATATATATATATATATATATATATATATATTATATATATATTATATATATATATATGCATATATATATATTATATATATATATATATATATATATATATATATATATATATATATATATGTACACACACACACACATATACTGTATATATAAGGGCAGGTGTGCCGCCGAGATATTAGTTGTTTCTTAGTGTGCCGTCATACTAAATAGTTTGAAAACCACTGGCCTAGACGATATGAAGAAGGGCTAATATTTCCTTCAAACCTTGCCTTTGTGACTAGGATAATAATATAAACAAAGCTTGATTGACGGGTGAAGAAGCGGGAAAAAAGACTGGTGACGCTTTCCATGACTTTCATCATGTACATTTTCATAAAAAAAAGAAAAAACGAAAAAAAAAGAAAAAATCAACGTCAAAAGCTCGGCATTGGACTTCGTGAGACCAAGCTCTCTGGTCCAACCAATGAGGTCCTTTTGTTTGGGATCGTATGGGTTTCTCTCCTCAGCTACAGCTCCATAACATGAATCATCGACTTCATCTGAAGACGACTTCTTTCTCTTTGGAGGAGTGGGTACGGGGAGCTCAGGACAGTGTGGCATTAGGGCGATGAATGACGGTCACAAAAGCATAGTCTTAAGAGAATGATAAGTCATTTCCTTTACTCTCTAGGCAGAAGGAATTAGGAAATAACACTTACTGATCAAAGACGAATGAAAGTCAAAATTATTTTACGTCCGTCGGGCAGTGTAATCACCAGCCAATCAACATCAATGGAGAGTAATGACCTCACTCAAACTACGAACGCGTTGATGAATAGTCTCAACCAAGGACGGCTATAGTGTTTAAGGTAGACACCTAGGTCACCGAAATCAAATAACGAAACAAACAAACACATGTTTTTGATAAACAGTTCACAGTGAGTCGTGAATGCTAACACAGGATGTTACTGCAATTCATTTTTGTGTTCGGCAAACATGCGTTATAACCGACAAAAGGATACATGCTCAGAGAGAGAGAGAGAGAGAGAGAGAGAGAGAGAGAAGGCACTGATAGTGCTTATTATGTGACCCACGGCACTCATTATGCTTTGCTATTTTAATTCAGTGTTATGAAACTGTGTTCAGTCATGACATGAGACTTCCTGTTTTCTTATATCCTCTTCCGCCTCTAACTGCACCTGATTCCTGGCTGCAGCTGTGTTTGCTACCCGGAAACCCTGGGGCAGAGAGAGGGACCCAAGTTGCCAGTGTCACCACTGAAATGGGTCATGTAAGCAAGGGCAGACAAAGGGACAGCCCCGGACAGACAGAGAAGGGAGACAGGCAGTGATCAGATCAGAGCAACAGAGCACATAGGTCTGGCCTCGAGTCTTCGGCCACCCCAATAAAGTACGTCGATAAGAGAACATCTATGTCTTCTCCACCGGGTTACAATACATGTTTTGAGAGAGAGGATGAAAGAAAGAAAGAAAGAGAGAGTGAGTAAGTGAGAGGAAGAGAGAGAGAGAGAGAAAGAGAAAGAGAGAGAGGAAGAGAGATAGAGACAATGAGAGAGAGAGGAAGAGAGAGAGAGAGAGAGAGAGAGAGAGAGAGAGAGAGAGAGAGAGAGAGAGAGAGAGAGAGAGAGAGAGAGAGAGAGAGAGAGAGAGAGAGAGGGAAGGGGGGGGGGGAGAATGAGGTAGAAGGAGATGAAAGACGAAAGGGTGAGAGGTAGGAAGAGAGAATGAAAGGAGGAAAGAGAATGAATGGTACAAACATGCAGATACTTATTCAGAAGGACTTATAGATAGATATAGATATGGATAACCAAGTCGAGAGGCAAACTGGCGTAGCCGCAAGTAACAGCAACTTCAGTCGGACTTATTATGTTATTTTAGTAAAGATATATTATCTGATAGTACTTATGAAACAGGAAATATAATCATAACGCAAGATAGTAGTGTAACAAACAACTTTATTTATTTTCCATCACCATTTTCTCCGAAAATATAATACATTTTGATAGAAAAGAAAATATATGAAACTCTATATCGATTCAAAGATAATCATAACATTAAAATATATACGAATAGACACATTCCAAATAGACAGTGAACCCCTCCTCATAAACAAATCCAAATGCTAAAACAAATAAATGAAAATACAAAATGAATAGATGAGGGAGAGTTATACGTATGTAACTACCTCACAAAGGTCATGCACTAACTAGCTAGTATAGGTAAGGGTCACGAGCTACTCCCTGACGAACCCATGAAACGGTGAACAAAGTAAATGGCGTAGTTTTGAATTTACTAGTTATATTTGTATATTTTAGCATTTAAATGATGATTTGGTTATTCTATGTTATCTTCCTTGTGACTACCTCACAAGGGTCATGCACTAACTAGCTAGTATAGGTAAGGGT
This sequence comes from Penaeus japonicus, assembly GCF_977035675.1. NCBI lineage: Eukaryota > Metazoa > Arthropoda > Malacostraca > Decapoda > Penaeidae > Penaeus > Penaeus japonicus. Next base: position 4,902,769 of record NW_028234425.1, on the reverse strand, counting down.
CATGAGCTATTCCCTTACGAACCCATGTCCCCGAACCCATGAAACGGTGAACAAAGTGAAAACCGTACTTTGAATTTACTAGTTATATTTGTATATTTTAGCATTTAGATAGTGATTTGGTTATTCTGTTATTTTCATTATTGTTCGTATCTTTAATGAATGACACTCTTAATACAAATAAGCTAATTAATATTCACGGTTTTGTCTTTACATTTTGTTACCAAACTTCCCCATTCTCTTTTAAATAATTCAAAGAGAACTTTTCTACGTTTGTGATTATACGAAAGAATGGTAAGTATTAATCTATTTGAAACATTTAACTGCTTAAAAAAAGGAATATTACTCATGGTGCAAAAAAAAAAAAAGGATATGTAGCTCGAACATACATCACAGCGATGGCTTTATCATTATTTTTATTTCTATTCACATTTCAAAATTAAAGGGGAATGGGTATGAGAGAGAGAGAGAGAGAGAGAGAGAGAGAGAGAGAGAGAGAGAGAGAGAGAGAGAGAGAGAGAGAGAGAAATAGATAGATAGAGAGAGAGAAAGAGAGAGAGAGAGAGAGAGAGAGAGAGAGAGAGAGAGAGAGAGAGAGAGAGAGAGAGAGAGAGAGAGAGAGAGAGAGAGAGAGAGAGAGAGAGAGAGAAAGAGAGAGAGAGAGAGAGAGAGAGAGAGAAAGAGATAAGGAGGAATATACCTTCATAACAGGAAAAAAAAGCAACCCAGATATTTACAACATCTGTCGATACTGTATTATCCTCTCTACTAATGCGTTCCCTATCTGTTGGCACAACTTCAAACCCCTTTCCCTTGCTCTGAGAGCCAGTCCCTCTCTTCCTCCGTCCCTCTTTTCCCTCATTCACAAACTCCCTATCCCCCTCCTTCTTCAATTCCCTTTTCCTTCGTCCTCTGATGATAGTTTTAATTGAATATATCTGCAAGTTTTGTTTTGTTTTGATTTGTATATGTGACTTAGTGAACCCTGTCAGGGACTTACTGGGATGAGGGTGAGGATAACCTGTTAGCCCATCCCTTTTGAGATGTGGTCGCTGTTCTCCATCGTGTTGTCAAAGTCAACTTCAAAAGTCTAAATCCTTCACCCTCATCCTCCATCTCCCTTCACCCTCATCCTCCAAGTCCCTTCACCCTTATCCTCCATCTCCCTTCCCTCATCACTTCAACCCTATCCTCCTACTCCCTATCCTCCATCTCCCTTCACCCTTATCCTCCATACCTCCTCCTCCCTTCACCACTCCCTTCACCTCATCCTCTCCCTTCACCCTTCCTCCAAGTCTTATCTTCCTACTCTCCAAGTCCCTTCACCCTTATCCTCCATCTCCCTTCAACTCCCTTCACCCTCATCCTCCAAGTCCCTTCACCCTTATCCTCCTACTCCCTTCACCCTTATCCTCCATCTCCCTTCACCCTTATCCTCCATCTCCCTTCACCCTCATCCTCCATCTCCCTTCACCCTTATCCTCCATCTCCCTTCACCCTTATCCTCCATCTCCCTTCACCCTCATCCTCCATCTCCCTTCACCCTCATCCTCCATCTCCCTTCACCCTCATCCTCCATCTCCCTTCACCCTCATCCTCCAAGTCCCTTCACCCTCATCCTCCATCTCCCTTCACCCTCATCCTCTTTGTCCCTTCACCCTCATCCTTCAAGTCCCTTCACCCTCATCCTCCATCTCCCTTCACCCTCATCCTCCAAGTCCCTTCACCCTCATCCTCCTACTCCCTTCACCCTTATCCTCCTACTCCCTTCACCCTCATCCTCCATCTCCCTTCACCCTTATCCTCCATCTCCCTTCACCCTCATCCTCCAAGTCCCTTCACCCTCATCCTCCTACTCCCTTCACCCTCATCCTCCATCTCCCTTCACCCTCATCCTCCAAGTCCCTTCACCCTCATCCTCCATCTCCCTTCACCCTCATCCTCCATCTCCCTTCACCCTTATCCTCCTACTCCCTTCACCCTCATCCTCCAAGTCCCTTCACCCTCATCCTCCATCTCCCTTCACCCTCATCCTCCATCTCCCTTCACCCTCATCCTCCTACTCCCTTCACCCCCCATTTATCTCCCTTCACCCTCGCATCCTCCATCTCCCTTCACCCTTATCCCTCTCCTTCTCCCTTCACCTTATCCTCCTACTTCCCCTTTCACCCTTCCATCCTCATCTCACCCTCATTTTCCAACTCCCTTCAACCTCATCCTCCATCTCCCTTCACCCTCATCCTCCATCTCCCTTCACCCTTATCCTCCTACTCCCTTCACCCTCATCCTCCTACTCCCTTCACCCTCATCCTCCAAGTCCCTTCACCCTCATACGCCATCTCCCTTCACCCTTATCCTCCATCTCCCTTCACCCTTATCCTCCTATTCCCTTCACCCTCATTTTCCAACTCCCTTCACCCTTATCCTCCATCTCCCTTCACCCTCATCCTCCATCTCCCTTCACCCTCATCCTCCAAGTCCCTCCTTCGAGCTTTCCAAGTCCCACACCCACTTGCAATTCTCCCATGCATGCCCTCCTCCCGCTCTCCTCATAACCCCGTCCCTTTGCCCTCCAACCCCAATCGACCGGCTTCAAGCTCCCTCCCGCTTCTCCTCTAACCCCTTCCTCTTATAACCTCCCAACCCATCCCCCCTTTCCCTCCAACTCCCACCCTTCGCCCACTAATTCGCTCCCTTTTCCCTCCAACTCCCTGCTTCTCGTTTCTTTTATCTCCCTCTCTTTGCCCTCCAGCTCCCTCCCTTCACCCTCCAGCTCCCTCCCTTCACCCTCTAACTCCCTACCAATCTCCCCCTCCCTCCTTTCATCCTCTACCCCTTCCCCCTACCACTCACCCCTTTCACCCCCTCCCCCTTGTACCCTCCATCTCGCCACCCCCTCCCTAACCCCACCACCCTTAGAGCATACACACCTCTGGCACCTTTAACGCCCCAGGGGAGATTTGTGCCACGAGCCTGCACTATGCCATATGTCAAGTTACTCTTGTGGTATCGTCTTGTGCGATGGCACCTGTGTGTATTTTTTTCTGTTTCTTTCTCTATCTATCTAGCTTTTTCTCTTTCTGTCTTCTCTCTCTCTCTCTCTCTTTCTGTCTTCTCTCTCTCTCTTTCTGTCTCTTCTCTCTCTCTCTCTCTTTCTGTCCTCTCTCTATCTCTCTCTTTCTGTAAAGTATTTACGTCATGGCTATATTTGTCATATCTTGAAATTATTTTGGTTAAAATTCTTTGTATTTCATTAATTTTAGCTCGGATAATTAATCACAGTTGAAATTCACAACCGATGTATCTAATTTCTGAACACACGTTGAGGAAAATACCGAAATATTTTTATCTTATCCTGTGTCTCTCCTTTTTTGGTATATATTTTTTCATGAAGAGGAACTGCTGATACTAGTATAGAACTGTTGTTTAAAGATGATAAGCCAATCACTTATAACTGTGTATGTGAAGGTGAGAGAGAGAGAGAGAGAGAGAGAGAGAGAGAGAGAGAGAGAGAGAGAGAGAGAAATGGAGAGAGAGAAATGGAGAGACACACACAGAGAGAGAGAGAGAGAGAGAGAGAGAGAGAGAGAGAGAGAGAGAGAGATAGAGAGAGAGAGAAAGAAAAAGAGAGAGGGAGAGAGAGGGGAGAGAGAGGGAGAGAGAGTAGAGAAAGGAAAGAGACAGAGAGACAAGAGAGAGAGACCAAAAGTGATAAGGAAAAGAGAGGAACAGAGAAAGTAGAGAGAGAAAAGAGAGAGATAAAGAAGAAAGATAAGAGAAGAGAAGAAAGAGAAAGAGAGAGAGAAGAGGGAAGAGACGAGAAAAGAAGATGAAAGAAAGAGAAGAGAAGAAGAAGAGAGAGAAAAGAAGAGAAAGAGAAGAGAAGAGAAGAGAAGAAAGAAGGAAGAGAAGAAGAGAGAGAGATAAACACAAACGGATAGACAGGTAGAATGATAGTGAACGAAGGACTGAGAAAGGAAAAGAAAAAGACAAAAAATTAAAGGAGAAACAATAACAATTCCATAGAAAAGGTGGTAAAAAACGAAAACCAATAAATATTGTGACAATGCAGAAATAAAGTGGAAAAAATTGTGTGAATATAATATCTTATCACCTGAAGTGCCAAATTAAATGCCTATCAAGATAACTCAAGATTTATTACACAAAATTGTCATCATCATATCGAAAAAATCTGCTATGAAGATAAGAAGTCATTGTGATGTTTTGATAATCTTATCGGATTTGATTTAAATATACATTTAATATATCCTTGAGCTCTTTATTACTACATTCATACGGTCGGGACTTAAGAGATATGCTACAAATATAACTTATTGACAGCTCATATCTTACAGCACGGGGGAAAAGTCTCAGATTACTTCTAGGATCAACAAACACAGAAAAAAAATATATCCGCCGTTTAAATTGATCATTATTGTAGTGATTGGTAAAAAATCTGAATTAATTGTGACTTGTCTGAACTGTATTTTTTTTTGTTATCTTTCTGTTTCATATACCCGCATAGGTTCATAAAAGCACACATACATACGTACACACATAGATATATCTACATAGGGGCATACACTTACAAACACATAAACACACACATACACCTAAGTGCTTGTATGTAAATATAACTAAGACCCCCTCAACCCACCAAAAAAACAAAAAAAACAAACAAGAAAACACAACCAGGACACAAAAAAAATCCCCCATCGCCTCCAACAACCAACAGACCCACCCAGCATCAGCCCACCAAACCCACCTATCCACCCACCCACCCACCAATCCACCCACCCGCCCACCATCCCAACCAATAAAGCGCCCCCACCCAGCCCTATTGACAGGTGGTCGTGCGTGCTAAAGCGGATCCAAAGAAGAAGAGCTCCCCCGGCCGCCCGCCTCGGAGTACAAGCGACCGGCAGATGAGTGGCTCTTATGTCAGCCGGATGGAGAGGTAGTTATCAGCAGCAACAACAACAACAACCACCCTCACACCCACCTCACGTCCCTCACAGCTAGTTTATGAGGTAGGAGAGTCAGTTATGATTGTGGTGGGTGGGGAGAGGAAGGAAGGGGATGAAGAGAGGAAGAGAGGAAGGAAGGGGGGAAGAGAGAAGAGAGGTGGAGGAGGAGGAGGAGGAGGAGGAGGAAGGGAAGGAGTGACATGATGTTTATTGAGACGAGAGGAATCGCGGAATAAGGTTGTTTGGTTGTTGTTAAGGTTGGGTGGTTGGGTTGTTTGTGTGGTTGAGTAGCTGCTTGTTTGTGGACGTGTTTGGTGGAAGAATTGCTTTGTTGGATGGTTTTGGTTGTTAGTTGCTTTTCACTTTTATTTGCCAGTAGTTTGGTTGTTTTAGTATGTTGGAAATATATGGTCTTTTTTGTGTTCAAATCCCAGTAACGGTTTGGTTGTAAAGATGTCAGTAGCTTTTGGAATTTGTTTTTCCTTTGTTAATCAATATTGTATTTATTTCACTGTAGGTTATTTAAGAAAAACTTAAATTGAACCAACCTGTCAATCTTCCGTTTTGGAATTTAATATGACCTGCGGGATTTGCCATGCTAACGCAGCTTATCCTTCCTTACACAGGAAATTCTATTTCACACAGTCCCGTGCCAAACTATTTGCATGCGACCTGATGCTTTTACACAGACAAATAAAATAATTTCGGTAGTTAGTGATTAGAATGAATTAGATGTTCACATTTATTTAAGTCTTTAGTTTTTGAGTTAGCAAACCCCCCCTCATATAAAACAAAGTATATTTATTCCTATTGTAAAATAGAAATGTAAAAGATATGGTTTTCATACAGCTAGCTCACCTGTCAGCATACAACAAATGCAGTTTCATCCGCAAATAATAGTACTGTGGAGAAAAGGTCAACAAACATCCTCCACATATATTCTTGCAGGATAGAGCTGGGACTGGGTACGAACTTTACGGTGATCGTCCTACGTGCATTGCCCAATGTATATCCAAAAATGGAACCAATACAGCGAACACACACATGCACACACACACACACAGCCACATGCACACACACACACACACACACACACACACACACACACACACACACACACACACACACACACACACACACACACACACACACACACACACACACACACACACACACACACCTTCTTGATATGACACACCAACTTGATATGAGAACAGGCTCAGAATTTCTTTGAATAGTCGAACTTCTCAAAGCCCTGAATAATAATATGAAACCAACCTTGCTGAAGATTGCTCTTTTAATATAAGGGTAATTTTCAGTGGTCGTCTTCTGGAGGAAATTTCAACATCCATCCATAATGTTTTTCTGATACATGATTCTTTTTCCAAGCAGGTGCACATCAGATTAAATAAAAATAAATCATTCAGTTCTTTATCAGTGAAGAAGGAAGGTTGAGGGAGCAACAGTATTTCTATATTAGATAACTTTTTTATTTTCAATTTGCAATGAGAATGTCATAGAGGAAAAGAGTCTTAAATTTCAAGATATTGATTTCATACACTTTTTTTCTGTGCACGTCATTAGGCAAAATATGATAGAGCAAATATTGTTTTATGGAACATGGCATGCTTACCATGTATGAGAATTTTAAAATAGCATCTTTTCTACTCTTCCGTTTAGTATATTGATGATCCGATAGAATTTCATTTGGTTGATTGTGAAATTTTTGGAGTTGACTAATATATTTCATTATATCTATCTATCTATTTGTCTATCTATCTATCTATCTATCTATCTATCTATCTATCTATCTATCTATCTATCTATCTATCTATCTATCTATCTATATATATATATATATATATATATATATATTATTTGATTTCAACCCATGCCCTATATAAAAAAAAAGAAAGAAAAATATGCCATGATTATTTTTATTTTTTACCTCATGGTATGTTAGTGGATAATTAAAGATTTATCCCGTGCAATCATCGAAGAGCCATGGGAATTGTTAGATGAAATACAGAACAAGGATTATTATAGTAACTGATTACCACCCTTGGCAAAATTTTGAAGGCTTCCACTGCCTTGTGCTGATTAACCCATTCCCGACGGGGGATTTCTAGCCTAGAATGTCCAAATGCCGGGGCGTTCGAATTATTAGGCCTAAATTAATTGAATAGCTGGCACAATACTGTGCCGCCCGGCAACTGGGCTTTTGAATGCGCGGTACACATGCTGTACCACCCGTCCTGTGTGGGTTAATCTGTTGTTTATGCCTGTCAAAAGAAAAAGCTAAAAAACCTCTACCACATATATCCTGACAAGATTGAGTGAGTAAACTTTGCTAGGATTTATTGTTAGTTAAGAACTAGTCGTAACCCAATGAGATTAGGTGGCAGGATGTACATGCCATGGCATTAGTGGTCATTCCGCCAGGTGGTATTTATGTCATGCCAGGATTTACATGGCCTTAGGAGCAGATGGCAAGATGTCTATGCCATGCAAATTGCAGTGAGCAGATGGTATTTTCTCCACTCTAAGTTTATATATATAAATCATTAACGGATGAAGATACTAATAACAAATTAGGGTGTGTTGACATGCTCTGTGACCTGAGTCAAATTATGGCCGTCTGTTTATTGTGCTTCTAAATTACCCCCTGTGTGCAAGGAATGGCTGGGATTACTACCTCTGATAGTATGTGATTGAACCGGGGTCAGCAAGACAGTCAGCTGAGAATGCTACCACAGCACTGTACAGCATATAATGATATGATAAAGATGATTACAAGATAATTATGAACATGCCAAGGAGCTTTGGCTTCTCTGGCCAGTATACCTGAGGGTAAGCCCATTCCCAAAGAAGTGCTGTTTCCAGGGCAGCGCATCACAACGGTAGAAGAGAACAGATAGATACTATTACAGGTGGTAAAAGGTCTGCTATGACCATAGTATAATAAAGAGGATCCAGACTATGTGTGGAATGCTTCTTTGTCAGTTTACCTGCTGTGAGCACTGCCATATTCAAAAGCAATGCTCTTCTGGGTCATCATCTTTTCTTGTACAGTTTGTAAATGAAAAAGAAAAAGAGAAAAAAAAATTAATGTAAAAATTAGAATAACAAAACTCTGACAAAAGTGTATTCCACATATTGAGCTAATGGGGAGTCTATACAATAAATTTCAGTCTATTGCATCAGTGATGTATCCTGTCAAACGCCTAGTATAGACTTCACAATATGGTAAAACAGAAAAAGCATACAATACAAAAAAAGGTCACCAGAATTTCAAAGAGGATGTACATAACGTTAATAGAGTGTATTACCTATCTGCATGGCACTGGCTGATGTTGGAAATAATGCAGCAATGAGTGTACCCTGGAGGGATGACCAAGAATTCTATATGAATGCCCAGAGGTAATGAAATAAGTGCTATCTTGCCAGAACAGGTTAGTTAAAGGCTTATTGGCCTTTGCCAGAGTGTGACACATGTACGACAAAGCTATAGCTTGACAATGAGTCACTGCTGTATTAGACTTTAATTGCAGCTCACCAATGCAGATCACAATAAAGCTCAAGTAGATTTGGATTCTACACAACCCATATAGTTTATTAAGAAAGTCCTATGTTGAGAGCCATGACAGGTCTATTCTACACATATAGCCTACATGTACATGAAACGATAAGAGAAGCTGCATGAAGCTTAAACTGAAGAATTACAAAATCAATTTTAAGATTCTCAAAAAGTCTGCTCATCCCACTCAACATCTCTTATTTTTGCAACTTGGAGAAGTTACTACGATCAGCCACAAGCATAAGAATCAATTACTTTGAGACTGAGGAAAACCAATTTAAAACAAGCAGCCTTGTTAGTGTCTGCTCGTGCCACTGTGCCTACAATCTGAACACTTTTGAAGCCTAAATAATTGCTTGGATGTGATGTATATGGTTTTCTGTGCTGCAAATATGAAAATTTACTTTTCACGACCAAGACATTAGAATGTTTGTAATTATAAATGTTTAATAGTTTCCTAGAGAATGCACATTAAGAGCTACTTCACTGGGAATGAGAATGAGATCTCTAAGTAGAAAAAAGATTGTGAAAGTATCTTTACTGTTGTAATTAAAAAATCTATTCTCAGAATTCTAATGGTCTGGGAATGATGTTTTGAAATGCTGTGAAACAGTTAAGGTGAATGTTTTGTCTTGTGGTTATTGGTTTATTCTGGTGTTTCATTAGGCTTCTGGATTAAATACCCGGAGAGATGAGACAAAGGAACAGTATTTGATAGATCTGAATGTATCCATGTGCTCAAAAATAAAAGAAGAAAAGTTACATAATTTAAGTTCATTGATCCACAAATTTACCTGTGTATCTCATGATTTTCTTTTCTTTATCACATGTTTACTTTTGAAGGTCATCACTGATCCTTCTCTTGTCATGCAATAATCATATAATAAATGCCTATTCATTTCACTCACACCAGATGGCAGAGGTGGAGGAAAAAGCCAGCAGCACTAGCGAGAGGCTGCGGGAAGAGTACAGACGTCACGTGCAGTCGCAGATCTCACATGACCTGGTAGACACCATCTCTATGCTGGAGCAACACCAGGTAGAACTGTTGCAACTTAGTGATCAGCTCAAGCAGGCCAAGAAACAGGTGAGAGACTGTTGGAGGTGATAATCTTGCTTTGTTATTGGTTTCTGGTTATTGTTTTCTTTTCTTCTGGTGTGTGATAAGTAATTTTGCTGTACTCTGATTTAATTGACTGACTAATCTAATTCCTATAAGATGATCCAAATAATTTTTTTGATGTTATTGCTTCTACATAAAGGGAAGTCTTGAACGGTGATAGCTATTTCAGTATTTATGCATTCTTTGGCTTCAGAGCATTTGATTTCAAAATATCTGTTTAAAATTTCCAGGTGACGGATAGTGCTTCTGATACAAAAGCCACAATCAATGCTGTGTTTGAGGAATTCATTGCAGCCGTCAATGAAACAGTCAATGATCGACGCCAAAAGCTTCTGGGCGAGGTGCAGCAGGTGGGACACGTCTTTGGTTTATGTATAATGAAGTGGTTATTGTGCTGTCATTTTTACTGTTCATATTTTTGCTCCTTTCATTCTGGAAATCTCAACAGTAACAAATCAACAGTTTGATATAGAATAAGAGAAATAATAAGAGAGCATTACAGTCTGATGTTGCAGTGAGTGAACCAAGACTATTTGATATACAGTATTTTCACCTCCAAGGAGTAATGAAAGCACGCTTATAATGCACACGGATAATAGATGCTCTTGAATTACTATGTTACTTTTATCATTATTCTATACATTGAAAGGATTAAAAGCAGTAAAATGCAGAACCTCATTTTCTGTTGCTATTTCAGATGGAGGATGAAGCTCTCGGACCTCTGGATCAGTGTGAGCGCATACTAGAGTCTCGGGTCAGAGAGGCAGCGGAACGATTAGAACAAGGGAAGAGGCTGGAGAAGCATGGAGGTGTCATGGCAAAGGACACTGTCATGAGGTTCCAGGAGGAAGCTGGAGCCATGACCAAGTGAGTTTTGCTAGAAGAGATGGTTGATTTCTCTTCTGTACTTATTTGGATTTTTTTTCTATATGTTAATTATTAGAATCATATTGTTTGTATCTCTTTTTAACCCTTCTGCGATGGGCTTGTTTCACAGGGTGTATCACTTTCGTGTTGTATTTTTTTTTTAAGCTGAAAGTATAAGCTATTTACTCCAGCAGGGCATCAAAGCAAATGCTAATTATCTCTTTACTAATATATCATATCACATATCTCATATGATATTTATAAGAATAAACAGATTGTTAGATGATATTTTATAGACAATTCTTATTATAATGCAAAACTTCTGGGACAAATCTCTGTGCAGTAAAGGTACTGCAAACTAAAATGTATGAATGAAGAACAAAATATATGTTATATTTCCTTTTCCTTCTAAGCCTACCTGAGGTCCCTGTACTGTGTGCAGTTCCATGCATCAGCGTAGAATTCCCTACGGATCCAACATTCATAGAAGAAGTGCGAGAAGTGATTGAGCAGGCAGGGAATGTTTCGAGGATGGGACCTGTGCAGATTACAAACATCGTGGAAAGACCTGGGGCATTGTTAGTCACCTGGGAGGAGGTAGGTGTGTGTGAGTACTCGTGTGTGTGTGTGTCCGTGTGTGTGTGCGTCCGTGCTTGCGTGCGTGCGTGTGTGCGTGTGTGCGTGCGTGCGTGCGTGCGTGCGTGCGTGCGTGCGTGCGTGCGTGCGTGCGTGCGTGCGTGCGTGCGTGCGTGCGTGCGTGCGTGCGTGCGTGCGTGCGTGCGTGCGTGTGTGTGTGTGTGTGTGTGTGTGTGTGTGTGTGTCTTTCTCTCTCTCTCTCTCTTTCTCTCTCTCTCTCTCTCTCTCTCTCTCTCTCTCTCTCTCTCTCTCTCTCTCTCTCTCTCTCTCTCTCTCTCTCTCTCTCTCTCTCTCTCTCTCTCTCTCTTTCTCTCTCTTTCTCTTTCTCTTTCTCTTTCTCTTTCTCTTTCTCTTTCTCTTTCTCTTTCTCTTTCTCTTTCTCTTTCTAGCTAGCTATCTAGCTCATTTTCTTGCTCTGTTTCTTTGTCTGTCTATCTGTGTGTCTGTCTGGCTGTTTGTCTCTTAACCAACCTGATTTTTGTATTACAGGTAGATGAAGATGTCTCTGATGATGGATTGGAATTTTGTCTTCAGTGCAGTAATACAGGAGCCACTGATCCACACACTGCTCTGTTTCACACAAAGTACAGAGGACCTGATTACTCTTTCCTCCTTCGAGACCTCAAATCAGGGGAGTCGTATCTGCTACGCGTGGCATCTCGTCGTGAAGGGTCTCGTAGCTTTGGCCCTTGGAGCCTTACGCAGTCTGCTGTTACTACTATTCCTCATTTTAGTGAGTGTATAAGGATTTTTTTTTTTTTTTGATGAAGACGAGGGTTTTTATTTATTCATATATAGTCTGTAATAAGAAGCTTGCTTTCTAAAATCTATTGTTTTGTAGAAGTCATTAAGACCTTTGATGTGGATAATGATTTTGCCATTTATTTTGCATTTTTAGATTCCTCTTAAGAAATGGGAAAACAGTGCAGAAATGTTTTGTATGTGATTGCACCGCAACACTAATGGATCATTCGCCATAGATGCATGGAATAATTAAATGAGAAATTTTTCCTGTAAATTGTCTATTTATTTTGAAAAGGATGGCAAGAGGATGGGTGCTCTGGCTGGAGCATGGCAGATGAAGGGAGACTGGCCACCAAAGTGAATAGTGATCTGGAAGTCTTGCACTCAAAGGGGCCACTTATAACAGCTGGTACTTCAGTTTTGTTCAAGGTAAGGCTAATTCGTATTTTTTTATATATTTGTAGAAAGGCATGCTGATGATAGTTCATATTTTGAGATTTAAACAGTATTATATTTAAGTCTGGAAAAAAAAAAAAATCACGTTCATAATATTTCCTTAGTGCCTTGGCAGTTGTTATCTATTCATACTGAAAAGTTTATATGTATGATTGCCTTTTCCAACTACCATTGTCAATTAGATATGTATTACCTTTTACATTAGCCTTGGAAAATTTA
>NW_028234425.1:4850183-4877683 GCF_977035675.1 Penaeus japonicus | reverse complement strand
AGAAAAGGAACATTCATCTGTGGACAGGCAAAGGCAGGATCAGAGCAAGAATCATCTCTTAAGATAAGTCTTTGATTCTCTGACTGTAGTAGAACCAGTATGAATATGTGTATGGAGTATTTAGTCAGTTAATTATTCAGAGAGCACAGGTGGTTGTATTTTTTTTTTTTTTTTTACTTTCTTGACTTAGAAAGGTAGCTTAGGATGGATAATATTGGAAAGACCTTTTTTTTCTGTGCATGGAATTTTTACATTACATTATACTCAGATGTGTTCACCTTTAATTGTTAAGTTCATTTTGTATTTAGGCATATCCAGTAACACTTTATGGTGGTTATTGGGATTTAATGCTATAAACACTGTCGTTCAATCTCATGATATATTTACCGTCTGTCATTCTCACCTCCCCCCTCATGTTTCCATGAGTTTGAACTTCAAAACGGCTAATTTTTGAGATCGAGAATATTTGTATTCTGTTCTCCAAGCGTAAGATACTCAGTTTTGGTGCGGATGAATGGCTGCTTCATCTAGACATGAAAGAATCTAAACCAGAATGCATTCTGAATGTTTCAAGTAATGGCTTATTTCATGTTTGCTTGACTAGACCTCATCAAATGCTTGCAGTAGTTTATGATCTATTCACTTGAGAGTAAGTTACTAAAAGCAAATCAGATGGTTATGCAGCCACCATATGTCAGTGTGATGCATTCAGTTTTTTTTTTTATGACTGGTGATCTCGTTTTCCTTTACAGGTATGATTACTTTTGTTATTATTTTTATTATTTATATTCAGGTTTTCTTTTATTGCGTATTATTCTACTGAGAAACATTAGAGGCTGTGTTATTGTTTCTCTCTATATGGTATATTGTTTTAATGATAAGTATTACATGCAAAAATATTTGGTGTGTAATAACTTCTGTGCCATATTTAAAGGACTATATTTATGCAAAGTAGTTCTTATTTAAGATTGTTTTTTTTTTATTAAAGAAATTAGATTTATATGATTGAGATTTCAAACACAAAATAGCTGTGAAAAGAAGATAGTAACAAACCATCTTAAGATCAGAAGACCAGTCAAGCAGTGTTTAGAGTGCCTCATCTGCTGTCTCAATTTAAAGGACCAGAGTTTTGTATCTGATATTCCCTTTGTCAGCTAACCATTTTTTTTTTTTTTTTTCATAATGTTATTCCCAGTTGTATCTCTTGAGTAATATTGCGATTTTCAGGAATATTACCTTGCTTGCCAAAGGTTTATATTGTTACAAAATCTTGATGTATATTATATGTTGTATACTGTACAATTGCTACAGTTTGAAGGAAATTAAAGAGCTTGAAGGACTTCCAGCTTTTTTTGACATTATCCTTGAAGTCCAACCTTGGCACTGAAGCACTCATCTATACTTATGATTACATGCTCACACACACACACACACACACACACTCTCTCTCTCTCCTCCCTCCTCCTTGGAATATGGGTATTGGAATACAGACAAAAGTCATATATATGAGGGAGTAGCCAGGGATAGTTTCACTTCTATGAGCTAGGAAATGAAAAATGGGGAAAAAAAAGGATGAAGTTAACTCGTGTTTACTCTCAGTGGTATTTTTAACATAGAGAACAAGTATCAAAATTGTAGCTGGAAATCTAAATCATATCCTGATTTTTTAAAGGATAGTACATTTTACTAATTTTGTCAATCTTTTTATTCAATTAAGTTTTAACGTCTGTTTGCACTTTTATCCTTTTTTTTTGCTGGTAAACTTTTCCTTTATGTTTTTCCCAGTTGCAGATGTTTTCCTTCAGTAGTTATTAACAGTATTTTTCCGTTGTTACCTCGTATTTATATGTTATGTTTAGCTTCATGTACTCACACTCTGTTGAGAAGCATTGGTAGCTTATATAATAATAATAATAATAATAATAATAATAATAATAATAATAATAATAATAATAATAATAATAATAATAATAATAATAATAATAATAATAACAATAATAATAATAATAATACATTATCTGGATGCAGATCAGATATTCATCACATCACCCTTATAATTCGTTTGTTGTGATGGTTGTGATGTTATAATTTCACAACATGACGTCATGAGGCTGCGAACTGACCTGTTGCAACAAAAACAGACATGGCAGTATTCTTAATTGTAGAAGACCTACACACCTCAGCAAAACATACCATTTGGAGTCTGGGGCTTTAACTATGATCCAATGATAAAAAAAGGGATAGTGGAGTTAGACACAAAAACGATTTAGTTAGACACAAAAACGATTTTTCAATGTATAGTATTTGCCGTTAAACTATTGACATAGATATGACGCCTAGCAGTATTAATTAATAAAAAAAAAACTACCTTAGACATCCAATAGAACACATTCTAAAAATAACTTCTATCCTATACCTTATCCACCGCAAATTTATAATAAAACCGCTAAACTACTATCATGACAGACAACCTTAGAAAACATGAAAAAATGGACGCATATGTGGCGCATGGCACGAGAGGGAGATCAGAAAAGCCAATTGGAATCGCATCTGGCGCTGACGTGGTGATAGATGCTATATATCTTTGCGTCTGATAGAGTCCTTAGAAGTTGGGTATTAATGGAAAAGGCGCAAATTGATAATGAAGACGGTGGAGGAGAAATAGAAAGAATCACAAAACAAAGGTTTCTGAGTTTGAGGCCTCAGCAGCACGGAAAAAAATACTTAGACATCCAATACAACACATAAAAAAAAACTTTCTATATATACTATACCTCACCCCATAATTAATAAAAAAAAAAAACAAAACTACTGACAGACAACCTGAGAAAACATGAAAAAAAAAAAACGCATACCATATGTGGCGCAAGGAGGAGATCAAAAAAAGCCAATTGGAAATCGCGATGCTGGCTCCGGCGATGATAGATGCTATATATTTGCAATGATATTTAGAGTAGAATTGGGTATTATTGAAAAAAAACAAGTGAAATAAATGAAGACGAAAGGAGAAATAAAGAAATAGAATCACAAATTTCCTGGATCACATAAATCTGAGGCCTTCCAGCATTACGGAAAAAAATGAAATGTCTAACATAATTATCACGGATGGGGTATCGAGGATAATCAAATTAGCCAATAAGGATCACTTTTGAACATGATAGACAATAGCGTTGACGATAATAGAGCCAATAAGATTTGTAATATATAATCATGTGGCAATTGACACCGGGCGGAGGGGAAGGCGATTGGAATTCAAATCACTTCCATCATGGCCAGACATGACGAGGTGTAAAATATAATTTTAAAATTTCATCAAACTAGCGAAGAAAACGTTAAATATTCAGAATAGCGCCGCAATACTATGCCACAGCCGTCTAGGTTAGTTCAGCGGTAGCGTGTCGACTTCACATCCCCGTGGTCGGCAGATCGAGCCCCGTCCAAGCTCGTGAGCTTCCACTGTCACCTGGCGGTTACTGACGTAGCTGGGCACTGCATTGGGTAAGGACCAAGCTCAGATCGAGTCAACACTCGTTGGCACATTCTCTCACGAGTCAGCACACGCTGACACAGGCGGGCTCGCCTCAGTGCATACAAGACCGTCGTTGCATCTGCTCCGCAAATCTGGCTTATCCTCAACTATGTCATTATATTGGTATCTATGGATTTATCTCACCCTCTACGATCTATATATGGTGGATAAAAACCGCGATTTACCACTTTACCCCACAATCTGAGCCTCCATAGTTGGGGAAGTCATGAAATAAATCAAGGTAGGTAGCTTTGGCTTTTACCAAAATTATTGGCTGAATCATATCGACTTTTTGTTTTTATCCAGCAATTTCCCTGATATTCACTATATCACCCGAAATTAGAGTCATTATTACCTGCAACGTCACCGACTCACAATCATTTCAACATGGTGGGTGGAGCATAGACAATATCGGGCATACGGCAACGAGTGTTGTACCGCTCGAACAAAACCAGCTGTTACACTCAGAACGACTCGCATCTGAAAACTTTATAATTGTTAAAATTGTTTGCTTCTTCCTCTAATAATAACGCGTTTTAGTTCATAGGACATTCTGGCCATATGGCAGTTTATGTCAAATAGTATATGTGGTTTATTTAATGCCCGAGAATATATTATTCCCTCGACAAATACTTCCGTTTCTAGTTTGTTTTTATTCATTCCTATTGGCATTTAAAGTGAAGTTGAATATATTAACATCATGATACTTTAAGCATGAAAAAATACTTCAAATAGCAGTTGTGCAGCTTATAGATATTATTATTATTAGTAAATAGATATTATTTGTGTAACTATAATGCATTCCTTGATATTTATTAAAGAAGTTTTATTCTATTTTCTAAATATTTTTGCTTATTGACCTAGGTGTGGCATACTTTATATTTTCATGACATTTTCACTGTAATAAAACAAAAGTTATTCAGGTAGACTTTTCACTTTACTGGCGACTGAGTAAGGATAATTACACGTACAGAAATAGTGATGAGATGAAAATGGATATTACTCGATATTACCCAAAGCACATTGGCATAGTTGTGTGACAATGTATGAAAGACAAGGGAGACTTTTAATAATTTCAGTTTTCTCTGAAGAGACGACTTTTTGCCCATCAAAATGTAAACATATTCGCACGTATTACTCAGACTGTGACTATATACTTTAATATTTTTTATTATTATCAGTCTGCCGTTAGAATAAATACAAAAGTACATCCAGTACCTTTTTGCTCGTGAATATATTTCCCAAATCAAACATTAGGTAAATTCAGTTTCTTACGAGTTAAAGGGTAAACGTAATCCAAGTCAAAGGATTCAAACAATTATTGATACCCACTTAGCCAAGTTGGTATTTGCTTTATATTTTCCTTTATAAAATGGAGTCTTCAAACATATAATATGCTATCCATTATAATCCTACTTCATTGTCGCGTAAATGTTACTGTAAACCACCATTAAGATACTCTTTAAACGGCCGAATGAGACGACATGAATTAAAAATCAGGAAATATTTGGCATTTTCGCCATTCGGTGATAGTTTGCGCATGCGTGTTGGCGCCCCTATCGCATACACGGGGACACGTGTGTGAGCAAAGCTCCCTTTCGAAATGTTAAGAAATATGGTAGCGAATGATTGCGATATATTGCCAGTCATTGCAGATAAGGACGCCGCAGATACCGCCTTAGGTGTCAGGTGTCATCTCCAAATTTATCTATAATTGTATTAGATAATGAAAATAGACGCTGACCTGAAGTGAAGGGGGTTGTAATTCAAAACCAGCCAATATATTGAATGCATGGTAAACAAAATTTCTTTGTGAAATATAATGATGATAAAGCATGCTCACGATGTACTGCCAACTGTAATTAAGCTCCACTCAACCTGGCCTATTTGGAGTAATCGCTTAAGGTAAGATAACTGTCAAAACATTATTAACTCCAGCTATTTGTTTAGGGATTCATCATGCCATAACGGTAAATTTGGATAAAGACGCAACCAACCCTCTAGGCACGACACAATATTTTTTCTGGTAGTTTTCGTTCTGTTTTGTACAGTTTCACTACTCATTTCCATCGGAAACCTTTCGTTGCTGAGTTACACCCCCCCTCCCTCCCCACACGCGCGCCACCGTCGATAGGAACCAAACGATTTCTGGCGCGAAATTTAAAGTCTTTTTGCGTAATCAAAACCCAACCCATAAACCTAACCTAACCTAACCTAGTTTTTAGGTTTGCCCTAGCCAAGGAGGGGCTTCGCCCCCCCCCTGGACCCCCCACTTTTAAGGCCACTGCGTGACCGGTAACTTTTCAAAACGGACGTCCACCACCGACCACGGAACTGACCGATTTTGGGTCTGCCCTAGCAAAGGGGGGGCTTTGCCCCCTCCTAAACCCCCCCTTATTAAACCACTCCGTAGCAGGTTCACTTTCAATGACCGATTTTAGCCTGCCCTAGCCAAGAGCACTTCGTAGCATCTGACTTTTATCCTCGAATGTTACCACTTCTTACCTTAATTGGAGCCGTGTGAGGGGCCGGGTTGTAATTCACAGTTTTTGCACTCCATTTCCATTGGCAGAGCACCGTGGTCACGTAATAATTTCAGTGATGCAGCGTTATCTTTATAAAAAAACTTGATGAACTCCCTTGGAGTGTACCTACATCTTGCACACAATGTAGCCATCTCGAAACTGATTTTGAAATTCAAGCAAGGACCCAGACTCTCTGTTCAATTGTCTGTGATTGGTCGATCATTTTGTCGGTTAGAACTATTGTTTCCCTATTGGTGCTATTATTATCACATGACAGTATTGTCTTCTATCGATACTTTTTTGTATTTCCGTGGGGGAGGTTGGCGCATGTGTAATGAATAATCTCCCGATTGGAAACGGGCTGTCTTTAAGGGGATCCCAAGCTATTTGTGGCAGGGCTGGACACTTGGATATTCTACCCGCGGCCACCAGGGACCAGCACCGAGACATTGCAAAGTTTCTAATACATGGTGCTTGCAACAAATAATAAAACGTTGTCTGTGTTTTAGCTTTCCCGTCTTTTTATTTTTATATTTTTATTGTATTTTGTTAATTTTAAAACGTGGGAGCCAAGAAGGTCTCACTCCTCTTAAAAGATCATAACTGCTTGTTGCCGCCGTCAAGACGTTGAGGGAGATGCCCGGGGAGGAACAAGGGACTCAAGCTCGCACGGCCAAAGCTACTGGTACTCTCTCTCCTCATCCAAACGGGCAGTTTGCTTATAGCAGTGAGGTTTTCTTTCCATAAGCCAGAGATCCTTGACGGAAGACTACCGGGTAAGAGGACCTTCAGCTATAAGTTGATATAGAGAGAGGCCGTAGCCGAGCCTTTATTCTTTATTTTATGTGTTACAAAGTGGTAATCAATGGACGGTACGAGAGACATTGTAAGATAAGTAGTGTGCCCCAGTTGTATGTGCAGGATTTGTTATATTCTCGTCATGTATGTCTATATATCAATGCCGATTAATTAAATATCAGTTTTCTATATTTGTTTCTTTTATGATTACATGTCTTTAGTAAAAGAGTTGTGCCCAGGCTCTTTTTGTGTATGTACGGGAAGTAACACTGTTAACAAAATTCACGAGCAACATTTATCCCAGACCCACCGTGCCTTCGGAGAGTGCTTACCGCTCGGCCCACTCCGTTGGTAATCTATAATGAATGTACAAAGATTAATTATGGCAAGCTCCATAAGAAATGAACTTGCAACTTACATCAATGATAAGTCAATGATCACTACACATGTGCAGAGCCGATATTTTTCAGTCAGATGTTTGTTAAGACAGTGGAATCATCTCTCCCGTTAATCGTTTTTAATTATTTTCAAAATAATATATCTCAATTATTTTTCGTTTCCAGAAGAAAAGAGTTTTTATGGGTTACGTCATAATTAAAGCTATTTCATGCCCAAAGGTTTGTTTTTTCGCTATGTGTGGTTGCGTATTTATCCAATAATACCGCGTGGTTGCGTATTTATCCAATAATACCGCCATAACATATATGGTGAAAGATAATATTTTCCCCTAGACGAGCAAACTCCCTCTCTATAACGTTGAAAATGTGAGAGAGTACTAATTTTGACACAAAGATTATAATTGGATTGAATGTTTTTTTTTTGTCTAATTTATCTTTGCATGGGGTTTTGTGATGATTGTTTTATCTTTGTATATGTCTGTAATATAAATGGGTAAAAGAAAGAAAGAAAGAAAGAAAAAACTAGAGATCGCTCCCTCATAAAAGGAACCTTCGCCTTGTCTTAAGCTCCCTTCTCAGCTAAGCCCCCCATGGATAAGGCTAGTCTCTTCCTCTTCAACAGGGTGTTCAAAGGTAAGGGATGAGCAATTGGTTCTTAAATGCTGATCAATTAGGTGGGATTGCCACCCTCCTGGGTCCCCCTCCAGATGTTTTCACACTTACCCACGTCTCTACCTGCATGTCGAGGATCAAGAGGTCTCTATCTTGCAGGCTTCATAATAGTCCTGCTAGTGGCATCAATGCAAGGCAGGGGTTGCATATTTCCTCTCATGACTCCTGTGGCTGTTGGACAATATGGCCCAAAGCACAGCTTCCCCTCATTGGACTCAGGGGTAGGTGGGGGCATGAGGAGACATATTGAACTGCTTCAC
The DNA here is from genome assembly GCF_977035675.1 of Penaeus japonicus. Lineage (NCBI taxonomy): Eukaryota > Metazoa > Arthropoda > Malacostraca > Decapoda > Penaeidae > Penaeus > Penaeus japonicus. Next base: position 4,869,501 of record NW_028234425.1, on the reverse strand, counting down.
ACATGGCAAATAATACAAAAATACCCTGACTGATTTCGTTGTTGACAATAGCGATAACCTGACCACAACAGTCCCTTTGGGGCCCCATAAAGGCCATAGAAACAAAAACAAAATAATTCTGACATCGGTTCAAAATAAGCCTGTTCAAGAACTGGTCTTTCCTAGCCTGCAGTTGAGTTAGCGAAGTCTCTGAAAAAGACAAAGGGCTAGGCAGGATCCTCCAAATGAGCCACCCCCTCTGTCGGAGGAATGCTAAAAAGCGGCCTAAGATGGCAACAGACTTGGAGAAGAACCTGGAGCCTCTTAACCCTTGGCTTACGACTCAATCAATTTTGGTTTAAATTTTTTGCCGCAGACTACTTATAGGCCAAGTTTGGATTTGCCTTTCCTCATCTGTACCGGTCTCATATATTGTTGATTTAAGTCACCGCATGAATGTACACCTTACACACAATACATATCTCCTAGTTAACACCAGAAATGTAGCATCATTAGACTTTTATTTGTAAATTTATGTATTTACAGAACAAAAGTATGAGAAGCGTATGCTGCCGGGTGGTTCCAAGATAAGCATAGTGAATAATTATGTTTCCAAGAGAGAGAGAGAGATTACCAATATACAACCATAGTAATAATCCATTGCCTTATTAGTCATGCTTCCTTGCATTTTCTGCATTTTTTCTTTTTTGTACCAATATTTCTTATGATCCTTATGTTAACACTTTTAATTTCTTTCATGTTAGAAATGTTTTCACCCAGTTCAAGAAATAGCATGAAAAGAACATGTCCTATTCCACCTCCTCAACTCCTCTCGCCTCTTTCTCCCTCTCCCTCTCTATTTGTCCTTTGGACCAGTGGTTCTCAACCTAGGGGTCGCGACCCCTCGGGGGGTCGCGAGATGCTTTTGGGGGGTCGCGAGATGATGTTAAAAAAAAAAAAATAGTATTATGGTCGACTTTTGTTTTAAGGCTGTCAAAATAATTCTGCTCATAAATTTCAAACAAATAATAAACTGAATGGCATGTACTGTGTGTGTGTGTGTGTGTGTGTGTGTGTGTGTGTGTGTGTGTGTGTGTGTCAGAAGCACTTCGGGGGAAGGCGGGGGTCACGAGTCTCTACCAATATTGTCTGGGGGGTCGCGGGCCAAAAAGGTTGAGAACCACTGCTTTGGACGTTCAGTACTCGCTCTCTCTCTTTCGTAAACGAAAATTTTTTTGCTCAACTTTATATAACTTTCACCGATTTTGTCTTTCTTATGAATTTTGTGAATCTCCCTGCTCTTTTCGTTCCTCATTCTTTACATCTGAAATATTTATCATATATGATTAGTGAATTCGAAATTGTTGTTCACATAACACACACATACAACCAAACACACACACACATACATAGAGAGAGAGAAATTGGGAATTATATAGGGTATCATAATGAGCAATCAAATAAATAATGACACGCAGGGTGCCACAGTACTTCAGTAGCTGAGTAAAAGATTAAAGACACTGGGAGAGAAGCTCGACGGAGGAATCATGAGCTCCTTGGGGCATTCCCGGCCGAGAAGGAACCGGGATCGAATTATTCAGCATTCGCTCGGGATTGAGTCGACACACATCTCATGTGCCAAGGAGTGCATACCATGATAATGCAACCTAATTATTGGTCAAGCGGCAATTTCAATTTCTATCCTAATCAAATATTTGACATCCTCATCGATACATATAAAAATTTCTTTAAATGACAAATTTTAATTTTCTCTGGATATCGGAGCCTTCAAACTTCTCTACGCCTGTCGCAGGCTAAGGGATAAGGTACCCATTAAACCTAATGATTTTGTCAATGCCTAATAGATGGCGATGCAGAGACAATGTCGGCTGATAATCTAGGTTGCTAGAGCTAAAGGCATGATTATAGTCACGAAAGATTAGGCCATACTCACCTTCCTTCAGAAATTGAAATGCTTACAGATGGAAGGAAAATGAGTGTCATGGCTCTGACTAATGTAGTCAGGAAGGTCAAGATAGTTCTTGGCTTACCTGTCATTTATGCCTTAGATGTCATCACTTCCCAGTCCAAGGTATTGGGGTCTTCTTACTTAATAAATGGGAATGCTCAAACCAAGTAAATCCTTGTTACCTTGAAGGTAGTTGGTTCACTGGACCTTGGAAATTGCCTGTGATGTATGCCTCAGATGTCATCACTTCCCAGTCCAAAGTATCAGGGGCTTCTCACTTAACAAACCCATTGCGGATGGGGATAGATTTCCTTGCCCAGTCTCCAAGATGGCTTTTCATTTAGAGCAAGGCATCTTCACACAACATATCTTGACTTTTCTCACTCTCTTTCAGGCACTCCTAAAACTAGAGCCATTTTTGTGTTTTATTGTATTGAAAGACTTGTATGTGCTATATGACAGGCTCTATCAATATGCTGCAATTGACTAAAATTGTAGTATAGGGTCCAAATTAGCTCATTATTTTCTTTATACTCAGTGAGACAGAAATATTGCTGTTTTATGGGAGGACAAGAAGCAACGATATTTTTCGTATTCAAGTACTGTCATAAACAAATATGGAACATATAACCATCCATAATGAAGATAACATGAAGAGGAAGGAAACATGTGCTTATGACTGTGAGTGCCACAGTGAAAGGCATCCCTATTGGCACAGGGGCACATTGTAGACACTGGGCATGGATTGTCACCTTCCTCTTTTCGTTCTGCATGCACATCTTTCATCGGCGGTACTTTAGAGGAAGAGTTCGGCAACTATATGTGTGCCATCACTTATGAAGATAGTGCTTCCTAGAGACCGTGGAAGGGTGCTATTCAAGGCTCTCTCTCCTACTGTTGCTAGAAGAAAGTGGTACCATCTAGTTTTGGATGTTCGGTGAAACATATTTTTCTTAATATTACAGCAGTTATAGTAATTATGACTACAATTGTGATCATCACTCACTTATTACTCACACATGGAATAACACAGTGATTCAAAATCCCTGAACGTCATGTACTTCATGACGCCCGTTGTCAGGCCAAAGCTCCTGCGTCCCAACAAAGGGAAATGCTCAAACCAGACAAGTCCTTGTTACTTTGAAGGGAGCCACAGTTGGTTCACTGGACCTTGGAAATTAAGACTTCTACAGCCTTTGGACATATGCCCCCACTCCAACTCGGGGTGAGACTCCACTCCCCACTCCAACCCAAGGTGTTGGAGTGGGCAGTCAGTGGCTGAGCCTGAATCCAAACCACAAAGACCACCAAGAGTAAAGGCCATGGCAACAGAGAGGTCTTATCCTCCAAAGGGACCCCTTAAGATTTCACTCTGTCATGGGGACAATGAACTCATTGCCAGTGAGGAACTCATCATGGAGTTGTTTAACGCCAACATGTCTGATGTTCCCACAATGGGGCATCTGATACTGAACCAATTATGTTGACATTAACATATCTGGTTGGTGCTTAGACATTTGCAAGGTCCTGCGGCATAGGACTATGTTTTCATTGAAGAGAACTACATTGTTCACCACCAATTTTCTCTTTCCCAAAGGCCAAGTATGACAAGGTATCACATAGGTGAGGTGCTTGAGTCGTGCCCTGAGATCATTCTTTTCAACAGCCATGATGAATGTATGTATGTATGTTGGAGGTGGAGGCCCTAGATCTCTCCTTTGACATTGTAGCTCTGGTTGAGAGAATTAGATGGTTAACCCATTGCAGACGAAGATAAATTTGCTTGCCCAGCCTCCAGGATAGGTTTTATTTTAAAGAGAGACCGCTTGAAGCAATATAATTTGAAGCATCCCAATCTCATTCAGTCATTCATTATAAAACTAGAGCGGTTTTTGTGTTTTAATTTTTTGTTTTATTGAGTTTAGAGACTTATATGTGCCATATGACAGGCTCTATCAGTGCTGCAGTTGACTAACATTGTAGTATATTATCCATTTTAGCTCATTATTTTTTTTATACTCAATGTGATAGAAGTATTGCTGTTTTATGGGAGGACAAAAGGCAACTTTATTTTTTCGTATTTTTATGCTGTCATGAACGAATACGAAACATATAACCACCTACAATAAAGATAACAAGAAGAGGTAGGGAAGAGGAATGAAACCTGTGCTTGTGACTGTGAGTGCCACAGTGAAAGGCATCCATATTGGCACAGGAGCACATTTTAGATACTGGGTATGGATTGAGTCACCTTCGTCTTCTCGTTCTGCCTGCGATGTGCATCCTTCATCGGCGGTACTTTATAGCAAGGGTTCATCAACTTAGTGTGTGCCATCGCTCCATAGAGACGGTGCTTGCTAGAGACCGTGGTTGGGTGCCATTCAAGGCTCTCTAACCTGCTGGTGCTAGGAAAAAGTGGTGCCATCTAGGTTTTGGACGTTAAGCTAGCACGATATTACAGTAATTATTGTAATTATGACTGCAGTAGCCATCATCACTCATTCCTTTTTCATAGCAAAATAAAATAGCACAGTGATCCAAAATCCCCGAACGTCATGTACGTCATGACGCACGTCGTCAGGCCAAAGCTTCTACGTCATGTATGTCATGATGTATGTAACGTCACAGTTTATTATTTAAGATATAAGGTCATAAAGTTTTGTCTCCTTAGAAAATTTGATTTAAAGTAATTTTTGTGTCCCACATTGTAATCTCTTCTTTGGTCTTGGTGTGTATTGTGAGGTCGGTCCACTCACTTTGCCACAGGAGATGGATTTTTGCTTTTATAAAAGAGACAAAACACCTGAGATCTGTGTGGATAATACCAGGCTCCAGATCGCCAGTCGACCCGGCTAGTTTGTCAGCCTGTTCATTTCCATGGATACCCGAGTGTCCAGGTACCCATATCAGTTTGATTGATTTATTGGCACTATGCATTTTACGAATGATATTACCCTGTATTTCATTATAGGTGGTTTCTAGTGATTTAATGGCTTTAATTGAACTTAACGAGTCTGAAAAAATGACTATTCTATCGTGGGTCGTCGATAGGGCAAAATCTAAAGCTTTATCTATTGCAAAAAGTTCGGCAAGAAAGATCGATGTATGATTCGGCAATCGAAATCTCAACTGACATTCAGTCGACCATACACCCGCTCCCACACACTCGTCTGTCTTGGACCCGTCGGTATATAAATGAAAAAAGGAAAGATGTTTAATTAGGATCTCTCTGAACCTCTGGCGTACCTCCACCTCCGACACCGTGGCTTTGGCTGATGGTAGCCAGTCTACAACAGTAGAAAACTTGGGTGTTTCCCACGGTGCTATATTTGATTGAACCAGGGTATCGATGGTAGAGAGATCTATACCGACTTTATCTGTGAGGTCATGGAGTCTATTGCCCAGCGGCTTCCCGCCGCGATACTGGGGCCCTACCTGCCGGCGCAAAACATCCCTGTTTGGATGTTGGGGCTGCCTGGCTACCTTCGCGGCATAGGTCAGCGCAAGCTGGCCGCGTCTAAGACGGAGGGGAGGTACTCCCGACTCTACCTCTAGGCGCTCAGTGCGAGTGCACATAAGGGCTCCAAGACAGACTCGTAAACACGCATTCTGCACTACATTCAAACCTTTCAGAGTTGAGCTCGTTGCCGAGCCATACACGATTGACCCATAATCTACTTTAGACCTAATCAGGGATTTATATAACATCAGTAAAGACTTTCTATCAGCTCCCCATTTGTGTCCAGAAATGCACTTTAATAAATTGAGTGCTTTTTGACATTTATTCTTTAATTGACCAATGTGGTCTTTCCAATTCAATCTACTATCAAAGAGTAGTCCAAGAAATCTAGCTGAATTTTGAATAGGTATTGGATGGTTGTCTAGAGTTAGCCTGATGTTGGCTTTCTCCTATGTGTAAAAACCACGCCAATACTTTTTCTAATGGAAAACTTAAAACCCCACTGGAGGCCCCAGTTATGAATCATATCCAGTGCCATTGGATCTGATTTGCCGAGAACTCTGCATTATTGCTGGAGTGCCATAATGCACAATCATCGGCGTACAGTGAGTATTTAAGATTCCGAGGAGGAGATGGTAAAATGTCATTTATAATACATAAAAATAATGTGGGAGACAAGACACTTCCTTGTGGGACCCCGTTTGCCTGGACAAAAATGTAAGTGACGTTGTCAGAAAATAATTTGACAGAAAACGTTCTGTCAGAAATGAAATTTTGGATAAAACAAGGCAAGTTTCCACGTAATCCGAAAGCATAAAGTTTTCTGAGTAGGCCATGTCGCCAAGTCATGTCGTAGGCTTTTTCTATGTCTAAAAATACTGATATCAAAAAATGCTTTTTGGCAAATGCCTCATGAATATGACTTTCCAGTTTTACTAGCTGATCGAGAGTTTGGCGTCCCTTTCGGAAGCCGCACTGCTCGTCAACTAGTAAATTTCTGGTATTTAAAAAATGCAATAGCCTACTATTAACAATTCTTTCCATGACCTTGCATAAGCAACTTGTCAACGCAATTGGGCGGTAAGAGATGGCGGATCTGGGATTTCCCCCTCCTTTCAATATGGGAATGATGTGTGCGAAGTGCCATGAATTTGGAAAAGTCTGGCTTTTTCAAATATCATTGTACACTTCTAGCAACTTAATCATGGGATCATGATTAAGATGCTTTATCATCTCATATCGAATCTCATCGGGCCTGGGGATGTTCCTCTACAGGCTTCTAGGGCTCGGAAAAGCTCATTCATTGTAAGGTCTTTATTGTAATCAAAATTATCTCCTGTGGCAAAGTGAATTGGTTGCAGCTCGGCTGCTTCCTTGGTGGTCAGGAATGCAGGGTTGTAGTTTTCCGAGCTGCTTGTATAAGAGAACTGCCTGGCGATTGTGTTAGCAATGTCTCTAGGTGAGTCATAATTACTTCCCTCATGAATTATATTTCTGATTTTATTTGATGTCTTTTTTCTATTTATTCTATTTACTGTGGACCAAACCTCTGATAACTTTGTATTGCTGTTAATCGTAGAGACAAAGCTTCGCCAGGAGTCTCTTTTGGCTTGTCTGATTGTTCTACGAGCCCTAGCTCTCGCTTGTTTGTATTTGCGAAAGTTCTCGTTGGTAATATTATTATGGAAAAGCCTGTAGGCCCTATTTCGTTCACATAGCGCCCTGCGGCAATCTGGTGTCCACCATGGAACTCTATGCTTAACGCTATCTGTCGAAGTCTTACGTATGGTTGCCATTGCTGCATTTATAATACAATTTTGAACATTGTTTACTTTATCATCAATGGTTTCTCCAACAACTTCGAGCTTGACGCTCCTTGTGAAGGCGACCCAATCTGCTCTTTTTACGTTAAATTTGGGTGCTGAAGGCGTCCTCGTGGTGTCGCATGAATATTGAATACAAATAGGAAGGTGATCGCTTCCCAAAGAGTCGTCAATGGTGTGCCACAGGCACTTGGCTGCTAGTGTTGAAGAGACCAGTGATAGATCAATAAAGCTCAAATTACCGGTATTATCGTCTATTCGCGTTGGACTACCATCATTTAGAAGAACCAGATCAGAGTCGTTGATCAACTTAACTACTTGCTCACCTCTACCATTCACCCGTCTGCCCCCCCATGATGTATGACGAGCATTGAAATCTCCTAGAATTAATTTATTGTTTGGCAGACTGTCCTGAATAGCAAAAAGCTCATCATAGATTAACCTTTTATCAGGTGGACAGTAAGCTGAGCATATAGTCAGATACGTGTTATTGAATTTTACTTTGCATGCGACGTGTTCCAAAGTAGAATTAATCGTCACTTCAATGAAAGGGAGATTCTGGTGGATGTACATGGCGACTCCGCCTCCACCCCTTCCCTCTCGGTCTTTTCTACAAAGATGGTAGTTTCTTAGCGATACGACCTCGTCAGAGACTTGGTCGTTTAAATGGCTTTCTTGTAGTACGATAATATCGGGAGCATAGGACGAGGCTAATAATCTAAGAGAGTTTACTTTTGATCTAAGACTTCGACAGTTCCATTGTATAATGGTATACGCGTGGATTACGTTTTATGGGGTTTGGAAGTGCCTTGTCCGCCGGTTTTTATTTTCTTTTTTTGGGAGGGAGGCGCCTCCTCCTCTCCCTCGCTTCCCGAGGGCCTCTCTCGGGAATTTTTGGAGACAGTAGTCTCCATGGCCTGCTCCCCTCCACCAGAGAGACGCCCAGCGGAGGATGATCTGCTCTTACGAGCAGAACTACCACCAGACGAAGTTCTAGTGGGGGTCGCCTGGACTAGAAGGTGCGATCCGGATTGTGATTTGGTATCGACCTCCTTAAGATGCTGTTTTTGCTGGGTTGATTCAGCAATTTCTTTAATTGTCTTGTTCAATTCTTTAATCTGATTCATTAAGTCCTTTACCGTTTCTTTCAATTCTGCAATTTCTTGGTCCTTAACTGCGAGCTGCTGATTAACACTGCTTGCACTGGAAACAGTGTTAGTTACTGCTGAGGCGTAAGAAGTATTGGGTTTGCTTGTCAAACCTTCCACTTTCTTCTTGGCCTCACGGTAGCTAACATCGTGTTCTCTCATGTATGCTAATGTCTCAGTCTCCTTCTTCAGGCTACTGCAATCAGCAGAGCCTGACTGATGGGGACCTCCACAGTTAGCACACTTGAGTGTCTTTTCCGTGCATTCAGTGGTATCGTGTTCTCCAGTACATTTACCGCAAGTGAATTTGTTAGTATCCTTATCATTGCATCTTAATGAGGTGTGTCCAAATTTTTGGCATCTATTACACCGCATTGGCTTTTGAATGTAAGGTCGTACTTGAACAATCTCATATCCGATTTTGACAGTACTTGGAATTGGTCAAGAAACACAATCCGGTCTTTGTTCGCGCATTCCCATCTTTCTTGGTCATGCAATTTACGTCTACAACGTTTTGGTCATTCATGGCATCAAGAATTTCGCTTTCTTCCATTGTCCTCAAATCCCTGTGAAAGATTACTCCCTTACAGGTATTTGGGCCAACAGGAATAGTTACTTTTACTGTAATGTCATGAATCTGCGTCAGCTTAAGTAAATCATTAACCTGAGACTTAAATTGCACTTTCACAAGGAGGCTACCATCTCGCAACTTTCGGACAAAATCAAAACTGCCTCCCACTTGACCATCAAGGACCTTCTTAATGATAAAGGGGTTGACATTCTGCAAGGATTGATTTTCTTTCATGCAACGGATGTTCACGCACCTTGCGTTCTGGGGAGGGATATTAATGTGTCGTCTGGGTCGGTCATTGGTCGGGGTTCCATTACTGGTCAAAGTGGTCTTAGAATGGTTCTGAGTCGCCCCTCCTCCTTGGGGAGGAGGAAGGGTAGCCGGGGAGTCAATCATACTGGGTATCGGACCAGGTCCGAACCCTGGGCCAAAGCCCGTTGTCCTGAGGGGACTACCTTTTCCCTTAACTGTTGGATCAACCTAATCCCAATAGCTAAGAGAGGATAAAATAAAACAAGTCTTACAGTTAATCGTCCTCACCCCCCCTTAGTGGAAGCCTGGTTGCGTTCTCCAGTACCAACTAAGGGATCGGAGTTGTGTGTAAGGCACCTTCCTACCGCCGAACCTGCCTAGTGCGAGGGACGGTAAGTTAATGCCCACCCCCCAAGCGAATACAGGAGCTCACAAGGAGACTCCCGTAGGCTCAGGAAAGTCACACAGAAATATGGAAAAAATTTAGGAGGAGAGAAAAGTTGCGCCCAAAGGACGCCCCAGACTACTGGGCCTCCCTACCCAGGGGTCACAGCCCGTAAGGGCTACCCTGGAGTAGAAGAGTGCTGCGGGTCTGGGGTGGGGGCCAACTACTTTTACTGTAGTCTCGTGCTACCTTCGAAACAAAGCACTGAAGGTGCAGGCAAGGCACAAAAAGTGCAAAAAGTCTGAATACAGCGTTTTACTCGACTGTTTTACTTTACGGAAACACAGAAACAGCTAATGCCGAGCAAGACCAGAGGCCCCGGAATCCAGGGTGTCTCCGATGTCACAAGACTTATATTTTAGTTGTTGCTGTGTTTTAAGGGAACAAGGTTTGAGGCATCAAGAGTCTCATACACGAGTGCCCGAATAACGCCTCGCAGGGGGTTTTATGCTCTTCTTTCCAGGGAGGGAGCATGTGGTAGGCCCTCCTTCCAGGGAGGGAGCGAGTAGTAGGCCCTCCAGGGCAACGCCATCTCTTGGCGCCTCCTCCCCTCGTGGCGATTAAAGGGGGAACTCGTGTATATTCCCCTGGAGGGATGGCTGGGGCGAAGCACATCACTACAATGACACCCATACACAATGGGTTAATATATCACAAAAGATCATGGGATCATAACCATCTTAGAAGCTGGTCTGGCACCTATGCCATGGAAGGTTGAGGACCAACTGGATAACCTTCCAAGATGCCTGGATTAGTGCCTATGATGCAATTATTTCTCTTTGACTGACAATATGAATGTAGTTGAGGCAGCCTCAGAGACCATGCCCAAAACTTGTCCATGATCTAGGAGTTACAAGAATGCCTGATATTACAATGATGAGATAATGGAGATCGGATTCTAAGTTTACAAGGGCAGGAAGCATTTCTGGAGAAAGAGAACATCTGAGAATCTCACTCTTCTGAGAGAAGTCAGGGAGCTGAGGGCAAGCCAAAAATGTCTGCATCCAAGCAGGCTTGCTTTCACCTGAGATGAGGTGGTTGAGCCAGATGCATCAGATGCAGTGTTCTCTCAAATAATACCAGTTCTCGGTTAGCCCCAGCTTCCATGCTCCCACAGTGCTGGAAGAGGGCTGGCATGGCCGTCATACAAAAACTAAAGAAACTGGAAAGGTATTACTCCATCTCTCTCCATAGGTGTCTGTGCTAAACAGTTGAGAGTGGTTTTGAACAGGCTCCAGTGGAAACTAGGACCTCTTCATGAACACTTGCATGAGTTTGCTCACAGCTTAGCCATCCTCCTGAGCACTGTCAGCACTCTTTAATCTGTGGTAGTATACCTGGAGAAAGCTTTTGAAGTAACTAGTCCTCTTGCTATTCATAAGATCTTGATCCAAAAGGGAATCAAAGGTAAACTACTAGCATGGATTTGTGCCATAGCAGAGTTCCAAAGTTACCTTTCTAGGCACCTACCTCTGGAGAATGGCACTCTACAGGGGGAGGTCCTTAGCCTAGCAATATTTAACTGCAGCCAAATCAAAGGCCATGGTTCTAAATCTTAATGTCCAAGATACAAGGCTGTGAATTCAGGGCCAGTGGATTCATTTCTTCTGATACGTAGGGTTAACCAGAATCTCAACTTCCAAACAGAAATAAGATATCTGATCGGCCTCGATGTTGTTTCGGAGTGATGTATAGGGGTTGGCTGTGTACCAAGATAATGCTGTGTGTATGCAATTTTTTCCATGGTGGACTTATGCTTCCATCATCCTAATAACTATCAAGCCTGGACTCAGGAAAATAAACTTATGCAAAATGTGGCTGCCATGGTCATTCTAGGTGCCCTCAGTTGAACTAAAGTTATCAACCTCCTTGTTGAGAGCTTATCTTGGTATACTTCCAGTTTTCTGTCGTGAGTTTGACAAGGAGTCAGTATCTTCTATCTCTATTGAGGGGTGAGGTGAAGAGGAACATTGTAGAAATCACTCTGTTGGGTAGAATAACCTCCTTTATGAATGTTTCTGTAGATCCCATTACCCACATTGCAGTCGCCAGTTTTGTAGGAAGGGGCACAACTAACTCAATGCGGATATTAAACAATGCCTCCTTGTTCCAGGCAGAGGATGTCACTATCAGGGGAGCCCTAGCCCCTGTGTCCCAGAGATATGTAGATGTTATAGTCAGGGTAGACATAGCATTATAAATTTAATCCTGAGCTATATTGGCCTTGTAGCTTGCTCAAAAATCAGCTGGACAGCCCTGGAATGCAATGGTCAATCATCCAAGCTGAGAGCTCTTAAAGTGCAGAGTGGCAGCTGCAGGACAGGTCAGTATCTTGCAGCTGGCACTCGGATGCCACAGCCACTGGCACTTTCTGGAAATATCTTAGGAGCTGCCAGAGTCATTTTATACAGACCCTTGTGCATGGTAGTACATAGATACCATTACCTATGCTGACAGCTGTTCAGCCGGAGTGCATTCAATTCATACGATGATATGAGTCGGCTTTGATAGCTGACAGAGGCTGGGTAGCCTATGTGTAAACAGCCCAGGGGAAGTGTCATTTAAAATTCACTAGAGCATATGAAAGACAGTAAATCCAGGAAAACTTCAGTGACCAAAAAGAGGCAAGGCATGACCTTATAGCTGATATACTAGGAAAGGGGTATGAATGCAGTTTGCAGTAGGTACTATAGAACAGTGTAGCTAAAGGAAGCACAAAATCAGGATTGAAGAAACTTGAACTGAGAAAGAAAGAGCACCCACTCTAGTTTTATCAAGGCAATTAGCACTAACAAGTAATGTATATTTATTTTCATTGACATTTGCATTGTCATCTGTGTCCTTAAAATAATTCAGTATTGTATATTGTTGATTTCATACCTTTTCTGTAGGCAATACCCGTAAATATTTCAATTAATATTCCATTTTCAGGATCTATTGAAGTGTCTGTATATGATAACGTATATTTATCATTATTATTATTATCATTATTCTATTCATATAGAATTTCATAAGCCTTTTTAAAGGATAAGGATAAAGAAAACTTAAATATCATGCAGTGCAGTCCACACATAATTGTATTTGACCGATTCATTATCTAAATTCACTCATGTGCATAGGAAACATAATGGATTTAAGTAATCAGTGTAAGATTATAAATATAAATACTTCATACATAATTATCAACAAACATATTACAATGGAAACGAATCTAACGCATGCCAGTCTAAAAGAACATACACCTCATTGGATGCAGATACTTTACGTCTGAAACCAATAATTGATAATTTAATACAGATATTCAGTCTTGGTCCTAGAGATGATGATCTGTTTGCATTTGTTGGAACCTATGTTGTTGTTGGCCCTATTGTTGTGGTTGGTCCCGCTGTTGTCGTCGGCCCCGATGTTGTTGTTGGTCCTGTTGTGGTTGGTCCCGCTGTTGTCGTCGGCCCCGATGTTGTTGTTGGTCCTGTTGTCGTCGGCCCGGATGTTGTGGTTGGTCCCGCTGTTGTCGTCGGCCCCGATGTTGTTGTTGGTCCTGTTGTCGTCGGCCCCGATGTTGTGGTTGGTCCCGCTGTTGTCGTCGGCCCCGATGTTGTTGTTGGTCCCGTTGTCGTCGGCCCCGATGTTGTTGTTGGTCCCGTTGTCGTCGGCCCCGATGTTGTGGTTGGTCCCGCTGTTGTCGTCGGCCCCGATGTTGTGGTTGGTCCCGCTGTTGTCGTCGGCCCCGATGTTGTGGTTGGTCCCGCTGTTGTCGGCCCCGATGTTGTGGTTGGTCCCGTTGTCGTCGGCCCGGATGTTGTGGTTGGTCCCGCTGTTGTCGTCGGCCCCGATGTTGTTGTTGGTCCTGTTGTCGTCGGCCCCGATGTTGTTGTTGGTCCCGTTGTTGTCGGCCCCGATGTTGTTGTTGGTCCCGTTGTTGTCGGCCCCGATGTTGTTGTTGGTCCCGTTGTCGTCGGCCCCGATGTTGTTGTTGGTCCCGTTGTTGTCGGCCCCGATGTTGTTGTTGGTCCTGTTGTTGTCGGCCCCGATGTTGTGGTTGGTCCCGTTGTCGTCGGCCCCGATGTTGTTGTTGGTCCTGTTGTCGTCGGCCCCGATGTTGTTGTTGGTCCTGTTGTCGTCGGCCCCGATGTTGTGGTTGGTCCTGTTGTCGTCGGCCCCGATGTTGTTGTTGGTCCCGTTGTTGTCGGCCCCGATGTTGTGGTTGGTCCCGTTGTCGTCGGCCCCGATGTTGTTGTTGGTCCTGTTGTCGTCGGCCCCGATGTTGTTGTTGGTCCTGTTGTCGTCGGCCCCGATGTTGTTGTTGGTCCTGTTGTCGTCGGCCCCGATGTTGTGGTTGGTCCCGTTGTCGTCGGCCCCGATGTTGTTGTTGGTCCTGTTGTTGTCGGCCCCGATGTTGTTGTTGGTCCCGTTGTTGTCGGCCCCGATGTTGTTGTTGGTCCTGTTGTCGTCGGCCCCGATGTTGTGGTTGGTCCTGTTGTCGTCGGCCCCGATGTTGTGGTTGGTCCCGTTGTCGTCGGCCCGGATGTTGTGGTTGGTCCCGTTGTTGTCGGCCCCGATGTTGTTGTTGGTCCTGTTGTCGTCGGCCCCGATGTTGTGGTTGGTCCTGTTGTTGTCGGCCCCGATGTTGTGGTTGGTCCCGTTGTCGTCGGCCCGGATGTTGTTGTTGGTCCCGTTGTCGTCGGCCCCGATGTTGTGGTTGGTCCCGTTGTTGTCGGCCCCGATGTTGTTGTTGGTCCCGTTGTTGTCGGCCCCGATGTTGTTGTTGGTCCCGTTGTTGTCGGCCCCGATGTTGTTGTTTGTCCCGTTGTTGTCGGCCCCGATGTTGTTGTTGGTCCTGTTGTCGTCGGCCCCGATGTTGTTGTTGGTCCCGTTGTCGTCGGCCCCGATGTTGTGGTTGGTCCTGTTGATGTCCTTCGTCCCATTGTAGTGGTTGGTCCTGTTGTCGTCGGCCCCCTTGTTGTGGTTGGTCCCGTTATCGTCGGTCCTATTGTTGTGGTTGGTCCCGTTATTGTCGGCCCCATTGTTGTGGTTGGTCCCGTTATTGTCGGCCCCATTGTTGTGGTTGGTCCCGTTATCGTCGGTCCTATTGTTGTGGTTGGTCCTGTTATTGTCGGCCCCATTGTTGTTGTTGGTCCCGTTATTGTCGGCCCCATTGTTGTGGTTGGTCCCGTTATCGTCGGTCCCATGGTTATGGTTGGTCCCGTTGTCGTCGGCCCCATTGTTGTGGTTGGTCCCGTTATCGTCGGTCCCATGGTTATGGTTGGTCCCGTTGTCGTCGGCCCCATTGTTATGGTTGGTCCTGTTGTCGTTGGCCCCATGGTTACGGTTGGTCCCATTGTTGTGGTTGGTCCCATTGTCATTGGCCCCCTTGTTGTGGTTGGTCCCGTTATCATTGGCCCCATTGTTGTGGTTGGTCCCATTGTCGTTGGCCCCATTGTTATGTTTGGTCCTGTTGTCGTCGGCCCCGATGTTGTGGTTGGTCCCGTTATCGTCGGTCCTATTGTTGTGGTTGGTCCCGTTATCGTCGGTCCCATGGTTATGTTTGGTCCTGTTGTCGTCGGCCCCATTGTTATGGTTGGTCCTGTTGTCGTTGGCCCCATTGTTGTAATTGGTCCCATTGTCGTCGGCCCCATTGTTGTAATTGGTCCCATTGTCGTCGGCCCCATTGTTGTAGTTGGTCTTACTGTCGCAGGCCCCATTGTTGTGATTGGATTTTCTGTTGTCAGACCGAAAAAAATGAAAATAGTGTCACAATTCTAGAACAAAGGGTCGCAAATTATTACGGGTTCTATTCTTAGCACACAGGCGATTTGAACACGAAATGCGACTTACCTTTAGGAGCGCAACAACGGCAATTTTTGCCTTTGCAACCTTTGGATATTTCCCTCTCATTGTTCTTACATTTCTTCTTCGTGCACGAGCCCTTGTTATTCCTGCATTTTTTCTTTATTTCACAATCTGGTAAAAATAAATTCATAGGTTATCTATTGATTTCTTAATCTTTATTGATATTGATATAAATATGCAAACCAAACATAATTACTTGTCTGAATTCCCACCACGAACCATCCTAGGCAGTACAACAACGACAATTTGCTGTACATGACCCCTTTTTGTTCGTGCATTTTCTTTTTATTTTACAGACTTGAAAAATAAAGATATTTTCCTATTAGAGGTTACTCAAGATTATATAGTGTTAATTAATGCTGATATGACTATTAAATCCAAATAGCAATTTAGACAACAATTTAGTGAACAGTAAACAGTCCATTCACAATAAGACTCAAAGAATGTCAAATTTTATCTATCTTGTGCACTTTAAGTAATGCCAATTACAAAGATACTGATAATGAAAGTAATGTTGATAATACTAATTGTCTCAACAATAATGATAGTAATAATCATGATAATGATAAAATTATTGCTTCTATGTATGTGGATAGTAAAATAATAACAGCAAGGGATAGAAATAGACATACCGCCAGGCGCACAACAGCAATTACCTCCTGTGCAACCACCTTTAATTTCCCCGTGGTTATTCTTGCAACTTTCTTTTGTACATTAACGATTTTTCTTTGTACATTGTTACTATGCTTCACATCCTTAAATAGATATAGCAGGGGAGTGGATGGTGATGAGGACCTATAACACAAGGGAGCGAGACACCGATCACTGTGGAAAATATTAGCAATTCTAAGATTGGAATTTCAGTGCCAAGTCTGGAGTCCATGGGGCCGGATACTCACAGCCGCTGACGACAGTGCAAACCTGTGCAGCCAGGCCGAACTGCGAGCTTAAAGGGTCATACTCGAAACATTTTAACCGCCCTCGGATGTTGTAACTTACAACTGCTCCAGAGCACTTGTAACGGTATGAACCCAGAAATAAATCATTATAGATCCGATTTGTATAGCGAGAATTCTTGAAAAATGTTTAATTGGTTGTGTCAGTGACAATAAGGAGTCTAGATAAATTATCTGTGCGCCACAAATATCTCGATTTTTCGATAATTTTCACGTCGTCTACCTTATAGAATGCTGGCCGGGCATATGCAAAGTAGAACATTTTAGATGTGACAGGAGAAATAGAGACCTTTAGCTTCTCTTCACATAAGATGAACATTTGTAAGGGTTTTAGAGATGTTACATACTTTAAATATTTCGCACTATTGAAGAAGTCTTTCGACATAAAATTTGCCATTTAAGGTGTTATGCAGAGAGCACTAACACTGAACTAAATTCTATTGTAATTAAATGTGTGTAAATGAATGGGGGAATACGTGTGATATTTCTATCCCCCTCACTTTCCCACTCTAATAGGCTAACTGTTGCTTGTTCATTCAGTGGTCAAACTGCCAGCTTGTGGTGATTTGGCAAATTAAATTACGACGTAAATGCTGGACCTACAAGGTGCTTACTATATTGTAAAAAATGTATGAGTATATGTTTTACGATATTGTAAGGGTTTTGTAATTTATGATGTGCGGTGGTTAAGTCCTCAAGCTCGTAACCGAAAGCTAAGTGTGAGTGTCCACGCCCAATTCTTACAAAAGGAGGGGAATTACCAGGCTAGATACAATACTCGATTATGTGTATGTTGCAGGCGAAACTGCCGACTATGGGGTCATGCGACTTGATATGTCAGTTCATGACAAGAACAGTGGCAACTTCGAAGATTTTCTGAGTAGTCTGGCACATTTTTACTGGATTTATTCCATTTTTGAGCTGTGTTGATCGAGAATGTAAGCAGACATTGAGGATTAATATCCGAGGAACAGAATGCCAGGGCTACGCTTAGCTGTCGGTTGTAATAACCATTCAATGGGACAGATTGGGCCATAAATTGCCATTTAAGAATAAGGCACTACTGAAGTAATGAAATAAGGCACTACTGAAGTAATGGAGGAATAAGATACTACTGAAGTAACGGAATTGAAGCAAGTGGGTTTCATTTTAACAGAGCATCACATCCTGAGTTCTAATAATTTTACTGACGACAGATTCGAGACAGGAATGGAGGCAATAACTAGACTAATAACTGATTTAGTATTAGAGTTTATGATTATAAAATTATAAAAATATTTACTTTTTATGCCACTGAGTCACTCAGTCGCTCTGACTGAGTCAGGCTACATAGACAGCATCATCTGCATGGTCAGGTTCAAAAACTCCAAGAATTCGCCCACTTCCGAAATTTCTAACTCTTTCTTTTTTTGTCTGGCTGCCATTGTGTATTGCCCTGGTGTTTCATCATGCCATTTACACTTGGGTTTCTTCCTGCTTAAACACATGGCGGTGCTAGTGTATTGAATAGCAGCCACTATAATATTGCTACACCAGCAGGTCTTTGTCTCTGTGTAATTATGTGTCAACATAATAACATGATGTAAGCTGGGTAAATATGACGCAAGGGTCAGATCGAGAGGAGTGGAGTGACAAAGCCATAGGAGAGACAGTTTGGTGCTCTTGGAGCTGATCTGTGTTCACAACCCTGTGGTTAAACATGCTGCTTGCCTAGCCTGCCTGGTGTTGGTGGGTAGAAGGTGGGGTGGTGGTATAACAGTGGTGTCAGCAGTGGGATTTGTGATATTTGAACAGTGAGATGTGCCAATTCATCATGGCGTCCAAAGATGGTGGTTGTGAGGGAGAGGAGGACATGAATGAGGCTGGCATGAGTGAGGTAAAGCCGAGCCAGATGGACCTGATCACTGCCATGCTGGCCAGTAAGAAGGGGAAAATGGCACAAAAGTCTCATTAGCAGGCACAGAGGGCACGTGAGCAGGTGCACAATCTTGTTGAGATGCATGCAAGGAGGACAGAAGAACAGTTCCACTATCTTGTTGAGGTGCTACAGAGCAATCTCGCATCTGAGAAAATGGAAACCCAGCAGTACACCGACAAGGACTGCGACAGCGTGATGAGGGAACTGCTGGATAGAATGTAGACTGAAAGGCGAGGTTCAGGGCCTGAGGGAGGAGGTGGAGGCAGTGAGAGAAGGCACTGGAGCTGGTAACAGTGCTATGGGGCCCTGCGGTGGAAGTGTTGGGTCATCTGCCGCTGCCCCAACACGCTTCTTACACCAACACCACTTCGGGCATCACCACCAGGCCAAGGTATACTGGGCCTGCATGAAGAATCTGACTCATGAGCATGACGAGATGCTGTCCCAGCTGGCACAGGACATGGAGGCGCTGGTGAGGAGGTCATACCCTGTGGCTTTGGAAAAAATGATTGTGGTAATGGCCCACAATTTCTTGTTGGGGCTGTGGTGAGAAAGGGCACCAACGAGGTCAGTCTCAGAGGGAGCGAAGGATGCATCCTCTCAAGCGGCTGGAGTCTGATGCCTTCTAGCAGTGCTGCAAGGACTGTAGCAGGTCTGGTCACCACCCAAGTGCCTACCCCAAGAATAAGGAAGTGGTCCAGGTATAAAACTTGGACAGGCTGGAGAAGGGTGCTGAAACCCAGCCGTCCTCAGTTCCTGGGCCCAACTTGTGTGAGCTGCTATCAAACAACCAGCAAAATGGAGGCGGAGGGCTCAATAGATGGGAAACCATGCCACCTGACAGTGGACACAGGGGCGAGAAGACCTTAGTGTGGTCTGACATGTTGGTCACTATGTGACTACCAGACACACCACAGAGGCTGTGTTGAGTCACAGGGCATTGTGTG
>NW_028234425.1:4837683-4840183 GCF_977035675.1 Penaeus japonicus | reverse complement strand
TCTTGCTTGGAGTGGTTGCGAGATTGACACGTTCGTATCACAACAAAGTTTATGATTTTTTTTTTTTTTTTCTTTCGTTAGACTTCGCAGGTGTTCGATCATGATAAGTTAAATGTATGTCTAGAAAAGTCAGATTGCATGCGTGATTGATTTTAGTGATATCAGATAGATAATACATAAGTTTTTGATATTTAGGGCTATCTTCTGGAAATATATACATTTACAAACACGCACACACACACACACATATATATATACATATACATATATATATATATATATATATATATATATATATATATATATATATACATATATATACATATAAACATACATATATATGCATATATATTTATATATATACATATATATACATATATATACATATAAACATACATATATATGCATATATATTTATATATATACATATATATATAAACACATATTTATCTATATTTTTATATATGTCTACATATATATATATATATATATATATATATATATATATATATATATATATATATATGTATGCATATAAACACACACACACACAGACATACACACACACACACACACACACGCACACACATATATATATATATATATATATATATATATATATATATATATATATATATATATATATATATATATATATATATATATATATATATTGATACATCTACATATGCATGTATATATATATATATATATATATATATATATATATATATATATATATATATGTATATATATACATTTATATATATATATATAGATAGATAGATAGATAGATAGATATAGATATGTGTGTGTGCGTGTGTGTGTGTATGTGTGTAGAGGCTCCTGCAGGGTTAACGGAACCGCAGCGATCGACTCACACTCGACGCAACAGCTGCACGGAATCCCCGGACATGTCTTCGGGTGGTACATCGGCAGGGTGATGTATTTACAGGGCGAGTTGAAGTCGAGGCAGAGTCCTCCGTTCACCTTGCATAACTGGAGGGTCTTTTTGCAGAATTTCTTCTTGTCGGCTTTTTCACCTGCTTTGTTGCCCTTTCCCTTTCGTCCACGTTTTCTTGTTTTCGACTGTTCCTTGTCTTTGCCGTGTCTCCTTCTCTTTTGGCCATCTTCTGTATTGGTGAGATAAATACATTAGTATAGAGAAGGTTCTGTAAAAGTAATGTAAGTAACTGGAGGGTCTTTTTGCAGAATGTTTTTTTTTGTCGGTTTCACCTGCTTTGTTGTCCTTTCCCTTCCGTCCACCTTTTCTTGTTTTCGACTGTTCCTTGTCTTTGCCGTTTCTCCTTCTCTTTAGACCATTTCCTTCTGTATTGGGGAGATAAATACATTAGTATAGAGAAGGTTCTGTAAAAGTAATGTAAGTAACTGGAGGGTCTTTTTGCAGATTTTTTTTTTTTTGTCGGTTGTTTCACCTGCTTTGCTGTCCTTTTCCTTCCGTCCACGTTTTCTTGTTTTCGACTGTTCCTTGTCTTTGCCGTGTCTCCTTCTCTTTTGGCCATCTTCTGTATTGGTGAGATAAATACATTAGTATAGAGAAGGTACTGTAAAAGTAATGTCTTGTTACTGCTTACCGGCTGAAGCTTTTCAGGAAAAAGGTGGGGGAACTTCTGCAGCAAAAAGGCAGAACGCATTAACTCCAAAATCCATGTTTTGAGAAAATCGATGTTAAAGGTTTGGCTGCATGTATATTTACTCCTATCATTGTTATCGATATACAAAACTGACCATACCTTTATTGACATTCAGACACCATGATGGTAGTATCAAAATTCGTCTTTAAATGACGATTCCACAGATACCAAATTCATAAAAATCGCATTTTTGGAGTTAATGCGTTCTGCCTTTTTCACTGCAGACTTGGTGCATGCAAATGTACAAGAGTGTGTGTCATGCACTGCAAAAATGGTTCGTTTATTGGAGGGGTGGGGAATTGGGCCAGGACATTTTCTTATATTTGGAATTCTCTGAACAAATGAACAATGCATTTGTAAGTATTGATTATAAAGGAATGAGAATAAATAAGTAAATAAATCAGAAACTTATTTCCTTGTATTTTTTCTTCTTTCAGTGAAGGAGGATTTTTTAAGCATTTGGTTGAAATTTTGAGAGGAGGAAGGGAGGGGGGGAGGTGGGGTCGAAGAGGCACAAATGGGGGAGGGGGGGTAAAAAGATTCGGAACCACTACACGGTAAACTATGTATGCTAAAATGTCTCAAATTATGTTACTCTAGAATGCTTTCTTTCATTATAATTATATTTGTTTGGATTCAGTTGTAGAGTAATGTGTATATAGCCAGAATATATGGGGAGAGAAATGATTATTAGTGTACATGTGTGTGTGTGTTTGTTTGTTTGTGTGTGTGCGTGTGTTTGTATTATCTGCATATTTGTGCATGGCCATGTGTGTGCCTTTATATGTGTATTTTTTAGACAAATAACTTTTAAATACTTTCCACATACCTTTCTTTTGCATGGT
>NW_028234425.1:4807683-4817683 GCF_977035675.1 Penaeus japonicus | reverse complement strand
TAATTAGTCAGCAGTAGACAGTAGTAATAAGAATCAATAGAGTAGAAAGAAACAGAAAGATAAGAATAACAGCAGAAGAAACAAGAAAATCAAGAATAAGAACAGTGTAGAAAAATAATAGAATAGAAGGCAGAAACAGTAAGAGTATAGAATCAATAGCAGTAGAATAGTAAGAAATAGATCAATAGACATAGAAACAGTAAGAATAATAATCAATAGCAGTAGAAAAGAATAGAATCAAATACATAGAAAATAGTAAAATAGAATCAATAGAATAGAAACAGTAAGAATAGAATCAAGCATAAAACATAGAAGTATATCAGTAAGCATAGATTCAATAAAAGAGATCAATCAATAGCAAGTAAGAAACAGTAGATCACAGTAAGTAGAAAAATAGAATCATAAGATATATCAAATGAGAAAACAGTAGTAAGAATAGAACAATAGCAAGTAAAACAGTAAAGATAGAATACAATACCAGTAGAAACAGTAAGAAAAAGAATAAAAAGTAGTAGAAACAGTAAGAATAGAATCAATAGCAGTAGAAACAGTAAGAATAGAATCAATAGCAGTAGAAACAGTAAGAATAGAATCAATAGCAGTAGAAACAGTAAGAATAGAATCAATAGCAGTAGAAACAGTAAGAATAGAATCAATAGCAGTAGAAACAGTAAGAATAGAATCAATAGCAGTAGAAACAGTAAGAATAGAAGCAATAGGAGTAGCAGTAGTAATAGTAACAAAACAGTAGCAGGAGTGTAAGTAGCAGTAGTAAAAGGTGAATAAGCAATAGTTAAAACAAAATTAGATTTTAATTATGACTTAAGAGGAGAAAGATGAATAAAAGTCGAAAGAGCAATAAAAGCTATAAAAAAAGGTAAATGCGCGAGGAGAGCATAAATAAAAACAGTAAAAATAGAAGTAAAAGTCACGAGATAGCACAGTGAGAGGTAAGTAATGGTTCAAAACAATGCGAAAACTTACTGAAATCACAATATAAAAGAATTGAAAGTAAAAAAAAGAAAAGAAAAAAGTAAAAGCAGAGCAACGATGCAGAACGTAAAGCAAGTAAACAATATATATATATATATATATATATATATATATATATATATATATATATATATATATATGTGTGTGTGTGTGTGTGTGTGTGTGTGTGTGTGTGTGTGTGTGTATGTATGTACATATATGATTACAGATTTACCGAAACGTGCAATTTTAATGAAGGTATATTCGAATTTCGTCAGTTACATCTGTTGCAATAAACTGTGTTCATTCGTATCATATTTCAATGTCGACTTCCATGTGGTATCGACTTGGTTTTATTGACAATATATTATTCATTCATACATAAATGCCACTAGAAAACTGATATATGATCAAAGGAACTGGGGAAAAAATAAACAATCTTCTGAATTGCAATCAAACGATCCTTTGGAATAACAATAAAACAACAAGCTGGTAAATATCCCTATCGGAAAATCTGCCACAACAAAGGAGATGAATGAGTCATTGTCATTGCAGAATTAAGATAACTTAGCTAAAAGAGAGGAGGGTTTTACTTACTCAAATCCTAGAGTAGATATTGACAGGAATATTATAGCAAAGTCCTTTTTCTCACTTAGCTAAATAGACTTTCCTTTTAAATGGTCATCCAATCCACACGTATTCATTTTTTGCAGAAGCTTCTCACTTAATTAAGGTTATAAAGGGGAGGAAATTGGATTCTGGACGTTGTTGGATAGTAAATATATTCGAAGTGGATATATGCGGGATATTATGGAAATAAGTGTTGATGAAGCTATTCACTTTCACGCCCATATAACGTATTTTTAGGAGCAATGGATGGATTGAAATGGGTGGCTTAATTTCTTTAGATTATTTATGGTTTGATATATTCAGCTCTTAGTGTGGCTTGTTGGATGACTAAAATACTTGACAAAAAACTGAATGCCTTTAAGGGAAGTTAAATTTCAGAACCCGTCCAGTTCTCGTTAAAGGTAGACTTGTTTTCGTCTCCTTGGCTCGCCTCTGGACGAGAGACTTTTCATTAATTCAGTGTTTTATTTAACTAAGGAATGCAAGCAAATTTTCTAGTAGGGGAAAGGTATTTCCCTATTGTAGTAGTGTTGGTAGGTAGAATTTCCCAACTAGTGTCCATTAAACAGAATTTTCCGAGGGTGCACATTTTTTTTCTATTTTAATTTGAGATGAATTTCGAATCATTTGGGTGAAAATGTGAAAGGGTGTGACGGAGGCGTAGAGGCAAAGACCAACAAATAAAGGGGTGTTTTGGTAGAAAAAAATACTATCAATAAAATTTTCCAATTTTTACCATTCCAAGAGAGGACTCTACAAGGTTGGTGAAGACCCAGATATGCTGGGCTCTTATTACTTTTAAATTTCATTAGCACACACACTTTGTTAGGATAAAAACAAGAACGGAACATGAAAATTGTGGATTTTATATGCTAAGTACATACTATACAATGAAAACCGGGTTTTCCTTTTGTATCAGTATCAAAAGATGTTTTACTTCTTTTTTTTTCTTTTCTCAGTAAGCTGATTTTTTTTCATGAATAGAAGGATATGACCAAGTTGCTCTTAAAGCGTGAGTCTGAATAGTCTTCATGTCTGGGCGAGAAATAATATCTAACATATTCTTATCGATTTATCTTTGCTTTTATGAATTTCCTCTAGACCAGTATTTCCCAATCTGGGGGAAATTTTAGACTTCCCGGCGGGAAATCTATTGAGGGATATAAAAATAACTAGCTATTGGCCGACAGAAAAAAATCTCATAATGTGGCAGTTGAATTTTCTTCAAGTACTACAAACAAACAGAAGTCAAAATTTATGCTATGATTGCTTTTAGTAGTGACTATGTATGATAATTTTGGTCGATACTCCATATTTTTTCTTTAATTAGTAACTGATAAATTTTGTTTTGTTTATGTGTGTCAAGATCAAGTGGGCATTTGTGTGTTTGTCTGTAACTTTTGATGTTTATTGCCACAGAGTGACTAAGTCACAACTAAAAAGAACTTCCAATCTATTAACTAACTAATTATCTGTTATGTTATCTGTATTATCAAGCAAATAAATTTTCTGTTTTGAGTATTTTCACTTCCTCCTTGCCACACTATATGAAGGGGGGGATGGATCAGGTGAACTAGTTGAAGGGGGAAAAGATCGAAAAAAGGTTGGGAACCACAACTCTATAGACTATATCAGACTATAAGCTCGAGTTTTCCACTTTCACTTTTTAGGAGAATTCTTTTGGGGAAAAAATGTGGTTAGTGCACTTCCTTGTTTCAGGGGTGCTTTCTGTGGAAAGAGTGTCGTATGTAATGGGTCATCCAGATCGATGGGTGTGTGTGTGTGTGTGTGTGTGTGTGTGTGTGTGTGTGTGTGTGTGTGTGTGTGTGTGAGTGAGTGAGTGAGTGAGTGAGTGGATGAGTGAGTGTGTGTGAGAGTGAGTGAGTGAGTGTGTGTGTGTGTGTGTGTGTGTGTGTGTGTGAGTGAGTGAGTGAGTGTGTGTGTGTGTGTGTGTGTGTGTGTGTGTGTGTGTGTGTGTGTGTGTGTGTGTGTGTGTGAGTGAGTGAGTGTGTGTGTGTGTGTGTGTGTGTGTGTGTGTGTGTGTGAGTGTGTGTGTGTGTGTGTGTGTGTGTGTGTGTGTGTGTGTGTGTGAGTGAGTGAGTGTGTGTGTGTGTGTGTGTGTGTGTGTGTGTGTGTGTGTGTGTGTGTGAGTAAGTGAGTGCAAGTGTGTGTGTGTGTGTGTGTGTGTGTGTGTGTGTGTGTGTGTGTGTGTGTGTGTGTGTGTGTGTGTGTGTGTGTGTGTGTGTGTGTGTGTGTGTGTGTGTGTGTGTGTGTGTGTGTGTGTGTGTGTGAGAGAGAGTGAGTGAGTGTGTGTGTGTGTGTGTGTGTGTGTGTGTGTGTGTGTGTGTGTGTGTGTGTGTGTGTGTGTGTGTGTGTGTGTGTGTGTGTGAGTGTGAGTGTGAGTGTGAGTGTGAGTGTGTGTGAGTGAATGAATGTGTGTATGTGTATGTATGTATGTGAGTGAATGAATTAATGAATAAATGTGTGCGTGTTTGTGTTTATGTGTGTCTCCTGATGTTTTAGCACCATTAATTACACTGTATTTTTTAAACTTCCATATCTATTGTAGGCATCTTTTGTTCCATGCAGTTTAGAAAATTGTTTGGGCTTTCTGAAACATGTCTGTGTTTATCATGGTTCAAAGATCCTCACTTTATTACCGATATACTATGTTATCTATTGTACGTTACCAGTCTATGATCAACTAATGACTCACTTATCTATTATAAAGTTCAAATACCTGCTCCAAGTTAAAGAATCATCAACATCATAAAAGCACAGAGAAGAAACATTAAAAACAAAAAAAAAAAGATTCTTTCCTTCATTTATCGACTCCAACTGCTTTATATGGTGAGGAGAACACATCAGATCAGTGACAGAATTTCACCACCCTAGCACTAAGTTCAGAAAAGGTTTTGATGGAATTAAAGATGTTTATTACTCTAATGACTTTACTTGCTCTGTAGGGACTTTACATGTGGGGTGTACAGTGTTTCAACTTATCACTGAAAAAAAAAAACTACACTTGCAGACAGATACTCCATAGAGGTCAGCAATCTGGTTAACAACTTATCACATATTTTTTTTTTCTGGTCATTCTTGCATCAGTAATCTGGGAAAACACATTTAAGTAAAGGGTGATTTGTCATGACTTATTGTGAACTGTGAAATGCATACGTCACAGTACATCATGGGGGTATTTACTCAGATCAGTGTCAGCACATATATCACAACTTCCAGATCATTCTTATCATTTTTTTCTTTTCCATCATGACATTATGAAAATAAATATAGTCTTCTGACTCGGAGAAGTAAACTCACTTTTAAGGTAATCACTGTATATTGTCCCATTGCACATACTGTGACCCTGTGAGTTTTTAACTTAACACTTTTCATACAGGTCCCAGCAGTTCCATATGTGGTACTGTGAATGCTCTCTTTCATCACTTTTTTTTTCTCTCAATTTCTTCCCATTATTTCATTTTCCGGCAAAGAAACTGGAAATCAATTGGTAACATTTGAAACAAAGACATCATATTTTTTCCAAGGAATGAATGAATGAATGAGTCGTCACACATGCAGAAAGTTCACTCTTCAAAAAAAAAAAAATATATATATATATTCACATCAGATCTTCACATGTTCTTTGAAGTAGTCCACTAAATTTTTATTCCTTTATATTCGTTACACACACAATTCTCTGGGTTCAAGCATCATGGTCATGTAGTTTTCCTTCATTTTCACCGAGTAAATAGATCACAGATGCCACCTCCCTGTTTACCTGAATGGTAAAACTTTCCAGTCTATTTCCACACATTGGAAGATGTAACTTTACTATGGACAATGGAGATCTTGTATACATTTTGCTCAAGTAGTAGGGAATGAGACTA
The DNA here is from genome assembly GCF_977035675.1 of Penaeus japonicus. Lineage (NCBI taxonomy): Eukaryota > Metazoa > Arthropoda > Malacostraca > Decapoda > Penaeidae > Penaeus > Penaeus japonicus. Next base: position 4,812,191 of record NW_028234425.1, on the reverse strand, counting down.
TAGGGACAGAAATTCTTCACTTATGCGTTGAATATCAAAACACACACTAATTTTCATCATTAATGAACATGTCTGGCATACAAAGCATTTTGCCATATAAATATAGAGTTGAGGACATGCTTTATTCATCTTCTATAGCTCTCTGGACTAAATCTGAATAATAATATTAGTGAGTCTTGGCAGATACAACTAGATGCTGCCTTTGTTGAATTTACAGTATGAACAAAAGGATGGTTGTAATACCTGTAACTTAAAAATCTGTACACTTGTACGAGGCCAGTCCTCTGACCTGGCTCATTAAGTCACGCAATTACCAAAGTCAGTCTGTAGTGAGCAATTCAGTGTGGAATATTTTTCCACCTAAATCACTCTCTGTCCTTACTTTGTTTACTGCGTTTCACTTCATTCAAGAGATTATATACAGGAGGCCCTTAATGCATGTGGACATTGTGTTACACTTGCTTAACATAAACATATTGCCAACAGTCATTTTACATGCTGTTTATTTCTGTTGCCTGTAATGTCTTTTTTCTGAAAATTATGATATCACCATGGCAAATAAATGCTTTGTTTTATCCAGACCAAACTTGCTCTTCAGCAAAGATTTGCTTTTTATCACTGTTGATCAAAACAAACCTTTCTGAAGCTAAAGTTCTTGATCAAACGTAGTATTCAAACCACACGCATGTTATGGGTCTCAGGTCTCATCCATGCTTGCACCTAGGGCTCTCTGCAAGTCACAGTGAAATAAACCTTCTCTGCTTACACAGTATGTTCATTGTATATATAGCAGCTTCAAATCAACAAAGCACCTCTAAACGACTACCTTACAGAGAGCCACATTCAGTGACAATAGCTGGACATTGCAAAAATGGGAGAGGGGGAACTGTTCATGGTAATACACTCAGTCATACGTCAGACAGTTATTGCTTGGGGTCTGGGCATGATGTTGCCCAAGGGGGGAATGTTCTACAAGAAGCTGTTCTACTACCGTGTGACTTGCGACCAACAGGGACATATGGCGATATAGGGAACAGAACTATAATGGGGGTTCACTGCAATATCTTTTGGCAGTGGGTGCACCGACTGCTGGTGACAGATAAAGTACACCAACTGGATATAAAGGAACTAGGTGAAACAATGGCAGTCTACAGTAACAGTGAGATGTGATTAGGAACTGAATGTATGGAAATGATTAAGAGAAGACATGAGATTTCTGGTTACCCAACATAGTTCTGACTCCCTAACACAGCAAGGCTAACCTACAGTGGTAATGCAATACACAGGCTTGAGTATGTATCATATGGTAGCATCTTTAACAATGCTTCTACAACAGTGGTCCATTCTATGCAATTCCTACTAACCAAGCCCAATGAACTTACTTTGGAGAAGGGTATACACATTGTTCTGGCTGTCTTAGACACTTGGGACTTTAATGTGACAGTCACTGTTTTAATGAGTCATTGCAACTGATGTGGTTAGAGACAGGCAACAGATGATTCCATAATTATAATTCAGTTCACTGGTTCATTTAGATTTAAGTGTCACAGTAAACCCTGGATTATTTCTTAATTTAATCAGCTAAATAGGAAGAACCAATAGAGAAAAAAAAAAATCCAAAATAACACCATTGACAGTGTTCTATGATGCCATGTCATATGACCTGAAAATCTGTTTTAGAGGGGAAACATTCCTCACATAGTTGACATGTTACACAACACTTTTTTGAACCTTACTGACTGCAGTCCTTTACAAGAACTGAACCCCAAAAACATATTTCAGACAACTACACAATCACATCTCCCATGTCTCACTAGGTTTGGGATGGCTGTTTAAATCTAATTTACACTAGAACACTACACTACCAGGGATCTCATTTCTGTGCTGTCCTAACCCCACTTACTCTACAATATAAATAACAAATAAATAGTGTAAATAATGGAAATAGGTGGGTTTCTTTGAGGTACTAGACTACTGCGTCAGGAGGATGCATTTAAATTAATAATGTAACTTTGCCTTCTGCAGTAAGTTTACAAGATGTGTACCTGAAGACATTTACTTGTAGACTTGCTACATGAAGGTGATTTTTTTGTAGTAACATTTTTATATAGTTTAATAAGAATGAAACAAATTTGAGGGTTTACCGACTGGGGGGTGCTAGTAATTGTCATGGAAGAGCTATTTTAAGTCTGAGATCAAATTTCACTGCATAAGTTATACTGACATGTTAGCTCAGAAAGGACTCAAAATATGGCACTTGATATATTGTTTAACTTTTGCTGTTAGTCCCTTTACACAATAAATATGATTCAGTGCCTGGTATTTCTGCTCAACTAAGACTTTTAAAATTGTGTTCAGTCTTGAGTTGAACTTAATAGTGACGCATGCTTGGAAAGTATCTACTGGGCTAAGGATGGGGTTCAGGGGCTAGGAAAGCACAGATGGATCTTGGTGACCCATCTAGGAATGGTACACAGTTGGCTGCCCAGCCATCTGTTGCCTTAGGCTACTCTACACTAGGTGAGGCTAGAGGCTCCAGAAGACTCTGCCTGCGCTTCCTGTAGTCCAGTTTCAATCTACACTTTTACTACAGTATGCGATCACATCCTTGTCAAAACCTTCTGTACAAAACAATGTCTGTCCATCACCGAGAACATACACACTTGTGCCTTGACCGACGACAGTGCCTTAGGTAAGACTAGTCTGATATGAAACAATTACTATTAGAAAGTCTAATTCCGTCAGTGCAAAAATAACAAATTCTTCCTTCCTTTCCTACAGGTTTCCCTGCATCATGTACACAAGCCAGTGCTTTCTTTGTGTATGGGAGATAATACATCATCTAAATAAAGGATACCAGATAACATAACGGTCATTAACTGGCTGTATATCTTGCTTCATTGCCAGAATCCACTGGCTGGCTTGTTGAGGAAGATGGCAGTAGGAAAAGTGGTGATTTTTATCAAGTTTTTAACCACTGGGAGGTAATGTGTCACTCCATTCACGTACCCTACATCACTAGCCTTCTAGAGGAGGTCCTTGCCTCATGTGAGCCTCGTGTAGTAACTGCAGAGGTGGGGGGAGTCCCAGCGAAGTGGGCACATGGGGCATTGAGTGGGACACTGGAGGTGGTGGTGGCTGGGACACAGGACTGGGTGGCACAGGGCTATGAGAGCGGGGCCGGTCCTCCTCCATCCCAGAATAATGACGGTAGTGAGAGACAGGAGAAGCTGCTGGATGTGCCTCATCTTCACAGTCTCGCTGAGTCTCCATTGGTGTCTCCTCTTCTGTCATCTCCTGCTTGACCAGCTGTGATGGGTAGGAGTCCTCTGGCTCCTCCTCACGCTCACGCTCTCTATGTGAAGGTTCTTCATCCTCCTCATGACGTGTCATTGCCTCATGGTAGGATACGGGTGGTGATCCGCTCTTCTCCACACTGGAGCTAACACTGAAGGCAGTGTTCAGCAGTGGCAGGTTAGAATCTGCCAGGGCGGCCTGTAAAACCAAATTTTCTTTTAATCTGATGGTCCAGTTTCCTATGAGAACATTGGAAACAACATAGTCTTTCTTGAGGGATTGTCTTAATAAGCAAACACAGTAATATGAGAAAGAACAATATTTTGGATATACAGACCTGCAGGCTAGCATTGAGGGCCTCGCCGTAGAGAGTAGGGCTGCCTGTGAGTGTTGGGCTTTTGCTGGGCACACCCCTGAAAGAAGTAAGTGATGATTAGAAGCAAGTTCAGACTGATCAAGGTTAACCTGTCAATTCTCAAAAGTTTCCCAAATTTGCACATGAAAGTATTGTTTTCAGATAATTTTCTTAAAGTATTATATCATGGGCATGATTTCAGCTCACTGATAACAGTTATGGACAATATTGTATTTCATTTTCTATAAACCATATTTATGATACTGTGGAACACTAAAAAGCAAATATTTGAAAATACATGCACTTTTTTGTAATTTGTAAACAGTAAATATGTAAAATACAACATTATTTACTGCAGCTTACACACTTACCATGCAATACTTACTGTTAAAAAAGTTCTCTTGTCGAAAACAAAATTTAACAAAATAAAAGACCTGACTGCTTTAATGACCATAAATTTCCTCCTAGTGATACTTCCCTATATTAGGTCTATATATAAAGATAATTGATATTCAACTTACCTTGATAAATAATGATGAAAACGACCGCTGTGACTAAGGAAAGTTTTTTTTTTTTTTTTTTTTTTTTTTTGCTAAGATAAGCTAAAGTGAAGAGAAATGTCAAGCATAAAGACCATTTGAAAGTGCAGTACACCAAGAAATTTTTGAAAACGGGACAACATCTATAGTTTTCAAATGGAGGAGATAAACATTTGATAAAAGCGACGACTTTTATCTGGCATTCCACTAGGGGGAAAAAAAGCATAAAAGGAGATGTAAAGAGAAAAGGGCCAAAAAGGAGATTGAAAAGATGGAAAAAGAGAGTAGTTTCAAAAGTACTTGCAGTTTCTGAAGAT
>NW_028234425.1:4767683-4772683 GCF_977035675.1 Penaeus japonicus | reverse complement strand
AAGTGTTGCCGCGGAAACATTTACGGTGTTTTTGTTTAAATCGGAAGTTGTACAGCGCGGGGACTCGACGGCGGGCGTGTAAAGACCGCAGATTTTTTACGCCACTGCCGAAAACAATCGGAATATTAATCAAGGGTTAATAATGATTGAAATAATGATGGTTATCTTTCGCTCTTGCTATCATCATTTATATCACCATTACTATCATTATTATGTGTCTTACTATTATCATCACTATAATTATCATTATTTTATCATCATTAATATTATCATCATCTCATATTTTATTAACCTATATATTTTCACTATAATCAGTCTTACGTCATATCCTATCACCCTCTAATCATACAGCATTGCCATAATGATGGTATGAATAACCGTAACCAATATCAAGATTCTCATTACCATTAATAAACAGCTCACATAAATATTCATAGTCCTGTAAATGTCGCATATACATTTTACAGCCGTAGATCATAAACTATTATCAATTTCGAACACTTCTATGGTATCACAGGGTACAATAATTATACCTCTCTTCCCGGAACGGCCCTTATCACTAACAAAAAAATAAAAATAAATAAATAATAATAATAATTTGCATATTAGCCTGATGTCTAGGGCTAGCCTGAAGTTCTTCCTACAGCGACGTCCTTCCGAAGCCGGTTTCAGGAGTTTCAGAACGTCGGTCTTTTCCCGAGCGCCGGAATAACTAACTAAGGTACCCGTTAAATACGTTATTATTTTCGGTTCTTCCGTAATCAAATTAGTTTTGGTTGATGCATTAATCACTATCATCGGCATCTTCGTTATCATTATTATTATCATTATTATCCACTATATAGGCTTTATGGTTTAACAAAAAGTATAACAAAGAAAATTAACAAATCAAAATAGAAGAAAAAAAAAGTTTTCGGTCAAAGATAAATTTAATTTTCATTTGTTGACGTTCAGTGTTCGCTAATGGTACACGTTCTATCGCAGGGTAGCGTCGGATGTACTCTCTCTACCTGTCGAAGAATACTAATTACCTTTTCTTTGTCTTCCTCGCGAGACAGACAGAGAGACAAAGAGAGAGAGAGAGAGAGAGAGAGAGAGAGAGAGAGAGAGAGAGAGAGAGAGAGAGAGAGAGAGAAATAGATAGATAGATAGATAGAGATAGATAGATAGATAGATAGAGAGAGAGAATCTCTAGTCTCTCTATTCTCTCTATCTCCGGTTTCTTCTGCTTTTCTTCTCCTGGAGGCCGGGTAAGGAAGAGGGAGAAGATGAAGAAGAAACAGTGAGTGAATCCTCTTCGCTCATTGTCACCCTCTTCGCTCTCTCTATTACTACTTCCCTCAAAAGGAAGGGCGGACAAGGATGTAGAAGAAGGAGAAGAAGAGGAAGGAGGAAAAGACGGAGAATAAGAAGAAGACGCCTAAGACGAAGAAGAAGGAGAAGACGCAGAAGATTAAGAAGAAGAAGACGCAGAAGAAGAAGAAGAAGACGCAAGAGAAGAAGAAGAAGAAGACGTAGAAGACGCAGAAGAAGAAGAAGAAGAAGACGAAGAAGACGAAGAAGACGAAGAAGAAGAAGAAGACGCAGAAGACGAAGAAGAGGGAGACGCCGCAGAGGACGATCTCATCCATTGACATTTACACCCCGATCAGAGGCCGCTAATGGAGTCTCGGCGACCGTATCGATTCGACCGAAACCGTTCACGGAACACTATCGATGTCAACTTTGGGCAGACTCGACCGTCGGATCAGAGAGAGAGAGAGAGAGAGAGAGAGATACGGATCCCGCCCGCCCGTCCGCCTACCCGCCCTCATTCTCTCCTTACCGCCCGCCCACACGCCCCTCTCGCCGCCCTTTTGACCCGCCCGATATTCTAAAAAAAAAATAAATAAATAAATACTGGATCAGAAACCTATCTGTAACCTCCTTCTATATTCCGTCTATATTACGTCTACGTAACGATAGGGACTCCTCTGCCGATGTACATAAAAAAGAAGTAGAAACTGATCTGTAATTATAATCGTCATTACTTCTATATCACAATTTTTAGCTGTTGTTTTACATGCATCCTGCACCGTGTGATCACTTACACACTTAATCTCTAGGATGCGACACTGAAAATAAGACCGGCGTGCCTCAGTTTTTCAGTCGCTTGTACTACGGTCTGACAATAGGATCGCCGTTCCATTAATCGCAACTTCAGGCTTAATCTTGTAAACTTATCTTTCATATGGAGGGAAAAATCTGATCTAATTGGGTATATATTCACGTAATGATGATAGCATTAAACACTATACATTCCTTTACCAACCAGAGCTAATCCTCCGATCGGACCTGACTTCGGCCGCATTCAGTAAAAATTCCTCCGCTGAAACGTACCTTGTCTGCTGTCTGCATGAGCTGCGTCTGCTGAATGAGGTTGACCTGCAGCTGCTCCTGTAGCTGCTGCAGGATCTGCTCCAGCTGTTTGCGACCCAACTCAGCCAGCTGCTGTTGCTGCTGCTGTTGAAGGAAAGATACGGATTTAACATGTGTTTGCTAGACACACGCATGCACATAAAAAAAGACAGATAATAAATTACTATTAATGGTGGAAATCGAATTATCACGTGTGAAGTGGTAAATCACTTTCCCACATCTGCAGCCCGTGAATAAAATTAGCGTCATGATTCACCATACACGGAGAAGTCCTCCTTTTCCCCTCTCCTCGCAGGCATGCATGCGGCGACGGCCTTCCCTCACTCCTGCATGATCTGTTCCCATGCACGGCCAGCGCTCCTCCCACACCATCTCCACACCTGCTTGCTACTTTGACACCCGCTCATAACGCCTCTCTCCCTCTCTCCCCTCGCTCTTTCCCTCCCTTCTCCCCTCACTTTGACCCAAACCCACCACGCCACCCCGGGCCCACCACCCATCCACCCCACCCGCCCGCCCACCCTCAATCCCTGGTTCCCTCCGGGATATTTGTAACATCAACTCCTGTGTACTCAAGGCGGTGCGGAGGGAGGGAGGGAGGGGGAGGGAGGGAGGAGGGGAAGGGGAGGAAGGAGGGGTCTTATCATTCCTCTTCCTCCCCCTCCTATCATTCCCTCCGCTCTCTTTCTCCGTTTACCGACCATCTCCGTTTCAGCGTGTTCTTGTTTTATCTAGATATCTATGTGCGAATGATTACTTCATGCCACGCTCTTTGGTGATCAGTCTCTCTCTCTCTCACTCTCGCTCTCTCTCTCTCACTCTCCGCCGTCGTCCTCAGCGCAACAGCAAGAAAAAAAGGAGATATTTTTATCATCGCTCAAAGCCAACCCTTCTCACATCAAGAGATATAAAATAAAACACCATTCAACCGCGAATGTTTACGGAAAACTCAAGTTGAATTTAGTGAAGAGTTCCAGAAAGTACAAGCGGGACCGGCGAGCAAGTGACCAACGCTTCTCCGCTACGATCACCTGTTGGATATTCACGCAAACGGATTATTATTTATCTTTTCTTCTGTTTCGTCTCTCTCTCTCTCTCTCTCTCTCTCTCTCTCTCTCTCTCTCTCTCTCTCTCCCTTCTATTTCACTTCCATCCATGAGTTCTCTTTCTCTCGGATTTATTTTTTCTTCTCTGTCTCTCTCTGTCTCTCTCACTCTCTAGCCTCTTCCTCTTTCACCAACTTATTTACTTCTCACAATCGTTCGTGTTTGTCGCTTATTTACTGATGCCTGGCGTTCGTGCTGGAGCTAGTGGCTACTTCAGCACGTTCCCCTCTTTACACGCTTTGCTGATCCTCTTAAAATACATGTAAGTACACACACCAACCCGGCCAAGTGGACAGCAAAATAAACTCAAATTTGTGCGATATCTGTTTCAGCCGAGAGGGGGAGGGTGTAGGGAGGGGAGGGGGGGCTAGGTATAGTGGGTATGGTATGAGGAGAGAGAGAGAGAGAGAGAGGGGGGGGGGTAGTTAGTAAATAAAAAAAAATCATTAAAAAAAAAGAGTATGAAAAAATAACCAACGACTTCCTTCACCGGGCCGTTATCGCGAAACTCCACACACACGCTGTTTTAACACAACTTCCGTCGGTGGCGAAACAACAACGCATCTATCCATCTATCTCTCTATCCTTGCGTTAATTCAAACCCAGAGGAACTTAACTTAGCTTATGCGAATCACGCTGGTACTCTCAGAAGAGTAACCTAATGGAGTAGATTAATCCTAACAACAACAACAATAACAACAACAACAAACAACAACAATAAGAATGATAAATAGTGATAATTCTAATCTCTATTAACTTACGTGAAACAGATCCATTGGGGTTTCTAAGGCTAACATCGGGGAGGTTTTTGAGCGAACGTCTTCAAAATCTGGCAAGTTTCTTGTGTTTCTTCTTCTTCTTTCTCTTTCGTTAAGTCTTCAACTCGGCGTGGTGATGATTGGTCAATCCCCATCAATGTCTTGATTGGTTTTGATGTCTATTAGTAGACTCAAAAAAAAAAAAAAAAGAAAAAAAAATGCGGACCGCTGTTTTGGAATATTAGCGGTAAGAGTCAATGACAAACTTCACAAATTCGTCCGGCACATTAGGGGAGAGAGTAAATGTTCGTCTGGTTTCTTTTCCCTTTTCTCTAGATTCTTTCTCTCCCTTTTTTTAAATTCTCACACGATGCAGAGGAGGGGGGGGGGCAAAAAACTGTCTTCTTTTTTTTTTTAAACACCTCGAAATCGTCCGTCAATCGAGAGATTAAAAACTCGGGGACACACAAGAGGCGAGACGAGGCGAGCGAGCGAGCGAGCGGAGGCAGCGCGTGAGGAGCCGTGAGCGGTGTGGCGGGGAGTCGCAAGGGAGCGAGAGGTGTACGTCCACCCCGCACTGTGGTCCGCGAGCAACTAGCCTGGCTGGGAATAAACAGCTATGCAATAACTTCATCCCAGGCATCCTTACCCTGCTCACCCCCCCCCTCCCCCACTCTCCTCTCTCCTCCCCCCGTCTCCCCGCCCCCTCTTTCTCCCC
>NW_028234425.1:4750183-4757683 GCF_977035675.1 Penaeus japonicus | reverse complement strand
ATTATTATCAACGTAATTACAATTATTTTGACTTTTACCATCATCATAGTCATTATCATTACCACTATCATCACTCTCGTTATCATCACTCCTATTACTATTATCAATATAATTATCACCAAAATAACAATAATAACGTTCAACCCTTTGAACTTCGAAAAAAGGACCGAGTAATTATAATATAAGTAATTATATTATAAGTAATTATAATTTAAGCAATTATATTATAGGTAATTATAATATAAGTAATCATAAGTAATCATAATATAAGTAATTATAATATAAGTAATTATATCATAAGTAATTATAATATAAGTAATTATAATATAAATAATCATATTATAAGTAATCATATCATAAGTAATCATAATATAAATAATCATAATATAATATAACATCGAGTAATTCCATATAAGAATATGAATGACACTTATACCATTTCGCCAGCCATATGGATTCGAAGTTTCGATTCCGTGTTGAAACGTTCGAATCAATACGTGTGAAATGATTCATTCGTGTGATTCATTCTCGAATCACACGCATTCAGTCAATAACGATGATGATGGTGATGATGATAACAACTACGGTGGTAATAATAGCGATGGTGATGGTGATGATGATAGTGGTGATAACAACAACTACGGTGGTAATAATAACGATGATGATGGTGATGATGATAGTGATGGTAACAACTACGGTGGTAGTAATAGCGATGGTGATGGTGATGATAGTGATGGTGGCTAATGATGATGATTATAATGATGGTAGTAATCATAACGACAATAAGGATGATAATAAAGATAATAATGATAAGAATAATTACAACACTACTACTAATCGCAATAAAAATAGTAACAACAATTATAATGACCATGATAAGAATACCGTCACACTCTCTATCAATTTACTAAAACAACAACACCAATACGCCTTCCTCATCATCACCATCGCCATCCCCATCACCATAACCATCATGATTACCAACATCACTAAATTTAAACATTGTTTTTCTTCGTCCGCCATCATCATCACCATAACCAACATCACTAAATATAAACATTGTTTTTCTTCGTCCGCCATCATCATCACCATCACCATCCCCATAACCATCATCATTACCATCATCACTAAATATAAACATTGTTTTTCTTCGTCCGCCATCATCATCACCATAACCATAACCAACATCACTAAATATAAACATTGTTTTTCTTCGTCCGCCATCATCATCACCATAACCATAACCAACATCACTAAATATAAACATTGTTTTTTTTTCGTCCGCCATCACCATAACCATCATCACTAAATATAAACATAGTTTTTCTTCGTCCGCCATCATGATCCCCATCACCATAACCATCATCATCACCATAACCATCATCACTAACTATAAACATAGTTTTTCTTCGTCCGCCATCATCATCATCATCACCAGCTCACACACGCGACCCCGACCTGACCGACCCGCTATATCGATGATGCAACTTAATTGTGAAAGCGATTGATTTGGTCAATAACACAATATCAGGGGAGAGACAAGCTGCGAGGAGGAAGGGAGGAGGGGGAGGGGGGAAAGGGGGAGGAAAGGAGGAGGGGGAGGGGGAAAGGAGGAGAGGAAGGAGAGGGGGAGAGGGGGGGTGGGAGGGGGAGGGGGGGAGGGGAGGGGGAGGGGGAAGAGGAGGGAGGGGGAGGGTGGAGGAAGAGGAGGAAGGGAGGGGGGAAAGGAGGGGGAAGAGGAGGAAGGGGGATGGGTAGGGGAGAGAGGAAGGGAGATGATGGGAGGGGGAGAGAGGAAGGGAGGGAGGGGGTGGGTGGAGAGGAGGGAGGAAGGGAAGAGGAAGGAGGGAGGAGGGGAGGGTAGGGAGAGACGAAGGGAGGAAAGGAGGGGGTGGAGAGGAGGGAGGAGTTATGGGGGAAGGGTAGAAGAGGAGGAAGAGAAAAAGCAGGGGGAAGATACTACAAACACACGCAAAAAAGAAAAAGAAAGAAAGAAAAAAACTCAAACACACAAACACACGAATCCGACCACCAGTGAGACACCTGCATCGTAAATGTTCTTTTTTTTCTACCTCTTTCCATCCCCTCCTTCTCCCCCCCCCCTCCTCGTCCTCTTCCTCCTTCTCCCCTTCCTCTATTCCTCCTCCTCCCCTCCCTCTTTTCCTCCTCCCTCTCCCGCTCTCCCTCTCGCTCCACATTTCTCCCCTCCCCTTCCTCCTCCTCCTCCACCACCACCTCTACCTCTACCTCCACCTCCACCTCCATCTCCACCTCCATCACCACCACCACCTCCTCCACCTCTACCTCCCCCTCCACCTTCATCTCCTCCTCCCCACCACCTCCTCCCCACCACCTCATCCACCTCCACCTCCTCCCCACCACCTCCTCTACCTCGTCCTCCCCTTCTTCTTCTTCCTCCGAACTGACTCCTTCTAAGACCCCAAGGAATAAGTAAATGACACAGAAACAACCCAAGGTGACTAATCCGTTCTCAAGGGGGATGGTTGCGGCGGTGGGGTGGGGATGGGGTGGGGGTGGGGTAGGGGTGGAGGAGTGTGGAGGGTTGAGAGGACAATAAGAGAGAGAGAGAGAAAGAGAGAGAAACACACACACACACACACACAAACAGAAATATATATATATATATATATATATATATATATATATATAGATAGATAGATACATAGACAGATAGAGAGAGAGAGAGACGAAGAGAGAGACAGATCAAGAGAACCGAAACGAGAGCGAAAGAGAGAGAGAGAGAGAGAGAGAGAGAGAGAGAGAGAGAGAGAGAGAGAGAGAGAGAGAGAGAGAGAGAGAGAGAGAGAGAGAGAGAGAGAGAGAGAGAGAGAGAGAGAGGGAAAGACGAAGAGAGAGACAGATCAAGACAACCGAAACAAGAGCGAAAGAGAGATAGAGATAGAGAGAGAGAGAGAAAGCAAGACCCAGAACGAGAGAACGAGAGAACAACAACAAGCGAGACCCAGAACGAGAGAGCGAGAGAGAGAGCGAGAGAGAGAGAAAACGAGAACCCGAAAGAGGGAGAGCGAGCCCTGAGAGGAAGGTATAATCGACGGAAAATATCTAAGGAGATATGCAGACGGGGCGACGGAGGAAATTTGTGTGAGGAAGGGCCAGTATAGGGAAGAATGAGGGGAAGAGAAATATATAAATACTCAAGAGGGGAGGTGGCAGATGTGGGTGTGGGGAAAGAATATATTTTGATGGAGCGAAGGGAAGGAGACCGTTCTGGGCGTAGGGGAGAGAGAGAGAGTGATAAAGAGAGAGAGAGAGAGAGAGAGAGAGAGAGAGAGAGAGAGAGAGAGAGAGAGAGAGAGAGAGAGAGAGAGAGAGAGAGAGAGAGAGAGAGAGAGAGAGAGAGAGAGAGAGAGAGAGAGAGAGAGAGAGAGAGAGAGAGAGAGAGAGAGAGAGAGAGAGAGAGAGAGAGAGAGAGAGAGAGAGAGAGAGAGAGAGAGAGAGAGAGAGAGAGAGAGAGAGAGAGAGGGAGAAAGAGAAAGAGAGAGAGAGAATATGAGTATGAGGGGATTAGCATTATGAGGAAAAGAAGGATTACGAGAATGAGTAAGGAGAAAGAGGAGGTTTAAGAGGATGATAAGGGAGATGAGGTGGAAAATAAATAATGAAGTGAATTGGGAGAATGAAGATAATGAGGCAAATAAGAAGTGAAAAACATGAATGGCGAAGAAGATGAGGAATATGAATATGAGCGAGAAGACATTCACGCAAATTAAAACACAATGATAAGGAAGAGATGAGGAAGACCAGAACAATATAAATGTTGATTACGAGGAAGATGAAGAAAAAGAGGACGATGAAGATGAAAGGACTCTAACAATGAGGAAAATGAGGAAGATGAGGTTGGGGAGAATGAGGAGGCCACGATGCTTACAGGCGGTCACTATCACCGCGTTCAAAAGCCAATACATTATGACCTTGAACTCCCCAATAACGAGTCAATAAGGCCATTATGCTACGGAAAAAGATAGGCAAAACAAACATAGGTGCATTTATTTACACGCATTAAAATTAAAACACACTCACATATAAACATACAAACAAACACAAACACAAATAAACATGAACATACATAAACACAAGGAACATAAATACATATATATGCACAGATACGCGTTTACATACAACCACACAAACACACATGATGTACGTAAATAGTCAAGCATACAGACAAAAACGCACACACCCATAAACACAAATATACACAAAAACAAAGTAAACAATGTCAAAGGCAAATACAGTGCATATACAGTTTATATAGTAATGATAAGGACAATTTATTAGAGATATTGATATACGGTCATGACAATTATCGTGATATTAATAGCAACAGTAATAATGATGATGATGAAAAAAAAATAGACGGAGAGAAAGAGAAAGAGAGCGAGAGAAAAAGAGAAAGAAAGAGAGAAAGAGAAAGAGAGAAAAAGAATAAGATAGAGAGAGAGAGAGAGAGAGAAAGAGAAAGAGAAAGAGAAAGAGAGAGAGAGAGAGAGAGAGAGAGAGAGAGAGAGAGAGAGAGAGAGAGAGAGAGAGAGAGAGAGAGAGAGAGAGAGAGAGAGAGAGAGAATGAGAGAGAAAAAGAAAGAGAAAGAGAAAGAGAAAGAAAGAGAGAGAAAGAAAGAAAAAGATAGAGAACGATAGAGATAGAGAAATTGAGAAAGAGAAAGAGAGAAAGAGAAAGAGAGAAAGATAGAGAACGATAGAGAAAGAGAACGAGAGAAAAAGAGAGAAAGAGAGAGTGAGAGAGAGATTACGCACACGAAAGAAAAAAGATCGGTCGGCCATCGCGTACTTTTGTCTAAAGTTGGCATAATGGATACCGTTATAGGCAGATTGTGCTGATGAGGACTTGCAAATATGATCCTAACGGCCCCCGGTAATAACGCTGATCGCCAGAAATTAAACCATAGATCAGCGATGAAGCGTGCTGACCTCAGATGCGAGCTGGGGTAGGGGGGGTGGGTGGGGCAGGGGGCTTAGGGCTGGGAGAAAGAGGAAGGGGAGGGAGGTTGGGGAAGGGTGGGTGGGTGGTGGAGGGGGGAGGAGGCGGGTTGGGGAAGGGTGGGTGGTGGAGGGGGAGGAGGGAGGTTGGGGGAAAGGGTGGGTGGTGGAGGGGGAGGAGGCGGGTTGGGGGAAAGGGTGGGTGATGGAGGGAGGGAGGGGTGGGGAAAGAGGAGGGGGAAGAAGGGTGGGGGAGAGAGGGTGATGGAGGGAGGGAAGGAGGGATGGGGTAGGAGTACGGAAAATAGGGAGGGGTAGAAAATTAGGTAGGTGAGAGTGATGGAGGGAAAGAGAGAAGGAAGAAGAGAGTAGAAGAGAAGGGAGGGAGAAAAAAAATAGAAGAATTATGTATATGTGGGTAGGGGGAGGGGGGTGAATGAGGAAGAAGAGACTGGGGAGAAGGGAGTAGAAAGCGAGAGAAAGGAGGATGGAGGGTGGGGGGCGGCACAGAGAAGGGGGGAGGCATGGAGAGACGAGAGCAACATGGCTTGACCAGGTGTTGCAAGATCTGGTTCTGTCACGGCTATTGCATGCACTGTTGCCGGATGGGTGTGCAAAAAGGTCATATGCATATTTCTTGCTGATCAGTTCTTCTCTCTTTGCTTCTCTGTATTCTTCTCTTCCATAATTTTCTTTCCCTCTTTTGTTTTCATTTTCATTATCATTTCTGCATTGTCACTATCAGTATTATCATTGACATTATCATCATCATCAATATTATATTATATTATATCATATCAATATTATATCAATATTATTAATATTATTATCATCAGTGATATGTTCATCAACATAAAAAATAATAATGATGATAATAATCATTATCATCATCATTACCAGTATCATTATTATTACTATTACTATCACTACCATCACCATTATCATTATTGATATTATTATGATCATCATTATTATCATATTATCATCCTTATCATAATCATCTTTAATGCTAGTATAACTATCAGAATTATCCTCACGATTACTATAATCTATTTATCAAATCATGAACACCAAAAACATCATTATCATAACTACAGTCGTATTGAATATCTTTAATGTCGTTAATTTAATTCTATCTCTATCTTGTAAATATCTCTACGCATTCGACATCAAAAGGACATTTTGCGTTATTCAACCTCTATCACACATCATTATCGCTTTTATCTTAATCGTTGGAAACAACAGAGCGTCGCCTTGCGTCATTTGTTTTCCTCGACGCCCCTTAGTATTATGGGAACTAATTCTTATGAGCATGATCAATACTGTGGTCTAATTTCCCTCTTGTCTCTTGTCTCTTTCTCGTTCTGTTTGTTTGTTTGTTTGTGTGTCTGTGTGTGTGTGTGTGTGTGTGTGTGTGTGTGTTTGTATATTCTCCCCTGCTTTTTATCTCTCTGTTTTTTTCTCTCTCTATCTTTCTGTCTCTCTGTCTTTCTAGCCTCCCCTGTCTCTGTCTCTTTCTCTGTCTCTCTCTCTCTCCACCTGCGCAGCCCCTGCCATCCAAACTTCCTCTTCTCCCTCATTCCAGACCTCGTCTCACCCCAACATCTCTCCTTCCTCCCTACCCCCACCCCCTCTCTTCTCCCTTTCCCATCTTCTTCCTTCCTCCCTCTCTTCCATTCCCCACTTTACTCCCTTCCCCATTCCTCATCCTCCTCCCTCCCCTACTCTCTACCTTCCTTTCTACCCCCTCTCCTTTCTCCCTTATTCCCTACCCTCCTCTCTCCCCCACCCCCTCCCTGCCCTATTCCTAACTTTCCTCCCTTCCCTATCCTCTATTCTCCCTCCTCCTTAACCCATCCCCCTCCTCTCTCCCTCCCTTCTCCATCCTTTACCCATCCTCCCTTCCCATCCCACCTCCCTCCCCTGTACCTCCTCCCTCCCCTATCCCTCCTCCCTCCCCTATCCCTCCTCCCTCCCCTGTCCCTCCTCCCTCCCCTATCCTTCCTCCCTACCCTATACCTCCACCCTTCCCATCCCTCCTCCCTCCCCTATCCCTCCTCCCTTCCCATCCCTCCTCCCTCCCCTATCCCCCTCCCTCCTCCCACCCTCTCGCTTGCCCGTGATATTTTTCATCAACCGTGCAAAGCCTATCAGACAATCATCAGTCAAGGGGGGACAAAAACACATTCAAAAAAACATCGAAAAAAACACATTCAAAAACACAGTCCCCCTCTGGGTTTTGATAATCAAACCCTCACCACAACAAGTTAGCACGGGTATGTTTTCAGGCTATATATATATAATTTTTTCCCTCTCTCTCTTTCTCTTTTTCTCCCCTTTTTTCACTTCATATCTTTTTTAGACTCTTTCTTTTTTTTTCCTTTTTAGCTTTTTGTATTATTTTGGACTTAGCGCCGCAGCGGTAATGGAGTTGTTTGTTATTTGCGAATTCGATAAGTTCCTCCTGTGACATTAATTCAGGGTCACATACTGTTGTGGATGGTATCCCTCTTTTGATAT
>NW_028234425.1:4730183-4745183 GCF_977035675.1 Penaeus japonicus | reverse complement strand
ACACACAGACACACACACACGCAAAAACACACACAAACGTACATACAAATACCACAGCCCCCTCCCTCCCACCTACCCCCCCCCCCCAGCACCACACACACACACAAGAAGAACGGAAGAAAGGAGGTATAGAGACCCCCCCAACCCCCACCCCCCACTCCACCCTTCACCCCCACTTAAGAGGTCGGGTAATTATCGGAGCGGAAAAGGTGAAAATGGGAGTGGAGGGGAAGGTGTGCGTAGAGGGAGAGGGGAAAAATGAGAGAGGGGAAAGGGAAGGGGAAGAGAGAGGATGTACGAGGAGAGAGAGAGGGAGAAGGAGAAGGAGAAGGAGAGGGAGAGGGAGAGGGAGAGAGAGAGAGAGAGAGAGAGAGAGAGAGAGAGAGAGAGAGAGAGAGAGAGAGAGAGAGAGAGAGAGAGAGAGAGAGAGAGAGAGAGAGAGAGAGAGGGAGAGAGAGAGAGGTAAGGTAGATGAGGGAGAGAGATGCTGTAAGGAGAAGGAGAAGATGAAAAAAGAGAGGAGAGAGAGAAAGGAGAGGGAAGGGGGATAGAAGAGGAAAGAGGAGGTAAAGAGAGAAGAGAGAAGGAGAGGGAAGGGAATAAAAGGAGAGAGGCGACAGAGAGAGGGATAGACAGAGAGAGAAAGAGAGAGATAAAGAGAAATATAAGAAGTGAAAGGAAAGAAGAGGAAGGGGAAAAAGGGGGGAAAGAAAGAAAAAGAGAGGAGGGACGAGAAGGGAAGAACGAAGAGGGAAAAAAAGAAGAGGGACAAGGAAGAAAAGAAGGACGAGGAGGGAAGGGGAAGGGAGGTGAAGGGGGGTGAAGGGGGGAAGGGGGGGAAGGTTATGTCCGTGTTACACCGCCAAGGAGCAATAATAAGGGGGGGAAATGAGAGTGTGTTTGTGACTCCCTGCCTACGACTCACGCAGAAAACACGAATTAACAACTCTGCGAAAAAACGGAAAACACAGATTAAGACGCTGATGAAAAATCCGGAATCTTGGGGTTTGGGTGGAGGGAGGGAGGGAGGGAGCGCAAGGAGTTTGAGAGAGGGTGGGAAGGAGGGATGAAGGGAGAGAAGGGTGGGAGGAAGAGAGGGAAGGAAGGAGGGAGGGTGGGAAGGAGGGAGGGAGGAAGCGCAAGGAGTTTGAGGGAGGGTGGGAAGAGAAGGGAGGGAGAGAGGGAGGAAGAGAGGGAAGGAGAGAGGGAGGAAGAGAGGGAAGGAGGGGAGGAGGGAGGGAGGGAAGGAGAAAGAGGGAGGGAGAGAAGCGTGGGAGGAAGGGAAGGAAGGGAAGGAAGGTATGGAGGAGGGGAGGGCGTGAAAAAGGGAAGGAAGGTAAGGAGGAGGGGAGGTAGGGAAGGAAAGGAGGAAGGAAGGGAAGGAGGAAAGGAGGAAGGGAGAGGGAGGGAAGGAAGGTAAGGAAGGGAAAGAGGGAAGAAGGAATAGAGGTAAGGACGGAGGGATAGATAGATAAAGGAAGTAGGGAATGAGAAGTGAGCGAGAGACGGAGAGATGGAGGGAGAGAAGGAGCGTAGTAAAGGAGCGATTGAGGGAAATAGAAGAGAGGGAGAGAGGGAAAAGAGACAGAAGGAATGAGGGAGGGGAAGGGGGGGTGTTAGGGAGGGTGTGAAAGAGGGAAGGAAAAGGGATTGATGATGATGATGATGATGATAATAATAACGATGACGATGATGACGATAATAAAGATGATGTAAAAAGAGAGAAAAAAAATAAAAAGAAAAGAAAGGGAAGAGAAGGATAAAAGCAAGGAATAGACAAAGATAAATAATACCAAATAATCTTTCTCGCGGGACAAATAACCTAAAAAGAGGAAATTGGATATAACAGGGAAACCCCGCCCGTAGTGCCTGAGAGTAGCGACTCTAGACGAGGAGAGAGAGAGACCGAGCGCGAGAGAGTGATAGAGAGATAGAGCGCGAGGGGCGCGAGATAGAGAGCGATAGAGAGAGAGAGATAGAGCAGCAGGAGCGCGAGCGGAGCGAGACAGCGGTGAGGCACGAGAGGAGAGAGAACGCGAGCGCGAGAGGAGCGCGGAGCGCGGAGAAGAGCGAGGCGAGAGAGAGGGGAAGCGAGTAGAGCAAGATAGAGGAGTCGACGAGGACGAGAGCGAGGAAGCGGCGGCGTCTTATGAAACGCTCGAGCGAGAGGAGAGACTGCATGAGATTGCAGAAGGACGAAGCAGAGAGAGCGACATGAGATGCAAGAGGCTAGAGAGAGAGACGCAAAGCGAGAGAAGGATCTTCTCTCTCAATCTATATATCTTCTAATCTTATCAGATAGCTCTTCTACTGTATCTCTCTTGCTCAATCTCTATTACTATCTCTCTGCGCTGCGATCGTTCTGCTACTCTATCTCTTCGTCTCTCGCGCCCTCGAGATAGCTTCTATCTATCTCGCGCGATCTCTCTTCTACTATCGGTATCATCCTCTTCTTACTATATCGCTCTATTATTCCAAGTATTTTGCCTCTGCTATTCTTCATCTCTCTCTTCATCTCTCCCTCTATCTCCCCTCTCCTCATCTCTCCTCTTCTATCTCTCATACTCTTCTTTTCTATTCCTTTCATCATACTATCTCCTCTCTCCTCTCTTCTCTCTCCCTACCCCCCCCCCCCCCCCCCCCCCCCCCCCCCCCCCCTCCCTTCTCTCTCTCTCTCCTCTCTCTCTCTCTCTCTCTTCTCTATCTCTCTTTCTCTCTCCTAGCTTCTTATCTCGCTCTCCCCTTCACCTTTAATCTGATTTCTGTCTTCTCTCTCGGCTCTATCAGATAACAGGTGAGCGAGAGCGAGAGAGAGGATCGATAGAGGAGAGAGAGAGAGCTGAGAGGGAGAGAGAGAAGAAGAGGGGAAGAGAAGAGAGTGAGAGGAGAGGATAAAGAGAGAGAAGAGAGAGAGAGGAGCGAGAGAGAGAGGAGTGAGTATTGATTGATGTAGAGGAGAGCTTATGTAGGTACATGAGATGAGTGAGGAGAGAAGAGACGATGAATGAAGAAGGAAAGAAGAGATAGGAAGAGGAGGAGGAGGAGAGAGGAGAGTGGAGAGGGGGACGAGAGAAGGGAAGGAGTATAGAGAGAGATGAGGAGAGAAAAGAGGAGGAGGAGAGAGCGAGGAGAGGAGATTCAGGAGGAGAAGAGATATGAGGAGAGATGGAGATGGAGAGAGAGGGGAAAGAGATTGAGAGAGAGAGGAGGTAAGAGAGCGATGAGAGAGAGCAGAGAGAAGAAAGAAAGAAAAGAGAAGACGGAGAGGAAGAGAGAGAGAGCAAGGAAAGGGGGAAGAGGACAAGCGATTGTGGAGCGAGAGAGAGCGAGAGAGATGAGAGAGAGAGAGGTGAGAGAGGAGGAGAGGCTAGGAGGAAGCCAGAGGAGAGAGAGGATAAAGAGAGAGAGTGAGAGAAGAGAGAGGAGAGAGAGGAGGAGAGAGAGAGCGGAGAAGAAAAGGAGAGAGAGAGAGAGGGAGACGGACGGAGAGAGAGACCCGGAGATGAGAGAAGAGAGGGAGGATTAGCGAGAGAAAGAGAGAAAGGAGAGATGGAGACGAGGTCGAGACAGGAGAGCTGAGAGAGAGAGAGAGAGAGAGAGAGAGAGATGGAGTAGAGAGAGAGGGAGAGGAGAGGGAGAGAAAAGAAAAGCGAGAGAGAGAGAGAGGGAGGAGAGTAAGATGAGTGGAGAGAGGAGAAGAGAGAGATGAAAGAGAGAAGAGAGAGAGAAGAGACAGATGAGAGCGAGAGACAGCAGTAGTGATGAGTGAGAGCGAGAAGTAGAGAGAGAGGGATCGAATGATGTGAGAGACGGGAGATGAGAGAGAGGAGTTTGATGGAGAGGAGAGGATGAGAGAGATAGATGTGAGAGAGAGAGGAGAGTAGAGAGAGAGCCGAGGAGATGGAAAGAGGAGAGGAGAAGAGTATAAGAGATACGATAACGATGAGAGAGAGAGAGAGGAGAGGAGAGAGAGTGAGAGAGAGAAAGAGGAGAGAGAGAGCGAAGAGAGAAGTGAGAGTGAGATGAGGAGTGAGGAGAGAGAGAGAGAACGAGAGAGAGAGAGAAGAAGTGAGAGAGAGAGAGCGAATGAAGAGAGACAGATGAGGAAGAGGAGGAAATGAGGAGAGGAAGGGGGAAAGAGTAGAGAGAGGGAGAGAGGAGAGAGCGAAAGAGAGAGAGAGAGTGGAGGAGAGTAGAGAAGATGACGGAGAGTGAAGGTTGCGTGAGAGTAGGATGTAGAGAGAGAAATTGATGTTGAGAGAGAAGAGAGGTGAGAGTGAGGAGAGGGAGAAAGATGAGAGAGAAGAGAGAGAGTGGTGAGAGAGAGAGGGAGAGAGGAGAGTGAAGAGAGAAAAAGAGAGAGATAAATGAGGAAGAGAAGATGATGTTGAGAGAGAGATGGTAGAGAGTGGATGAAGGGAATAAATGGGGGGAGAAGAAGGAGAGTATGAGAGAGTGGTGAGTGTGAGTGAGAGGATGTGGGGTGGAGGATGGAGGGAGGATGAGGAAGAGTGGAGAGGTGTGAAGAGAGAGTGGGCCCAGGGAGGGGTGAAGAAGGTGAGGAGAGGGAGGAGAGAGAGAGAGGGGAGAGAAGAAGAGAGCGAGAGGAGTGGGAAAAAGAAGAGAGAGAAATGAGAGGGAGCTCTCAACCTCGGAGAGAGAGGGGAGAGAGGGAGGAGAGAGAGAGGAGGAGGAGAGAGTGAGAGAAAGAGAGTGGAGAGAAAGAGAGGAGAGAGAGAGAGGAAGGGAGAAAGAGAGAGGAAGAGGGAGAGAGAGAGAGAGAGAGAGAGGAAAAAGGAAAAGATGAGAGAGAGAGAGAGAGAGGAGAGATGGAGAGAGAGAGGGAGGTGAGAGAGGAGAGAGAGAAACAAGAGGAAAAAGGGGAAAGAAAGAGAGAGAGAGAGGGAGAGAGATGAGAGAGAGAGAGAGAGGAGAGAAAAGAAGAGGATGGAAGAGGTAGGAGAGAGAGAGAGAGAGAGAGAGAGAGAGAGAGAGAAAGAGAGAAAGAGAGAGAGAGAGAGAATAAGCAATGGAAACAAAAGAACAACGATAACACACACACAGACACCCTCTTCCACACCCCCGCCCTCACAAACACCCCTCCCGCCCCCTACCACCCACTCTTAAATACACTTACACCCATAATCCGAAGTGAGGAAGACCCTCCGCCCCTACCCCTTCCCCTCCCTCTCCCTCTCCCTCTCCCCCTCCCCTCTCCCTACCCCTTCCCCCTTCCCCTTCCCACCCCTCCCCCTCCCCATTCTCCCCTCCCCTCTTCCCTCTCCCCTGCCTCTCCCCTCTCCCTCTTCCCTTAACCCCCTCCCCTCCCCTTACCTCCCCCTCCCCTCTCCCTTCCTCTCCCTCTCCCTTCCCCTTCCCTTCCCTCTCCCCCTTCCCCTCTCCCCCACCCCCAAACCCCTTCCCCTTCCCCCTAACCCCCCTCCCACCCCCACCCAAGACGAATCGAAGCGGAAGCCGTGAGACAAGAATGTGACTCGGCGGGCAAGAAAACGGGCGACGGATGTAATGAGATCAAATTAAGAAGGATTAAACGATGAACATAAAGCGAAAATAAATAAAAGCTCAACGAGGGGGAGGGGAAAGACGGTGGTGCAAAATAACGATAACGAGGGAACAGGTAAGAACAATAATGACCGGTTTTCCCTTTTGGAAACGGGGACCGACATCTTGGAGACTGCCGATGGAGATGCGGAGATGGCGGGAAATTTTACTTATTATTTCTTTTTTCTTCTGTGTCTGTCTTGTCTGTTTGATTTTTATTTTTTCAGCAATGCCTGTGTGGGTGTGACTTGGATTTTTTTTTTTTTTTTTTTGTCTATGGTTGTATCTAATTTTACTTCTATCTCTTATTCTCACGTCTGATTCTCTTTTTTCCCCTTCTCTGTCTATCCCTCTTTTTTTTTGTTATTCTTCCTTGCATTTTCATTCTTCCTCTCCACCTCCTTTTTCCAGACTCTCTTTATATTTTGTTTATTATTATTGCTTTTATCATTTCATTTTCATTATAATCATCACTATCGTTACCATCATGATTATTACTATGATTACCCCTATCATTACTATTATAATAATATCATTGTTATCAATGTTATCATTACCCCTTTACTGAAGTCTTGAAATAGCATTTTATTCCCTTTACTTAGCATACGGATTTTCGTATCAAAACACACGCCGATAACAAAAGTACATTCTACTTTTTTCTTCTCAACCCTTCCTGAAGTTAAACTCTCCCCCACCCCCGCCCCCACCCCCCCCTCAACCCCTCCCCCAACCCCACCCCCACCCCGCCCTCAACCCCTCCCCCCTCTCCTACGTAAGGCTTTATAAAGAACAACCGTAGAACAAGAAGGAACATAATTTTTGTTTCACTCTTACCGTACTTAAAGACTATATTTATTCGGTCTCACAGAAGACCATTCTTAGACCACGAACGTAAAAATTTAAAAGTAAAAAAGTAACGACCCCCCCCCCCAAAACACCCCCCCCAAACCCCCCCCCAACCCCCCCCACAACCCCCCAACCCCCCAACCCCCCCCCCCAAAAACCCCCCCACCCCCCCCCAAAAAAAAAAAAAAAAAACAAAAAAAAAACAAGCCCTCCAATCAATCTTAATCAGACCGCGGCACTTCAAGCCAAGAACAACCGCAGAACAAGAACAAGAACAAGAACAAGTCCCTCACTCTTACCTGCTGGTGGAGAAGAACACTCTGGTGGTGCATAAGCGACTGGATCTGCGCAGGACTAATCAGCTGTTGGTGAAGGAGAAGGAGAAGATAGATGCGACATCAGGCTGTTGCGAGTGCGGGCGGGGCCGGCCCTAACTAAATGATCAGGTTGGTGTTGTGTTGTGAAGCCCCTGGGGGCGGACCGGTGGGCGGCTGGGGGCGGGCGGTCTGGGGCTGCGGGCGGTCCCGACGGCCCGGTCTGTCCCCCGCGGTTTCGGGCGGGCGCCGGTCCTTGCGGGCGCGTGGGTGGGCGCGCACAGTGCGAGGTTGTGGCGGTTCGTGGTGGGGCTCCGTGGTGGGCGGGTTGTGCAGGTGCTGTTGAAGAGACGGCGGAAGGGCCGACACTGCGCGAGGCGTCTCGGCGTCCTGCAGGAGTGTCACGCCCTTCGAGGATACGAGCTCCTAGATCGGGACTCGAGCCTTCTTCTATGGCCTTCCTGGTGGCACCCTGGGGGGGGGGGAGAAAAAGAACAGCTGTTAGGATGATTGTTCAGGAGTAAAGTGGAAGAAGATATGATTATTTTTAAAAAATGCTACTGCTAATGATGATGGTAATGATATAATTAATGATAATTGTGATATTGCTACTGATACTCTATACTACTCTCTGCTCTATTTTTCTAATCGATGCATTGTCATAGTCATTATCATGATGATGCTAGATCAACTGGTTATCATCCATCATTATCACCATAATCCATAATTTACCCATTCCTTATAACGCGCATTAACCACTTTTGGATCACCATCAATAAACCCACGCTCTAACCATCATTTTCATCATCAAATTTATCACCATCATTATTACCATAACCACAATCCTCATTCCTATAACCATAATCACCATCACCCTCATAACTACCATCATCATCATAGTGATGACGAGAGAAATAAGAATGATTAGCGAGAGACTACGAAAACCTCCCAAGCATTCGCATACTTCCAGCCTTCCTGTATCACGCGACGCCAACAATGAGTTCTTTATTATTTATATAAAAAATCGTAGAGTGTAAACCAAAAGCTCACCGTTAAACTCTAAAAGCATCATATATAAACCAGCAGTTAAACACGGAAAGCAATAAAGCCAGCCACGCAACCAAGTAGACGCGGTGACATACGTGGAGAGAAAATATACATACATGCACACGCACACACACACACGCACACACGCACATACACGTACACGCGCGCGCACACACATACACAGAATAATGACAATAATAATGATAACAATGATAATAATAATGATAATAAAATGAAATGAAGATGATGGTAATAACATTAATAAAATAAAATAATGATAATAACTTTAATAAAATAAAATAATGATAATAACTTTAATAAAATAAAATAATGATAATAATACCAAATGCAAATAATCGTAATAATAACAACAATAACGAAGATGATAACCATGATAACAACACCAATAATAAACACAACAACAATCAATAACATCAAAGAAATACCAAATCATACCAACAAAACAAATGACAATAGATTACCACTAACCAGAGAGAGAGAGAAAAAAAAAACATCAACAAGCGCAATGCCATCGGTAAAAGCAACGTAACAGCGCCATCTGGACAGCGAACAAACATCCATATAAATCTATAAACCAGCAATATCATGGCCCAACAGTTACTCCCAGAGCGGAATACATCTTAATGCGTTTCTTAAACATACACAAAATCGCAAAATTCTCGCGCGGGGGACAAGTATACGTGAATTAATTTTTGATGGTATGTTTGGCCAAAGCAATAAGCTATGCGGGTTGCATGCGCTTTCCCGCCAAACGCGTTTCTCTTTTTTTTTCTCTTTTTTTTTTTCGTTTTTATGGTTTAATAATGACATCATCTCTTTTTTGAGGGGGAGGGGGGTAATAGGGGTAGGGAGGGATAAGGGTGAAAGGGGGGGGGGGGAAGAGGGGTATTATAGAGGGGGAGAATTGAGGGAGAAGGGTAGACAAATTGAAAATTGACAAGAGTAATGGCTGTCGTTCTCGGTGTGTATTCCCGCCATATTCAGTGTCCGAAAGAAGAAAAAAAGAAAAGAAAAATCATCCAGAGTTTTATTTTATTTTCATTTTTCGTTTTCGTTTTCTTTCTTCTCTCCTTTTTTCCTCTTCTACTTCTACTTTTTTCTTCTTCCTCTTCCTCTTTCTTTCATTTTCTTTTTCTTCTTCCTTTCCCTCCTCCTCTTCCTCCTATTCCTCTTCTTCTTTCTTTTCTTCCTTTTTCTCTTCCTCTTCCAACCCCCCTCCGCCTCCCCCTCTTCTTCTTCCTACTCCTCCTCTTCTTCCTTCTTCCTGCTCCTCCACCTCCACCCCCTCCTCTTCTTCTTCTTCCTCCTCCTCCTCTTCCTCCCCCCCTCCTCCTTCTCCTCCTCCACCTCTTCCTCTTCCAACTCTTCCTCCTCCTTCTCTTCTTTACCTTCCTTATCTAATCCTTCCTCCTCCCAATCATCTTTGCTTTCTTTTCTCAAGGAAACTATTTAATCTTAATTGCCGGCCATTAAAACTAAAGATGTGCAAATCGAGGGAAAGAGCGAAGCAAGGCGACCCATATCACCCCCCCCCTTCCCCACCCCCACCCCACCCTCTTTTCGAAATTCAAGATGGCGCCGACTACCGTTTATTAAGAGTTGCAATTTGTATCGGATTAGATTGTTTTAAATCCGGATGAAAAAAAAAACTGGTCGGGAGAAAGAATTATTTTTATTTGGTTGTGTTTTTTTTTCTTTTTTCTTTTCTTGGGTTTTTGTTTATAAATGATTCATATAAACTCATTTGTCTTATTGTCAACATTAGAGATATTCTTGTGTCAACAACGACCATAACGATAGTAATAATAATGATGTTTATAATTACATTAACATCAGTAATTAATAACAACAATGGCAATAGCAATAATTAGAGATTGTGGAGGAGGAGAAGGTGGAGGTGGAAGAGGAGGTGGAGAGGGATGAGTAGATTGGAGGAGGAAGGAAGAGGAGGAGGAGGAGGAGGAGGAGGAGGAGGAGGAGGAAGTGGAAGAGATGGAGGTGGAAGAGATGGAGGTGGAGGCGGAAGAGGAGGATGTGGAGAAGAAGGGGTGAGAAGAAGAAAAAAGAAGCAGAAGAAAAAAGAGGAAGAGCAGAGAAGAAGCAAAAGAAAAAGAAAAAGGAAACAAGAATGATAAGGTGCAAGAGCAGAAGACGACGACGACGAAGAAGAAGAAGAAGATGAAGAAGAAGAAGAAGAAGAAGAAGAAGAAGAAGACGAAGACGACGATGAAGAAGAAGAAGAAGAAGAAGAAAAAGAAGAAGAAGATAAAAAAGAAAGAAAGAAGAAGAAGAGGAAAATGAAGAAAAAAAGAAGAAAAAGAAAGAAGAAGAAGAAGATGAAGAAGAAGAAGAAGAAGAAGAAGACGAAGACGACGATGAAGAAGAAGAAGAAGAAGAAGAAAAAGAAGAAGAAGATAAAAAAAAGAAAGAAGAAGAAGAGGAAAATGAAGAAAAAAAGAAGAAAAAGAAAGAAGAAGAAGAAATAGAAGACGAAGAAGAAGATAAAACACACACAGACACCCACGAAAACACAACAGTTACAACCTCTCCTCCGGAAGAGTGAAAACACAATTCAAACCAAAGCAAGACAATTCCTACCTTATTTACAAAACAATTATAATCACCTCATCAATTTTTTTCCCTTCAGTCTTAATTCGATTCGATTATTTTTTTACTTATTTATCTTATTAAAGGTCAAAATCGTCTCAATTGCGAAATCTTGGGAAGTGCTTTACTTTCGAGTCACGTTTTTGCTTTGTTATTGTTGTGTTATCTGTCAAATGGCTTGTGGGGATGTTATTTTTATCTGTGTGATTGAATTTTTTGGGTGTTTGTATGTACGTATGTGTGTGTGGGTGGGGGGAGGGGGGTGTTTGTGTGTGTGTTTGTGTGTGGGGAGGGTTATGTGTGTGTGGGGAGGGTTGTGTGTGTTTGTGTGTGTGTGTGTGTGTGTGTGTGTGTGTGTGTGTGTGTGTGTGTGTGTGTGTGTGTGTGTGTGTGCGACATAAGGAAATAGATGGATGGAGAGATAGATAGATAGATTGATATACAAATTATTAGATAGTGAGAGGGAGAGAGAGAGGGAGGGAGAGAGAGAGAGAGAGAGAGAGAGAGAAGCGGAGAGAGAGAGAGAGAGAGAGAGAGAGAGAGAGAGAGAGAGAGAGAGAGAGAGAGAGAGAGAGAGAGAGAGAAAAGACAGATTAACATATAAATAGTAAAAAAAAGAAAAAGAAAAAGAAATAGCACGTCAAAATAACCACAAATTCTGAAGAGAAACAAACAACCATTTCACGGAATCCACCACATCACCGCATAAACCCAGGAAAACACTGCCCAAATCTACTTGACCGAAAACAAAAACAACAGCAGGAACAACAACAACAACAACAACAACAACAAAAGAGACCCCCCAACCGCGGCACAAGAGTAGCCTCAACTCGCCACAAAGGTCCGCCCAGTACTATCCCAGCCGCCTTTTGAAATTCCATCAAAGAATTTAGATCACATTGTGTCAAATTGCGAGGGTAGTTCGAGGAGGTGAGTCCGGCGGCCTGTGTTGAACTTTCGGCTCAAGACCGTCAGTGTTGCCGCCTTAGAGGGCCTCCCCGGTCTACGGCTTCTCGGGCGCCGGGACGAGTATTTTGTGGAGATTACGTGTTTGGCGGCGATTTCTGTGATCGATTCGAGCCGTAGGACGAGTCGGTACGTCCCCGTTAGGCCAGTTATGGCGTGTTTTGCCGTGCGGGTTGGCAACAGTGGTATGGTCAGCAATTGGTTAGGGCCCATTAGTGACCCTTGTCAAGACCACGCCAAGTGGTCAATTACGGCGCGGCAGGTGACAGCCAATAACGAGCTCCGTTGCATTTACGGAGTGGCCGGAGTGGTATCACTTATGCACGGCGATTCGCTGACGCAATCACGTCGCTGCAGGTGATGCCCAATAACGAGGCGCCTTGCATCCCCTTTTGTAGCAGGATGCCTCCTCTCGCGCACGCTGATTGGCTGAGTCAGCGTCTTCGGTGGTGACTTGACCAATAAAGACGAGAGCGAATGATCTCAGATCAAGCGCCGGAGACACCCCCCCTCTCTCCTCCCCTCCCCCCTTCCCCCCCTTTTTCTGGATTCGACGGTGGCGTTGCACGAAATAGTGTTATCTGAAATAAACACCCCATTATCGTTTATTGGTGCCGTGTCCGTGCGCGCGGCGGCCGTCCATACAAACTTTAGACACTTACATATCATGAATCATCGTTTGAGAGCGAAAAATGCGTCCGGCAGGTTGCAGCAACAGCCACTCACGCGATCATCAGTTGCCAATCCAATTACCCTGATTTTTACGGCAACAGGACATCCACCTCTAACTCGCCCCCAACAGTTTTAAGGCCCGCATCTAATGCAATTCTAGATATATGCTGATCATACGTAACGGTAATCACCAACAGTAACTTTATATTTGGTTTCTACTTAGGTAGTTTGGCTCTGGAAATACAGAACGAGAAAAGGCTCAAAATATTGAGGCTGCAGATGTGTAAAGGAAAAAACAAGTCGGAGAGCTTTTCAGGGCGGTTTTATACATACATACATACATGCATACATATATATATCATATTATACATAATATATTATATATATATATATATATATATAATATATATATATATATATATATATATTTATATATATATATATATATAATATATATATATATATATATATATATATATTATATATAATATATATATATATATATATATATATATATATATATATATACATACATACATACATACATACACACACACACACACACACACACTCACACACACACACACACATATACATACATAATACATTTATATATATATATATATATATATATATATATATGATATATATATATTATATATATATACATACATATATATATATATATATATATATATATATATATATATAATTAAATATGCTCTTCTAGATATATAAATATATATGTATGTATAAGAACAGACCTATGTATGCATGTCAACATTTTTATCATAATTAATGATGAGGCTGCTAATGATGATTATTACTATCTTCATTATGATTACTTCTATAATCATGAGAACCATCATCATAATCATCTCTGTAAATGTTTTTTTTTCTTTTTTTTTTAATTAGTAAAAAAAAAAAAAAAAAATCTAAGACTAGCGTACCATTACCTTTACCTACTACCTCCCTCCCCCTCCCCCCTTCTTATCTCACTCTCCCCCAACCCCACTCTCTTCCTTTCCTCTCTCACCCCACTTATATTTCCCCTCTTTCTCCTCTCTCTCTTCTCCCCCCCCCAACTCTTTCTCTTCCAACCCTCCCTCCCCTCTTCTTTGTCCTTCTTCCCTCTCATCCTATATCCCTTACCCCCCTCCCCCCCTTCCATCCTCTCCCTCCCCTCCTCTCTGCACTTTCATCCTTTTCCTTTCCCTTTCCTACCATCCCATACCATCCCATCCCCTTTCTCCTCTTACCCTTCTCCCCAATCCCTTTTCTTCCCTTACCCCTCCCCCTCCTCTCTCCATTTCGCCCCCCCCACTCTCCCCTCCCCTCTATCCTCCTCACCGCCCCCCTCCCCTATCCCGTCTCTCCCCTTATCCATCCCTCCCCACTCCTGTCTCCATTTCGTCCTCCCCCCCCTCCCCTCCTCTCTATCCTCCTCACCGCCCCTCTCCCCTATCCCGTCTCTTCCCTTATCCACCCCTCCCCTCCTCCTCTCACCATTTCGTCCTCCCCCCCTTCCCTCTCCCCTATCCCGTCTCCTCCCTTATCCACCCCACCCCACCCCTCCCCTTCCTTCCTCCTCTCTCCATCTTCCTCCCCCCCTCCCGTCTCCCCTCTATCCCATCTCCTCCCTTATCCACCCCACCCCACCCCACCCCTCCCCTCCCCTTCCTTCCTCCTCTCTCCATTTCGTTCCCTCCCCCTCCCCTCCCCTACCCCCTCTCCCCCCCGCTGTCTATCTGTATGGGGTCACCGCGTCCTAGTGCATCATCCTCGGTGTAAACAGTGCAGCAGGAATTTACAATGGTGAAGTTTTTCCCATTGATTTTGGCGTAGTTCCAGGGCGGGAGGGGGGAGGGGTTAGCATTCTGTCACCCACTCCTTAAAGATGCAACCCTGCGGCTCTAGTCTTTCCCCCTTCTCCCCCCTTCTCCCCCCTCTACCCATCTCTACTCCTTACTCCCCCCTCCCCCCCTCCCTCCCACCCTTCCTTCCTCTTCCCCTCTCCCCAAATCCTTACTCCCTCTTATCCCTCACTTCCTCCCTCTCCTACCTACCCTCTCCTTCTTTCACCCACCCCCCATAACCCAACTCTTCCATCCTCCCTTACCCTCCCTAACACGCCCCCGCCCCCATCAACCCTAACCCTCCTTTACCCCCTACCTCCCCCACCCCCTACCCACACCTTCGTCCCTACCCCCTCTTGGAATGACCCCGGGAATGGCACAGGAATGGGAATGGTCGTGTAGCAGGTTAGGTACCATGAGCGCCTAGCAAGGTCCTATAAAGGCGACCCGCTATGGTTTCTCAAGGGTCCCTGAGTGACCTCTCAGAAGAAGGGTGGCGACGCGGGTGGTGGAGGGGGTGGCATGGGCGGTGGTGGAGATATGGGCGGTGGTGGTGGAGGTGGTACGGGCTGCGGTGGAGATATGGGCGGCGGTGGAGGTAACATGGGCGGCGGTGGAGATATGGGCGGCGGTGGTGGAGGGGGTGGCATGGGCGGTGGTGGAGGTGACATGGGCGGTGTTGGTGGAGGTGGCATGGGCGGTGGTGGTGGAGGTGTTACGGGCTGCGGTGGAGATATGGGCGGTGGTGGTGGAGGTGGCATGGGCGGCGGTGGAGATATGGGCGGCGATGGTGGAGGTGATATGGGCGGCGGTGGCTGAGTAGACATGGGTGGTTGTGGTAATGTTACGGGCGGTGGTGGAAGTGGCATGGGCGGTGAAGGTGATATAGGCGGCGATGGAGAAAGCATGGGCAGCGGTTTGAGGAAAATATCAAGATTCAAAGGAGGAGCTGAGAGGTTGTGAGGGTTAAATGAACAAGGCTATAAGTTGGGGATCTTCAGGGGTTGAGGGAGGAGGTGTAGGAAGGGGGATGGGGTTGATAGGATGTGTTAGAGAAGAAGTAACATGCAGAGGAGGTGGTTAATGAAAGGTTTATGAGGTGGAAATGG
>NW_028234425.1:4702683-4707683 GCF_977035675.1 Penaeus japonicus | reverse complement strand
GGCTTTCAGACACACCACCTGTTTCACCTTGACAGAATCACAATTGAATGTTATCCTTTGGTTGTGGTTTGGTTGTGTTGTTTTTATTTTGGAATTGTTGTCATTATTTGTTATTGTCTTTTTATCATTACCTTTGTTATCGGTATCGTTTAGGATAATCATTATCATTACCATTATTTTGATAATCATTATTCACTTTATTATCATTGTAACGACTATCCTCATTATCGGTAATGATAATTATCATTGATATGATTATCCTGTTAATATCATAATTCATATCATCATTATTATCATCACTATCATCATTGTTATTACTAATATCATTATCGTTATTGCAATAATTAACATAGCTGCATTCATCTTTATTATTATCATAATTATCAATTCCATTGTTATCATTATCATTATCCTCCGCCTCCTGCTAATAACAGCAACAATAACAATAAGCTTAATAATAATATAATCATTATTAATCCTAATCATTTTCATCTTTTATCATCATTATTACAACCATTTTCATTGTCGTCATCATCCCTATTATTGCAACCATTTTAATTATTTTCATTGTCATCATTATCCTCATTATTATTATCATCACTACTATTATCATCATCATCATTTCTTGTTATAATTGGAATCATTGTCAGTATTACTATTTTACTCATTATCACAAACGTAAAATATTATTAATAATTATAATTACTACTATTTGCATCATCGTAAACACTATCACTTGTTCAAAAATCATCTAAGCTATCCATTATTGTAATTACCTGCTGTTAATATGCATGTGTGTGTGTGTATATGTGAGTGTGTGTGAATGAGTGTGTACATGTATGTGTTGTGTGTGTGTGTGTGTGTACATCTAAACCAAAAAGGCACGCAAATAACCCTAAACCAATTACTCCCCCCCACCCTCTTCCTCCTCCTCCCTCCACCCCTCCCCTTCCCCCTCCCCCTCCCCTTATCCTTCTTCCCACCCCTCTCCCTATCCCTCCTCCATCCTCACCCTACCCCCTTCCCCATTCTACTCCTCCTCCCCTCTCTCATCCCTCTTTCTCCCTCCCCTTCCTCCTCCCTCCTTCCACCCCTCCCCCTTCCCTTTCCCCTATCCCTCTCTCATCCTCCCCCTCCCCCTCCCCCTTCCTCCTCCCTCTCTTCCCCCCTCATATCCTCCTCGCGAGCGCAACCTGGGCTTCGAAATCCCCGCGCCTTCAGTGCCACTCTGAGGAGTCTTAATATATGCCAATGAAAAAAATCTCCTGATATAAAGGAGATTGCGATAAAAACTCCCCGTGATTTACAAATGCTAATGAGAATTGCTTTCCCCCCATTGTTAAAACTCTCCAAATGACCAAAACGTGATAATGGAGAAATTAAGACGACGACCTTAATCTTTATTGCATTTGCGATCTTAGATTTGAAAGAAGAAGAAGAAGAAGAAGAGGAAGAAGAAGATAAAGAAGAAGGAGAAGAAGAAGAAGAAAAACTTTTGTTATTTCAGGATTGGGTCAACGATTCATTTACTTACGTCCGCGGCACATCCGGGGACTCGGCTTTCCACGGGGCGGGATTAATCACATACAAATATCGGCCTAGTGGAAATGAGATCTAAGGTCCAAGATTAAAAAAAAAAAAGAGGGGGCGGACACTTAAACAACACGCTTCCATTGGGTTAGTCTAAAACACTCTGGGTATTACTTTTTCAATCACTTTTTGCATGCTGATAAGGGATAATTTCTTGGGTAAACCAATAGAAAGATGGCCCTAATGGCGGGCCAGTCTAGCCGTCTAGAATAATGAGTAGGAGATTACAGTAGTTGCCAAATGTTGCCAGCGTGGGGCCCTTTTACCTGAAGCTTCTTTCGAGATTAGAAAAATAAAGAGAAAGGGAAAGACAGTAAAAAAAAAGATAGAGAGAGAGAGAGACTATCTTCATGTTCCTCCTTAGTGAATGTATTATAGATTAACTTAATCATCGATCAACACCGAACGTAATAATCAACGAAACAACAACAATAAACAAAAGACGACCGCTTTGCGCACGACCTCACACCCCGAAACACACGCATATTCATCCACAAATATATATATATCTATATAAAAGAAGAATAAAACTTTCGTTTGGGTTTGTACCTAAAATTCTTAATAGACTTTTTTCTCTCCTAAAACTTCGTTGGATACTATCGCTTCGAGACTATCTTTAAGTTGAAGTCATTATCAGCGATCAGAGGCGTCGGCCAGCCTCGGGGAGAAGATGAAGAATTGTTCCGAGGGACGCCCACGTCACGTGATCGCTTCCGCCCTTGTATACACTCAATCGGGAAGGGGGGAATTTTTTTGTTTTTTTTTCTTCTTCATTATTGATCGATACGTTGTGTTTTAAGGTTATCTTTGTAAGACTTTGTGTCTTTTTTTTTAGTGATAGATAAGTACTATACAAAGCGTGTGATCATATATGTGTGTGTGTGCGCGCGCACACACACACACACACACACACACACACACACACACACACACACACACACACACACACACACACACACACACACACACAAACAAACACACACACACTTTACAAATCCAAAGCGCACATGCTTATCACCAATGGGAAGACAACAATAAAAAAATAAACAAACAGTCATCCTCTTTGTAACAAAACTAAAAAAAATCTAAAAATAGTAAAAAAAAAAATAAATCTAAAAATCATTTACAAACCCCACCTACCTATCTCCCCTTTTCCCACTTTCATTAAAAAAGGGAGAATAATAATGAAAAAAGAGAGAGGACAAAAAAAAAAGAAAAAAGAAAAAAAAAACGAAAAAAAATGAAGGTGTGCGTGGGGAGTGAGGACAAGGAAGGGCCTGAGAGGGAGGGAAGGGGGGGGGAGGAAGGGAAAGGAGGGGGGAAAGAAGGGAGGGAGCTAAAGAAGCGGAGAGGGGAGGGATAAGGTAGAGTTAAGGGAGAGGTGAGGAGAGAAGAGGTTGGGGAGAAAGAGACGGCGAGAGGGGAGGGGGGGAGGGGGGACGCGATGGAACTAAAGGGATGGGGAGGGAGGAGGTTGATGGAAGAGTGGAAGAGGGAGGAGGGAGGAAAGAGGAGGAAGGGCAGGGTGGGGGAGAGGGGGGGAAGGGCTGAGGGTGGAAGCGATGGAACTAAGGGTAAGGGGAGGGAGGGACGGAGGGGGATGATAGAAGAGTGGAGGAGGGAGGAAAGAGGAGGAAGGGCAGGGGGGAGAGGAGAGGGGGAGAGGGGGAAGAGGAGGAAGGGGGAGGGATAGGGGTGAGGATGGAGGAAGGGCAAGGGGGAGGGGTAGAGTGGGGATAGGAAAGGGGAGGAGGATGAGAGGGGAGGATGAGAGAGGAGGGGGGGGGGGGCTGCGCTACATTAGTGGGAATCTCTCAGGATTGTAGATTATACAGGCTAGGCCATGAATCTTCGGCCCTAATTATTTCTCGCGCGAACTTCAATCTGCTCAGCCTGGAGAAGTATTATCATTCAGGACAGATTGCAAATGGAGAGCTTTTCAAAGTGTTGGTTGGGGGGGACGGAGAGGGGGGGGGGACGGAGGGGGGGAGGTAAAGAAGAGTGGGGAGGGGGGGTAGGTAAAGAAAGGTAGGGAGGGGGGAGGGAAGGAAAGGGGGGAGGGGGGGAGGTAAAGAAGGGTGGGGAGGGGATGAAGGGAAGGAAATGGGGGGGGGATGAAGGGAAGGAAGGGGGGGAAAGGAAAGGAGAGGTGTGTGGAGGGGGGGAGGATAAGGAAAAGAGGGATAAAGGGAAAGGAAGTGGGGAAGGGGGAAGGGGGGAGAGGGGTTTTACGGGAGCGAAGGGGGAAGGTGGGTTGGGAGAAAAGGGAGAGGGAGAGGGGGAGGGGGAGGGGGGGAGGGAAATGGGATGCGGTTGAGCGTGGAAGGAAAGGAAGGCAAAGGGAGGGGAGAAGAGAGGGCGGGAAGAATGAGGCGGTGAGAGGGGCGAAGGGAGAGGAGAAGGAAAGAAAGAGAGAGAGAGAAAATCG
The DNA here is from genome assembly GCF_977035675.1 of Penaeus japonicus. Lineage (NCBI taxonomy): Eukaryota > Metazoa > Arthropoda > Malacostraca > Decapoda > Penaeidae > Penaeus > Penaeus japonicus. The sequence goes on along the minus strand of NW_028234425.1, from coordinate 4,703,665 downwards.
GGGTAGAGGAGGGGGGGAGGGGGGTGGAATTGGGTGTGGTTGAAGTAGAGGGGTGGAAGGGTTGGAGGAGAGGGGGAGGGGGGAGGGGGAGGGAACACAGGAACGCCAGTCACACTTGAAGGCGCATGAATATTACTCTAAGAGGTCGACGCGATAGATAATTAGACTGGCTTGACGGATCGTGATAGATAGAGCAGAATGAGGGAATGAGATAAACAGTCTTTTCTTTTTCGTTGGCAGGACGGATATACAGATCGACAGATAAGACAGGGGGATACTGTAAATAATTATCTTGATAATGACAGTTATGATGTTACAAAAATGCTGATGCAAATGAAGTAATTATAACATTGACAATAATAATAATGATAATGATAATAACAATAATCATAATAATAATAATAACAATAATAAAAATCATAATAATGATAATAACAAAAACAACAATAATCATAAACAGCCACAAATAATTCATTATCACGAACGTTCCCGATACACGCGAAGTGATAATAATAACAAAGAGAGACATAAAACTCTACGGTCTCCCATCTTCGCATTTGAATACACACCATGCGTGCCACTCGCCGGCAAAATGTGCAAATATTTATCATTACCCTCCCCTTTTTTCCCCCCCTCACTCTCTCGATTGGGCAGGCGAGGCTCTAGCAAACATACCTAGGCTGTTGCAGCTGTCAACGCTCTGATGAAAATATCGCCCTCCCATCAAAAAAAAAAAAAAAAAAAAAAAAAAAAACAGTCGACAAAAGTGGTAAAACATTGCAAAGTGGTGATAAGTTCGACGAGGTTGCTGTTCATGGCGCCGACCTGTTAAGTGAATGTTTGTTCCGTGTTATCTGACGTCATCAGGTTCACTTGCACGCGCGTGTCTCTCTCAATCCCTCTCTCTGTCTCTCTTCCTTTCTCTCTCTTTCTCTCTCTCTCTCTCTCTCTCACTCTCTCTCTCTCTCTCTTTCTCTCTCTC
>NW_028234425.1:4687683-4692683 GCF_977035675.1 Penaeus japonicus | reverse complement strand
GTGGGTAAATGGGGAGGGGAGGGATACTGAGGGGAAGAGAGATGTGGGGGCAGGGGAAGGGGGAAGGGTGGTGGGGGGAGGGGGGTGGTGGCAGGAAGTCCCTTGGGTGATGACGATGCTGGATCTGTTCATCATAACTGGCCTTCCAGGGGCTATTCCTAAAGGTCGTGGCACTGTTCCCGTGGCACTGTTCCTTTTTTCTTTTTCTTTTTTTTACCCGCTACTTCCTCTTTTCCCTATTCCCATGCACCGTTCCTTCGCCTTCTCCCCCTTCCCTCCCCACTCCCCTGTGATACTGTCCTTCCTTTCTCCCTTTCCTCCTATCCCGGGATATTATCTCCCCCCTCCCCTCCACACACAAACACTCATGGCACCATCCCTCTCCCTTCTCTAATTCGTTTCCCTCCCCCCTTACACAACCCCCTACTTTTCCCCTAAAGGCACCCCTCCCCTCCCCCCTTTTGTCTATGACACCATCCCCCTTCCTACCCCCAATCCCCTCTCCTTCCCACCTGTGGTACTACCCCCCCCCCCTCTTCCCTAAACTCATCCCCTCCCCCATGGACACCCCTCTCCTCATCCTCTAAACCCATTTCCCTCCCCCTTCCTTCCCTAAACACTCTCCAAACACCTTATCTTAATCTCCCCCCTCCCTATCCCTCATCACCCATCAACCCCCCACCCCCACCCCCACTCACACCATTTCCAGCAGACAACAAACCAACGCAAAGCTACCTGTGCTCACGTGGTCCAGCTACCAAGGCCATTTCCAAAGTAAAACTGATTTGACACATTGATTCAGTATGGAAAAATGGGGAGGGGGGAAGGAGAGGATAAAGCGGGAAGAAGGAAGGGAGAGGGGAAAGGGGGAAGGTGGAAGGGGAGGAGGGAAGATGGAGGGGAGGGGAAGGAGGGTATTAAAAAATAAACATCAATCTGATACGAAATCACGTGTCATCCTATGGACAAATAGCATAAGCAACAGAGAGAGAGAGAGAGAGAGAGAGAGAGAGAGAGAGAGAGAGAGAGAGAGAGAGAGAGAGAGCGGGCGAGAATGAGAGCGAGAGCTAGAACGAGCGATAGAGAGCAAGAGCTAGAACGAGCGAGAGCGTGTGAGAGCGAGAAAGAGAGCGAGAGCAAACCGACCGCCATCGTTACGAATCGCATTACCGAAAGAAATATTCCAGAGATATTTGCACGTCCCCTCTTTGGCACAGCAGCCAGGGCGCACCTTTGAAGTAAATTTAATAAAATGACGAAACCAATCCAAAGGCCAAGGCTAACATTAGAATTAAGACCTTCGCTATTTCATGCCTCGCGCCTGTGCCTGTGCTTGTAGCTGGCTGGCACCTTGTCATGGCATCGCTTGGCATCACTTGGCATTGCGTTTGATTGTCTGCCCTTTGCTTGTTTTTGTTATTGTCATTATTGTCATTATTATTTCTCCTTCTTCTTCTGCTGCTTTTTATTCTACTCACTCCTTCTCCTTCTCCTCCTCCTTCTTCCTCTTCTTCTTCTTCCTCTTCTCCCTCTCCTCCTCCTCCTCCTCCTCCTCCTCCTCCTCCTCCTCCTCCTCCTCCTCCACCTCCACCTCCACCTCCACCTCCTCCTCCTCCTCCTCCTCCTCCTCCTCCTCCTCCTCCTCCTCCACCTCCACCTCCACCTCCACCTCCACCTCCACCTCCACCTCCACCTCCACCTCCTCCTCCTTCTCCTTCTTCTTCTCACTTCCTTATCCTTCTCCAAATACTACAACTACTTAAAGATACGAAATCAACATCAAAAGAGTCACTTACACACAGTATGACCGTGTATAACATCACGTAAAAATATTTTCCCTCTATCACGTCATAAAAAAAAGTGCCAGGCTCATGACAGCTCATGAAACTATTATCATCACCCGTGTCAATTCACTTCGTGTTATAGCACCATTTGTTTCTTTATATTTCATTCCACGATTTGGCTACCGAGACCTTTCTGAACTCCCGGGTTGTAAAGTACCCAAGGATTGTATATGATTTTTTTTTTTTTTTTTTTTTTTTGAGGTTATCAAAAGTCGTCTGTGATTTTATGCGAACGAAGTGAATAGACACTGGGGAGTTGTTATGTGAAAATCGTTCTCCCTTGTATAGCTGTGTGTTGGCGTTACTGCCTTTTTATCAGGTTGAGACAATTATAACTTAGTTGGAGACACTGGGCGAAAGGTGATAATTCTCCTCAAAGGTTATAATTCTCCTTAAAAGGTGATAATACTCCTTCTTCTAAACACTAAATATGTCATTTAGTTTGGTCTGTATCTTTTTCGTTTTTCTTGTTTCTTATTTATTTTTATTATTATTTTTTGTTTTGTTTTGTTTAATAAACAAAAATAAAGCAAAGATACTTCTCCAGCTAAAATACAAACAAACAAACAAACCCACAACCCATAGATACCCCCCCCAAGAAAAAAAATAAAACAAGCAAAATACAGATAAACATAAGAAATAAACAAAACAAATAATCAAAACAATCAAAAATAAACTAAAAAAATTGAGAGAAAAAAAAACAAATAAAACAACACTTCCAGCACCCTTTGAAAACACGCGTTTACAAATCACAGAAAGACACTCTCAAGTTCACCCCCCCCCCTCCCCCCTTCTCCAATCCCCTTCCTTCCTCCCCCCCTCCTATCCCCTCCCCCCCCTCAAAAAAAAAAAAAAAAAAAAAAAAAAAAAAAAAAAAAAAAAAAAAAAAACAGATGAATTCTCCAAGCTGTGTATACTTTTAGAGTCTATTAATGTCAAATACAGTGACTAATGCCAAAAGCCCAGTAAATTGTCTCTTGCGCTGAAACTTTCATCGGTTCCGTCGAAGAATTGGGAAGTAGCAGTGGCTCTGTCTTGCTGAGAAAGGGTTGGGAAGATTTCGTGAAAATACCGCGTGTGTGTGTCGGGGGGAGAGGGGGGGGGTAAGGAGGGTAGGGGGGTAGGGGGGTAGGAAGGTAGGTGGGGTAATGGGGATAAGAGGTAGGGTTGGTAATGGGGATAGGAGGTAGGGGGGTAATGGGGATAGGGGGTAGGGGGGTAATTGGGATAGGAGGTAGGGGGATAATGGGGAGGGATAGGGGGTAGGGGGTGGGGACTGGTCTGTTGGGGAGGGAGGGAGGGGGGGTAAGTGGGAGTGTTTGTGTTTGTGTGTGTGGGGGGGGGGGGGGGGGGGGGGGTTTGGGTAAGGTAGGGAGGGGGGGGGTTAAGAGTGGGAGAGAGAGGGTGTGAGGTAGGATAGGAGTGAGAGGGTGGGGCGAGGGGGGAAGTTGTGGGTGTGGAGGGGTGGGAGTGGGTGAGGGCGTGGGAGATTATGGGATTGTGAGAGTTTGGATGGGGGGTAGAGTGGGAGGGGGTAGGTAGGTTGAGGTAGGCTGCGTGGGATTGTGGGATTATGGGAGTGTTGGGGAGGGAGGAGGGGGGGGGGGGTTGTGTGGAGGTGGAGGTGTGTATATGTGATTGTATGATGGGGAATTGTGGGATTATGATTTTGTGTATGATTGTGTGTGTGATTGTGAGTGTGTGTGTGTGTGTGTGTGTGTGTGTGTGTGTGTGTGTGTGTGTGTGTGTATGTGTGTGTGTGATTTTGTGTTTGTTTGTTGGTGCGTGCGAACAATAATGATGGTAATAACTGATATGACAACAGTAATCTAATGATCTTAACACTTATTGACAGGAAAGACCGTTAATAATGTTAGTGTTAAGTGCTATAATAACAGTAGCCTAATCACCATAATAACAACACACACACACACACACACACACACACACACACACACACACACATACACAATCACACACACACACAAACACACACAGCTCCCCCCCCTACCCCAACCCCATACCTCCAGACACACACACACACACACACACACACACACACAATCACACACACACACAGAAACACACACACACATAAACACACACACAAACATACACACAAACAAACACACAAACACACAGACAAACAAACAAACACACACACACGGGTATCCCACACATCAAGACTGACCACCAGACACACCCACCAATTAAACCCTACGCTCGGGACGAAGACAAAGCAAGACAAAGCAAGGAAAAAAAAAAAAAAAAAAAAAAAAAAAAAAAAAAAAAAAAAAAAAAAGCAAGACAAACGGCAAGGAATCTCCTCTGTCTTGCATCTCCGCCAATCGACTCAACAAGACACTCTGGAGGCAACAAAAGCCATAAGTCTTGCGGCGGCTTCTTGGACAAATGGAGCGGCAAGCTTTTTACAAGTGGCTTTCTTAAAGTGACATTTCGAAACATACACAAACAGACAACGGAGATGGAGAGAGGGAGAGGGGGAGGAGGAGGAGGAGGAGGAAGAAGTGGAGGAGGAGAGAGGGAGAGGGAGAGGGAGAGATAGGAGGAGGAGGAAGAAGAGGAGATGAAGAGAAGGAGAGAGAGAGAGAGAGAGAGGAGGAAGAGGAGAAGGAGAGAGGAAGGAGAGAGGGAGAGAGGGAGAGAGAGAGAGAGAGGAGGAGGAGGAAGAGGAGAAGGAGAGAGGGAGAGGAGGAGGAGGAGGAGGAGGAGGAGGAGGAGGAAGAAGTGGAGATGAAGAGAGGGAGAGGGAGAGGGAGAGGAGGAGAAGGAGGAAGAAGAAGAGAAGGAGAGAGAGAGGAGGAGGAGGAAGAAGAAGAGAGTGAGAGATAGAGAGGAGGAGGAAGAAGAGGAGATGGAGAGAGGGAGAGAGATAGAGAGGAGGAGGAAGAAGAGGAGAAGGAGAGAGGGAGAGGAAATAGAGAAGGAGATGGAGAAGGTATGTGCATTAGCTGTGTAAGTATGTATATATGTATGCGTGTGTGTGTATGTGTGTGTATAGATGGATAAACAGATAGATAGATAGATAGATAGACTGACAAATAGATAGACAGTTATATAGATGGAGAGAGAAAATAAGAGAGAGAAAGAGAGCGAGAGAGAGAGAGAGAGAGAGAGAGAGAGAGAGAGAGAGAG
>NW_028234425.1:4680183-4682683 GCF_977035675.1 Penaeus japonicus | reverse complement strand
CCTTCCTCTTTCCTTCCCTCCCCTTCCCTTCCCATCCCTTCCCTTCCCTTCCCTTCCCACCTCTATCTCCTCCCCCTTCCCATCCCTTCTCTTCCCATCCCATCCCTTCCTATCCCATCCCTCCCTTCCCATCCCTCCCTTCCCTCCCCCTTCCCATCCCCTCCCCAAAATCAAAAGCGGAGACAGACACCGACACAAACCACGCTATCAACACGAGCAATAAACTTTGCAAATAGAACACAGACGATGACATCCTGAAGGCAAGCAAAATAGGAGGGAGTATTGTCGAACAGGAGGTGGGGGGGAAGGGGGGGGAGGGATGTAGGAGAGAGGCAGGATGGAAGAGGAAGGGGGAGGGGAGGGGGAGGGATGAGGAAGGTGGTATGGAGGGGAGAGGGGGAGGGAAGGGAGGTGAGGAGGATGGGCAAGTGGAGGGAGGATGGAGGAGGAGGAGGGAAGGAGGAAGGAGGATAAAGAGAAGAGAAGAAGGAGGAAAAGGAGAAGAAGAAGAAGGAGAAGGAAAAGAAGGAGGAGGAGAAGGAAGAAGAGGAGTAAGAGGAGAAGGAGGAGGGCAGAACGGAGGGGAGGGGAGGGAGGAAGAGAGACAGCATGAGAAAGGAAAAGAAATACCTTAATTAATAATCCTCCCCTCTCTCCCTACCTATCCCCCCCCCTCTTCCATCTTCTTCCTAACCTCTCCCCCACCCCCTCATCCACCCGTACCCCAATCCCCACCAACCCCCTCAACCCCTCCACCATCTTCCACCTACCCTTTCCCCGCCCCTCATCCACCATTACCCCTCCACCCTCCTACCCACCCCCTCTCCATCTACTTCTTCTTATCCCCCCCCCCACTTCCCAACCCCCAGTCCACCTCACCCCATCCCCCCCTTCCACCTCATCCCCCCTTTCACCCCCATCCACCCCATCCCCCCCTTCCCCTTGCATCTAACTTACCCAACCGGACACGTCCAGTTTACACAATCTCCTCAGCAAAAACAAATTTCATTATGTGCTTTTCTAGAAACATATTGACCATTGGGCCACAAATTGTGCCATAAAGTGGGCCGCTCGGCTATTGTTCCCGTACAATCTGCATCGCCGGGGGTGGGTAGGGAGGGAGGGGGGTGGGTATGGGGGGGAGGGAGGACGGGGAGATGGGGGGGGGCTGGGGAGGAGATGTTGGGAGGTGGTAAGGTGAGGGTAGGGTAGGGAGGTGGTGGTGGGGTGAGGGTGGTGAGGGTAGGGGGGATTCTTCAGCTTTCTCATTGTCCAGCGTCTGTGTCTGTCTACCCCCTCCCCCTCCCCCCCCCACAAACCGTCCCTCCTCCCCTCTACCCCCCACTTCTAAGCTCTTCCCCAACCCCAACCCCTCTCCCTTACCCCCCCCCCCCTTACCCCAACGAAAGCGGAGCGGGCTACGGCGAAGCTACATCATTTGACCGCAATTACCTTTTTATCTGAAGGAGGAATATAATTTTTCCTTTTTTTTTTCTTCTTTTTTTTCTCCTTTCTTTCTTTCTTTCTTTCTTCTTTTTTTATTGTGGGATTCTTATGGGTCTTTCGGCCGATTGTCTCTCCTGCTTTTGCGCTGCGGAGGGGGAGGGTGAGGGTGGGGGGTAAGGGGGGTGAGGGGGGTGAGGAAAGTCGTAAGCCACTGTGGAAATATCATTCTCTTTCTCTTTCTCTCTCTGTCTGTCTCTCTCTGTCTCTCTCTCTCTCTCTCTCTCTCTCTCTCTCTCTCTCTCTCTGAGAGAAAATAAGATGGTGCAGTCAAGGGTTGGGAGAGATATTAATAAAAATGATAATGATAAGAATAATGAATACAATAATAACGATAAAATGTTAATGATAATAATAACGATCATAATACAAAAATAAAGATATTAACAATGATAAATGTCTTTATTATCATTATCATTATCATCTGATATTATCATTATAATCATTATATTGTCATTAAAGAGATATAAAAGATGAAGAATAAAATAAAATCAAACACAAAGAACTGAATAGGTGGTTAGTTAAATATGATAATAATAACAATAATTAGAATAATACTTGTAATGGTTTAATGATAATGATAATAATAATCATGGTAATGATGACGATGGTAATAACAAAACTAATAATAACAACAATAATAATAATCATAATAATGATGATGATAATGATGAAGATGAAGAAAATTATAATGATAATGATAATAATAATGATAATAATAATAGTAGTAATGATAATGATAATAAAGATAATAGTAATAATAATCATAACAATGATAATCATGATAATAATAATAATCATGATAATACTACCAATAATAAGGATAATAATAATGATAATAATAATAATAATAATAATAATAATAAAATGAATAATAATATGAATAACAATAATACCAATAAAATAATACCAATGATAAACGCAGGAATAAACTATTAAGAAAAAAGTCAAAAAAAGTAGTAGAGAAAAAAAGAAAGAAAAAGAACAAGAAGAAGAA
>NW_028234425.1:4647683-4670183 GCF_977035675.1 Penaeus japonicus | reverse complement strand
GAAAGGTATATAGGCCTTTCTTTACCCTTCGGGGTTGGGGAAGGGGGGTGAGGGAAGGGAAGGGAGAGGAAGAGGGGGGATGGGGGTTACGAGGGCAAAAGGGAAAGATTTTTTTTTTTTTTTTTTTTTACATATTGCACAATCAGCGAAATGCTTTACGTTCTTTGTGACGGTCCGTATAGTAGTAAAAAAAGAGGAAGGAAAACTATATTAAGGTCTCCGTTTATTCCGTAGAGTCAAGGCCTCTAACAGCCTCCATTTTTACGGATCACTAAATCTATTTTGGACTTTCGTATCTGCATGTTCTCCCCTCGAATTGGTCAATGTCAGACAGAAGGGAGAAGAAGGAGAAGAAGAAGAAGAAGAAAATAATAGAAATAGGTATTATTACGCCGTAGTTCAAGAGAAGTATTGAAAGTTCTATATGACATGGTCTGCACTGAATGAATTGGTCAATATTAGAGTGAGAAGAGAGAGAGAGAGAGAGAGAGATAGAGAGAGAGAGAAAATATATATATATATATATATATATATATATATATATATATATATATATATATATATATATACATTTATATATATATGCATATATATATATATATATTTATATATATAAATATATATACATATATATATATATATATATATATATATATATATATATAGATTGATATATATGAATATAATATATATATATATATACATACATATATATATATATATATAATATATATATACATATACACACAATATATATATATATATATATATATATATGAATATATATATACATACATATATATATATATAATATATATATATGAATATAGATAAATATATCTATATATATATATATATATGAATGTATATATATATATCAATATGTATATATATATACATACATATATATCTATATATATATATATATATATGTATATATATATATAACATTTTAATGTAGTAGTACAATAGCAGTGTTGAAATGCTTTACTCTTTTACAAAGAATGGCTCGATCAACACCAGAACAGAAGGAAAAAAGAAACATTACCATTCTTAGGTCATAGTACAAAAGAATTATTGAAAATTCAGCACAAAACCTTCTAGAATCTAGAAGGTAGGGACTACCATTACCGAGAGAGAGAGAAAAGAAAGACTAAAAATTAGAAAAAAAACAAAAAAACACGAAAACCTGTATTACGTTTAAATAAAATAACAGCTTTGGAAGTCTATTGAAAACGCACCTTACATTGCCTGGCTTATACTTCCCTCGCCTACGATACGTCTATTTCTCACTGAGTCGCGTTTCCACAACAATATATATTTACTCCCGCCCGCCGCCCATCACTCCCCCGACGCCACGTAACGCCCCACACATCACCCCCGCCCACAAAGGACGCCCAATCTCCCCCTCTCCCCCCTTCTCCCCTCCCCTTTCCCCCTCCCCCCCTAAACGAAAACACCTTGCTGTGATCGCGCATCTATCGTGCCATTAATATCAATCTTCTTCCTTCCCAACAAAAGTTATGTCCAGAAACGGGCTCGATGGAAAAAAAGAAGAAGGAAAGAAATGGAGGGAGAAGGAGTGGGAACGAGAGGGAGTGGGAGAGGGAGGAGATAAAGAGGGAGAGGTGGTGGGAGAGGGAGAGGGAGAAGGAGAGGGGGAGGGATGGAGAAGGAGAGGGATGGTGAGGCGCAGGGAGAGGGAGATGGAGAAGGAGAGGGAAAAATAGGTGAAGAGAGAGGGAGAGGCAGAGGGAGGAAGAGAAGGAAAGGGAGAGGGAGATTAAGAGAGGAGGAGAGAGGGAGGGAGAGGGATATAAATAGAGGAGGAGAGAGGGAGGGAGAGGGAGATAAAGAGAGGAGGAGAGACGGAGGGAGAGGGAGATAAAGAGAGGAGGAGAGATGGAGAGAGAGAGAGAGAGAGAGAGAGAGAGAGAGAGAGAGAGAGAGAGAGAGAGAGAGAGAGAGAGAGAGAGAGAGAGAGAGAGAGAGAGAGAGAGAGAGAGAGAGAGAGAGAGAGAGAGAGAGAAGAGAGATGGAGAGAGAGAGAGAGAGGAGAGAGAGAGAGAGAGAGAGAGAGAGAGAGAGAGAGAGAGAGAGAGAGAGAGAGAGAGAGAGAGAGAGAGAGAGAGAGAGAGAGAGAGAGACGCCAAAAACAAATCACCTGTCATGAAAACGTTAGCGAGAATCGGATCACGCGAGAGAGAACGTTTTCACGAAAACACGAAAACAGGACAAATCGACACCCCTCCCCACCCCCCTCTTCTCCCCTCCCCACCAGCGTCCCTTAACCCCCCCCCTTCCCCCCTACTCTTTAACGTCTACTGACCCTCATCCCGCCCATCCTTATATCTATCCCCCCTTCAATTCCTACCCCCTCCCCCCCCTACGAAAAGCGCTCGTTCGGGGTTCACTTACGCGTTCACTTTGTCTCTCTTTTGCCCTCATCCGTCATGAAGCTTGACCATCTTGACCTTTGTGACCTTGCTTGACCTCTCGTTCTCTTCGTTATCGAGGTATTTTATCCTTGCTTATCCTATTGTTATCATTACTTCTTGTTTGTTAATTGTACCTTTCTTACTTCATCTTTTGGATAAGCAGAGATAAATACATATAACGGAAAAATACATGTCCACACAACCAAATACACGCGAGAACACATACACGCACACAACCAACAAGTACAAACAAACAAACATACAAACAAATACAAGCAAACACACTCAAACACAAACAAACGAACACACACACAAAATCCCCTCCCATCACTTCCCTCATCTTACGAACCAATATTTTCCTCCTTTCCCTCCTCTATCTATCACTCTCTCACTCCTTCCCTTTCCCTCTCTCCTTCATCCCTCCTCCAGCCCCCCCTAACCCTCCAACCCCCACCTAACCCTCTCCCCATCCCTCGTCCAAGTGCAAATAAATGGTGTTTACAAATATGTGAGGAAAAACAGCGGCACCAGCGCCATCTATATAGCGCAACATCAATTCCCGTCCACTCGGTCCAGATTTAGGGGCAAACAATGGTGCGCGCAGAGAGACTTGCAGAAGGCTGGCTTCTCTCCCTCTCGCTCGCTTTATCATGGTCTTTCTCTCTTTCTCTTTTCCTCTATCTCTCTTTCTCTCTCCGGGCTCTGTATCTGTATCTGTGTCTAAGTCTGTCTCTGTCTCTGTCTCTTTCTTATTCTTTCTGTCTGTCTCTATCTCTGTTTCTGTCTCTTTCTTCCTCTCTCTCTGTTTTTTGTCTCTCTCTCTCTCTCTCTCTCTCTCTCTCTCTCTCTCTCTCTCTCTCTTTCGTTCTCTGTCTGAGAGAAAGAGAAAAGCTGAAACTAGAATCCAGACAGACAGAGACAGAAAAAGTAAAAGTTTACAAAAAGAGTAAAAAAACGAAATGAAAACTGGAAACATGAGAGAGAAAGAGAGAAAGAAAGAGAGAGAGAGAGAGAAGGAATATGCGAAAGCATTCACGGACATAAAACCAAAAAGATCCTTAAACAACAGATACATACTAAATCATAGAAGTAAAAATATGCAAATAAACATACAAAATAATAACAAAGAAACAAATTACGGAAAATTATACAGAGAAAACAAAACACACCCAAAAAAATGGAGATGCAAAAGGTAAACAGAAAGGAGAAAAAACAAAAAAACAAACAAACAAACAAATAAGAGCGACATTTCACGAAAATATGTGATGCCAAATAAGGTAATTGGACGAAAGAGCCAAAAGGAAGCCATGTCGTAAACAAAAGGGTTCGTTACGAAACAAGAAATAAACAAAAACAAAGAAAAATGGAGAAAGGAATAAGTGCGGATGATAAATACGAATGAAGGGGGTAGGTGGAGAAGATGGGGGATGGAGTGGAAGGAGATGATGATGAAGGGGAGGATGAAGAAAGAAAAAGATGGAGAGGAAGAAGAAAATAAGATGGAGATGATGAAAAGGAAGAATGAGATAAAGATGATAATAACATGGAAATGAAGAAGAAAAAGATGAAGATGAAGAAGAAAAAGAAGATGGATATGACAGATAAGAAAATGAAGGGGAAGAAGGTGAAGAAGAAAAAAAATGGAAACGAAGAAGAAACATTAGAATGAAAAAAAAGAGAGAAAATGAGGAAGAAAGATTATGATGATAAAGAAATCAAAGAAAAACGGAGAAAGACAGTAATATTTCAGAATCATCGAAATAAATGTGAATTTAAATTGTAAAACATAATCATATTATACTTCTGAAGATAAGACAATCATGGATTGTATGTATATGCACATTTGCTCAACTATTATCTACGGATTTATATCTAAATACAATATTTATGTATTTATTTGTATTGTGTAGTATGTGTGTGTGTGTGTGTACGTGTGTGTATGTGTACGTGTGTGTGTGTGTACGTGTGTGTGTGTGTGAGCGCATACATGCGTGTGCGGATGAGCAGGAAAATAAACACCCAACTATAAATACATATATTTTTCAAATCAAGCTTTATCTACCAAGGTAATCAGTAGGCTAGAATATAAATTTTCGCCTGGATATTAAAGCTTTAAATAGGTACAAGAATGAGTTCATGATCTAACCCGATATATTGAAAACGGAAGAGGAAAAGAAAAGAGAAACTGGAAGATAAATGTGATGTGGTGGTGATGATGATAGTGGTGATGATGATAGTGGTGATGGTGGTGGTGGTAATGAAGATGAAGTGAAGAAGACGAAGAAAATAAAGAAGGAAAAGAATAAAAGAAGAGAAGAAAATGAAAAGACGGAGAGAATGAAGAAAAACAAGAAAAAAAAATCAAGGAAAATTGGAGCCAGTAATAAATACACACAACAAAAGGTAAATAGGTGACTTCATCTTCTTTCTCCATTCTCTCCCTTCCTGGAACTCGAGCGGGAAGTTCCAAGGTAGTGACGTCACGAAAAAGTTCTGAATGAGACCAATTTGAGCACAACAGCAAAGTGGCAAAATGTGCGGGTTGTCATTTTCTTTTTCCCGCTCTCCCCCTTCATCCTCCCTCCCCCCTACCCCCACCCTTGTTTGTTCTTTACTCTACCTTCTCACATTTTCCTTCTTGTTGGAAATGTGGGAGCGTGACCTCGGCGCAAATACCAATGTGGATTACTCAATATATACCCAGGCGAGAGAGTTATGGGAGTCGAGGCGATGCAGTGGCTGTTTGGCGGGCTTTTTTCCCGGTCTTTTTCTCGTTTTATTTACGGGTCGCGTAAGGGAGTTGTTTTCTTTTCCCTTTTTTTCCTTCTTCTTTCTGTGTCCGTTGGTGTATCTCTCTCTTTCTCTCTATTTTGATCTCTCTGAATCTGTCTCTTTCTCTCTCTCCCTTATTCTTATCTCTCTTGTTTTTATTTACGAGTCGTGTAGAGTTGCTCTTGTTTCTTTCCACTTTATATTTCCGGGTCGCATAGGAGAGCCGTTCCCGTTTTATTTACGAGTCTTTTTTCTTCCCTTTTCACTCTATTTCATCATTTTTGGTTCTTTTAAATCGTCCTATCTTTATCTTTTTTTTCCTCTTTGGTTTCATATACGGGTTACATAAGAGAGATCCACCCTCCCGCTACTGCGCTTCTAAACCACGAATATCTAATAGAGATAACACGCCTTTTTATAAACAGTTTTCATGTTCTTTCTCTCCCTTTTTTTATTTCCTCCCAAAATATAAACATATATTTAATTTCTTTAAATCTGTCACTTTTAAAGTTTTTCATATACGTAAAAAAATATATATATCTGATTAATGTTTATTTTTTCAATGTGTTTTTTTAAGCAATGGAAGGCAAATGAACATCAAAATCCGTAAAACATTACCCTGCAACTCTTGTAAACTGATTGTTGTCTGTTACTACCAATATACAGGAGGAGTGGGGGGGGGGGAAGCCGTAGGGAGGAGGGGGAGGAGGGGGTTGAGAAGACAAGGAAAAAGGGAATGGTCGGGGGGGGGAGGAGGGGGTTGAGAAGACAAGGAAAAAGGGAATGGTCGGGGGAGGGGAGGTAGAGAGAGTGGTGGGGGTAGAGAGGGTGGTGGGGGTAGAGATGGTGGTGGCGGTGGTGGTTGGAGGAAGATAAAAACAAGGATAGAAGAAGAAAGAAAAGATGAGATGAAGGAAGAGGAAGAAAGGGAGGGTGAGCAGGAATAAAAAGAAATGGAAGAGATGGAGAAGGAAAAGGAGGGAGATAAAGAGGAGGAGGAGGAAGAGGAAGAGGTTAAGGAGGAGGGAGAGAGGGAAGGGAAGAGGGGGATGGGGAGGTGGCAATGGTGGAGAAGGGGTGGGGAAGAGGACGAGGAGGAGTAAGAGGAGTACGAGATGGGAGAAGTTCCCCCCTCCAACTGATATGGAGTGGGGGGGAGCGAGAGGGGGGGCACAGTTCTATTTTTCACTGCACTTTGAGGACTCACCATCAAAGCTTGTTTATCGGACTAGGGCGAAAAAAACATCGATTGGTAAAAAGGACGGGGAAAAAAAAGGAGAGAGTGAGAGAGAAAGCGAGCGAGAGAGAGAGAGAGAGCGAAAAAAATGCTGTGTTCGAATGCCCAGTTTTTCAAATTCGATAATGCTACGAATCTGTTTACATGACGGAGCATCACTCATCCACCAGGCCACGAACACCAATTTTCTCCCATGCTGCGATGCCAAGATTTTCGTCTGTTCCTCTGTCGCGCTCTCTTTCTCTCATTCTCCTTTGAATCTCTCTCTCTCTCTCTCCTCTCTCTCTCTCTGTTTCTGTCTCTGTCTTTGTATCTCTCTCCTCTCTTTCTTTCTCTCTCTCTCTCTCTCTGTTTCTGTCTCTGTCTTTGTATCTCTCTCTCTCTTTTTCTCTCCTCCCTTCTCGCTCTCTTTCTATATTCCTATTTGTATGTTTATCTATGTGTCTGTTAGTCTGTCTCACACTCGACGGAAGAAAAACTAAAAAAAGAAATCAAGGAACATTTCGTCTCTATGAAGGAACACTCCTCCCCCCCTTTGACCGTTCCCACTCCCGCCCTCACCCCCCCACCCCCCACCCAGCCCTATTCCCACCAGAAGCGCAACAAACAACAAACAAAGAGGTCCATCACAACCTGCACTACTTCTCAACACACTGCGCGGAGGACACAACAAACAACCATGAGTACTCTATCTCCTATCTTTCTCCCCCCTTGTCCCTATTCCTAGTTCTCTTCCTATCCGTTTCTCCTTCCTCGCCTATCCCTTCTCTCCTCTCTCGTCTTTCTTTCCCTTCCTATCCTATCTTCTACCTCTGCTAATCCTCTCTCCACCCCTCTCCCTTTTCTCCTATCCCCTATTCCCTCTCCCTGTCATTTCCCCTCTTTTTCTCCACTCTTCTCAAACCCTAGTTGTACCCTCTCCCTCCTCTCCCTTTCCCTGTTTCCCTCTCCTTTTTTTCTCCCTCTGTTCCCTTCTTTTCTCTTTACCTTCTCCTTTCCTTCCCCTTCCCTTTTTTCTTTCTTCCCCGTTTTCTTTCCCTATGCTCCCTCTGCCTCTTCCTACATCTCATATTCCTACAATTCCTTTCATCTTCCCTATCTATCCTCCTTTCCTCCCCCTCTTCCTCCTCTCCTATGTCACGCAAACCTCTTTCTTCCGTCTTGCGTCTTCGGTTCGCGACGTAAGGTGACGTAACGCTTCCATTAGACGCTTCGACGTTGAGGTGTCTTCTTCCTTTGGCCTTCCATCCTTCTCCCGAGACAGGAGGATGCACGGAGGATCAACACATACATTTCTCAGCCATTATATACACTTGTCTCCTTTACGCTTTCGCTGTCGCTTTCTGTCTTTTTGTCTGTCTTCTATCTCTCTCTGTGTCTATTGTCTCTTTTTTTTCTCTATGTATATTTGGCTGTCGCCTCTCTCTTTCTCTGTCTCTCTCTGTATCGTTTTCCTTTCTCTTTCTGTCTCTCTCTGTATCGTTTTCCTTTCTCTTTCTTTCTCTCTCTCTCTCTGTATCCCCTTCAAGTTGTTTTAATTAACACTTTTCTTGTTGATCATTCCGTCTACGTTTTTGTATTTTTTGTATTTTTTTTCTCCTCTCTCGTTATTGTCGTTGTTACTTGTTCTTGTTTCTATTTCTGTTATTATTGTTCATCTTTAAATCCACGGCTTTTAATTACATATTACTAAATTACTTTTATTAAAAATGACTCTCCTACACGTGATTTCGCTTCACCAAAATCGTTACAGTTACCATTACAATCTCGCAATATATCATTATCAGTGGAGTGCTTGATACGTCCGTTATTCGTGCTGTAATTACCGTTATCAAAATCAACTCGAGTTTTTTTTTGGGCGGGAAGAGGGGTGGGGGTTGGGGGGGTCTCTATAATCATTACGTCTGTGTCTGCTTGTCTGTCTGCCTGTCTCTCTCTCCCTTCCTTCCCATCCCCCCCCCACCCCTCCCCCATCCTCTTACTCCCCTTCCCTCCCCCCACGCCCTTCCACCTCCTCACCCCCATCCCCCCACCCCACCCCTCCCCTCCAGACTGGCCATTAATTAAACGACACATCAAAATTTATTTCTCTGCCTAATTCCAACTTAAATTTTGTCACATCGTATCACCCTTGATTCATAACTTGATTTTGATTCACTTAAAAGGGCATCAGTGCATAAATATGTGAGAGGGATTATTTTAAAAGGAGGTTTCGGGGATGAGAGCGAACGCGTGGGGCATTTTGAGGTGCATAATTTCGCCTGATTAAAGGAATTATAGAAGCCTTTATAATCATTAAGGAGGCAAAAATTGCAGGCCACCGGAAATCATAACTGGGGAGAAAATATTAGATAGAGAGGAAAGAGATTCCCTGAAATTTTAATATGTGGTGAGATAGACTGATCGGATGAATTACAGAATGAAAAAGAATAAAACAAATAAAATTAAAAAATAATAAATGAAAAAATATAAAAATGAAAATAAAGCGAGTGAAATTGAGTTTACATATATATGACTCATAGATACGTTGGATTATATGAAGTTTGCACGAGACTTCAATAACTCACATGTACATTGATTTTTTTTTTATATTAGATAATCTAGAGCGCCCTAGGAACAGTGATTACAATCAAATAAATTCAAGATATTAATCAAATCCAAAATCATAAAGAAAATGAAGAAATCATAAAGAAAATAAAGAAGCCATGAAGAAATCACAATGAATCTTTTTCTCATTTTAAATAATAAATAGAATAAAGAAACCATAAATCAACCCCACGCAAATAAACGAATCACAAAAAAAAGATAAGATAAAAAGATAAATAAAATTAAATTAAAAAAATACATAACTCCATTTTCACCGCTAAATATAATTAATCAAATCACACACACAAAAAAATCAATCACCAATCAGGGCCCAAACAACACAAACAATCCAGGGGATCAAAACCCCCAACCTTAAATCGGTTTAAGAGTTTATAACCGAAATAAATCTTCCATAAAATGTATATTAGGCCAAGCATGCGTTTCGGCAGTACATAGCCAATGGATGGTGTACTTACGTAGTTCATTTCATAACTGTAATGGCGCAAAATAATATATAGAATATATATCACACTGGCTGTTATAACATTAAGGCAAGCCACACAAGCATACCTAATATAGCCAGTTCTAATGTAATATGTTCATTTGAGAGAGAACATAAGGGCATTCAACAATAACAAACTCGGGTGCTTGGTATCTTTGAATTTGGTCTATGAGTAATGTGTGTTAATAAAAGTGCTTTGTATGTATTAAGTTGAGTTTATTCTTTCAAGAGAATCTAGACACGTATATACGGTTGCTTTTACTGGCGTATTTGTGGGATTCTTTCTCGGCTAGAAAGAATCCCACAGACGTTCTTTATTCTCAAATATCATTAAATGTTCTCTTCTCTTATTATGGATAGCGACGTTATGGACACCCTCGTCCCCCCTCTTTCCCCTCACTCCCCCCCTCTCCTTCCACCTAACCCCCCCTCCCCCCTTTTCCTCCGCGCACCACCAGGAACAGTAACTCGCCAGGCTGACCAATAGCCAGTCACCTTTCGTCCGAAAACCCCACTTTTTGGCAACTTTTTGGAGAAAGAAGGAGGTGGAAGAAGAGGGGAGTAAAGGGGAGGGAGGAATGAGGAGAAGGGGAAAGAGGGGAAGAATGGGTAGTGGGGAAGGAGGGGAGAAAGAGGAGAGGAGGAGGGAAAAGAGAATGAGAGAGAAAAGGGAAGGGGCGGGGAGTGTAAGGGAAGAGAGAAAGATCAAAGAAAAGATCAAGAAGGAGAGGGAGAGACGGAGAGAGGGAAGGAAACAAAGTGAAAAAAAGGAAGAAACAAGAAGAAACAAACAAAGACCCCCCCCTAAAAAAAAGGAAAAAGAAAAAAAAAGAAAGAAGAAAAAAAAAAGCCAAAAGCAAAGCGCAGAAGTTCCGCTTAGCAGGAGGGCGACCCTTGACCGATTCCACCTTATGCTTCTCTAATTCCGATCTTATTCCATTTCCTCGGCCTTGTCCTGGACGCGAGCGGGAGAGCCTCGTTGGGGGGAAATAACGAGGCGGGAGAGAGCGCGAGAGGACGACCACCCACCAAGCGGATCCTCCAGCTCTCCGTCAACAATGGTCATCCTCGCCTTCCGCTCTTTTTATTGGGATCCTGCACAGCTTCCGGTCAGGTCACGGCCAGGGAGTTGAGGGCGAGGGGAGAGGGTGTGGGTGTGGGTGTGGGAGAGAGGGTGTGATTGGAACGGAACAAGTGAGAGAGAGGGAGAGAGAGGGAGAGAGAGGGAGGGAGAGAGGGCGGAAGTAAAGACGCAGAGGGCGGAAGAGAGAACAAAATGAGGGGAACACCAAAAATGGAAAACCCACTTTATATCCCGCTCCTGAAATCCTACCTCCCCACTCCCTCTCATCTCCTCCTTTTCCTTCCTCCCTTTACAATCTCCTCTCACCCCTCCTTCCTCCCCGCTTCTCCGTTTTCCCTCTTCCCTCTTCGCTTCTCCCTCTCTCTTCCTCCATTTTCTCCGTTTTCCCTCTTCCCTCTTCGCTTCTCCCTCTCTTCCTCCATTCCTCCTCCTCGTCTCTCCCTCGAAGCCTTCTAACCCGAGAAAGAGAGAAAGAAAGAAAGAGAGACTAGCGAAACCTAAATTGATAAACGAAACGGAGCGAAACAAGAAAAGAAAACACAAGCAGACGAAAACTCAGAAGAATTAGAAGGAAACAAACAAGTAACAGAAGAAAACGAATAAGAAAGAGAAGCAAAGAAGAAGTAACAGAAGAAAACGAAAAACGATATAGAAGATATAGATATAGATATAGAAGGAAACGAAGGAAAAGGAAAGGAATCAGAACAAAACAAGTCATAAAGAAGAAGAAAGGAATCAGAAGAAAACGAAAACGAAAAAGAAGAGATAAAGAAGAAGACGAAGAAGAAAAAAGCAAAAGAAGAACCCGAGAGAAAGCTATCTCGATCGTAGTCGAGTAGTTCAAGAGCATTACCGAATGAAGTGGCTGCCGCTGATAATATAGCAAAGGAAGAGAGTTAAAGGAGAGAAAGAAAAGGAGGATAAAAGCAAGATAAGGACCAGAGGCCGTTAGGTGCGAAGAGCCACCGGGGAAAAGGGAGTGCATATGGCTCCCATTGCGAAAGGGGGGAAGGGGGGGAAGGGGCAAGAGGGTACTGGGGGAAGGGGGTAGGGGTTACGGAGTGAGAGAGTGAGAGTGAGAGAAGAGAGAAGATAGAGATAGAGAGAAAGAGAAGATAGAGAGAGAGAAAGAGAAGACAGAGAGAGACAGAGAAAGAAGAGAGATATAAAAAGAGATAAAATGCTAGAGGGTTGGGGTGAAAGAAGGGAGGGAGGGGAGGGGAGGGGTAAGGGAAGCAGGGGCGTTTGAAATGACCACAAGGAAGAGGGTTTAAAGTGTCCAAACCGGAAGAGGGAGAAAGAATCTTACGATGACAAGATCCGCCTGCTGTCGCCTGTCCTCCCCCCGCCCTGACCCCTGACTCCTGACCCCCTATCCCTACCCCTCGACCCCTACCCATCCATCCTCTCCATTTCTTTACGCTACATACTTCTCAGCCTTACGGAAATCTGGCACAGGAAAACGGGGAATAAAAGAGGAGAATCAGGACTGAGAAAGAACGTCACGTGATGTGTCGATGAGGGATAGAGAGGGGGGGGGGGATGCGAGAGGACATTTTAACACAACGAATGGGATAGAGAGAGAGGATAGATAAAGGAAGAAATATTAGAAATTGATAATAGGCGTAAACTGGAAAATAAATCAGAAAACGTATTTATATAGATACATACATATATCTTTTTAATACATACACTTCCACAAAAAAGTAAATGCAAAAACACAACATATATTGCACACACACACATATATATACATATACATATTTAATTATCTATTCATACACACATACATTAAATGCATATAAATATTATGTCAGCTTAAAAATAAGTATGTAACCTAAACATAGATGATTCGAATGAGGAGAAACATGAAACAAGGCGAAAAAGACCTAAGAGTTTGACCGTCACGAGATTAAAATCCTCCAGGAGAGGGAGGGAGGGAAATGATGGGGGGGGGGGGATTTTGGGGGAAAGGGAGGGAGGGTTAGGGGAAAAGGGGGGATGGGGATGGAGTATGGGAGGAGAAAAGGTAGGCTCAAGTGTAAGGCAGAATTATATTAAATGTATGAATGAAAGATTTCGTACAAAATACGCTTATAGAATGACTCATTATAATCATGGTCGATTTTTATCCCACTCTTCCCTCATCCTCTTTTCCTCCAACTAAGGGAGATGGGAGAGGAGATAGGGAGGGAGAGAGAAATAGAAAGAGAGAAAAAGAAAAGGAAAAAGAGATAAAGAGCAAGAGAAAAAGAAAGAGAGAAAGAGAGAGAGGTGTGGGAGGGGAGAGGGGGGGGGCAGACATGATTGCGGACAGGTGTGAGACAAGAGCTGTTCTCGGGAGCTCAGTTCCCCCGTGGTGTATCCGGTGTACTCAATGACACCAATAACAAGTAGAATAAAAAAAAAAAAAATCAAAACGAACACACAAAGCAAACAACAACAAACTACCTCACAAAACAAACAAACAAACAAACACAAACACTAATTACGCCAAAAAAGCACCAAACAAAAACAACAACGACATAATAATAAACAGAACAAATGTATCATGAATCACTCGGTGTCACAGATCGAAAGGAGATAACATCAAAATGTCAGCTGTACTTATCCCTGGACATGACGCCGACATCAAAACCGCTATAATACTGACAGCAGTAAGTAATCTTCGTCTGTATTCTGATGCTAAGGTTATGGCTATAATTTACCCCCCTATTCATTTATCTTTTTGCATGTGAGTCAATGTGCATGAGTGTATGTTTATGTATGTATGTGTGTGTATGTATGTATGTATGTATATGTATAACGTGTGCTTCTATGTGTTTATGTGTTGTATGTGTGTGTGCGGCCGTGCGTCCATCTATATGTCTGTCTGCCTCTCTCTCTCTCTTTTCCTCCATCTATCTATCTACCTACCTATCTCCATCCCAAAACCCCCCCTCCCCCTATAGGTCGAGAATCAACTTGACGAATCACAACAGCCCCCCCCCCCTTCCCCCAATCCCCCATCCCACGCACCCCCATATCCCCCAAGCGCAGAACAGAGGTTACAGCGCTAAGCCGACGCTGGTGATGATGAATGGTGACTCCCCCCCTACCCCCCTACCCTCCCCTCTCTCCTATCATCTCCCCCCCACCATCCCCCTTCCTTCCTTCTCCTGCCTCCCCTCTCCCCCACCATCGCTCTTTATCTTTTCCTCAAAGCTGCACCTGTTACCCCCTCCTCATCCCCCTCCCCTCCCTCCTCTTTCTCGAAGTTTTCTTTTTCTTTCTTTTTCTTTTTCCAATATAATACTTTTCTTTCAGTTGGTTCTTATGTCTTTTTTCTGTATAATTCAAATGTGTCTTACCTTTCTCGCCATTTTTTTCTTCGTTTTTTAAATTAATTTATATCTGTATTTATAGTTTCGCTTTTCATATATTATTTTCATTTTTGCTTTCGTTTCAGCTTGCTTTCTGTGTTCACTTTTATTCAATTCACTTTTTTTTCTGTTTCGTTTTTATTTTTTCCCGTCGTATACACTTTATTTCATTCATCTTATTTTTTCCCTTTTATATTATTTCAATTTGTTTCACTTTTGATTACCATCGTATATCCTTTTCATTATTTTCGACCCATTGATTTTATTTAATCTTTCATTTCCTTTGACTTTAATTTCCTTTTTATCATCGTTCATTAATATGTTCATCTTATATTCTATATTTCTTGCCTTCTCTTTTGTTTAACTTTATTCTTTATTTCTCTAAATGTCATCTCTTTTTTTTCGTTTCATCTCCTTTGTTCGACTATTTACTTTCAATTTAACACTTCATCTTCTCTTATCTCCAGTCTACCATATTTTTGTCATGTTATATCTCTAATCTACCATTTTTTTCTCTCTTTTCTTATCTTCTCTAATCTTTGTCTTACCTTCAATCTATCAGAATCTCTTCTCCTAACTCTAATCTTCCTTAGTTTTCTCTTCTCTCATCTATCCCTTTCTTCTTTTTTCTTGTCTTCAATCTTTCAAGGTTTTCGCTTCTCGTATCTCTAATCTAGCATAGTTTTTCTTTCTCTAATCCTTTATCCAATCTACCATATTTTTATCTTCATCTCCAATCTATAATATCGTCCTCGTATCTTAACTATACTCTACAAAACATTCGCATATAATTTCATCTATCAGCCCATTGCAAGACAAAAGCATACCGTACCATATGACGCTATTCTGTACCGTACCACGACCGTCGCACAACGTAAAATACCTTGTTCTTGTCGTATCCTTTTGGTGATCGTGTTATCATTAGCGTCATTATCAGTGTTATATTATCTATCGACCGATCTACGCGCCCTCGACAGCGGAGACCTTCGGTAAAACAGATCTTTCGTGTGTGAATCCTTATATCGATGTCACGGTTAAAACAGCTGGAGTTGTGGTTGTGTTGCTATGATTTGGTAACTTATTCTGGTCTGGTACGGTTAACGCGATCAAGGTCTGATACTAATCATCACGGAATATATATATGTATATATATATATATGTATGTATATATATATATTATATATTTAATACAGACAAACACACACACATACACACACCACACACACAGACAGACAACAGACAGACACACACACATATATAAATTAACCCCCGTGAGGAACTCGGTTTCATTAAAATAATGGAATCATGTTCTTCACGCCTTATGGAGAAAGAAATAACGATAATGCTGCCACCTGTGCTGGTATATCGAGTCCATTCGCAAAGCCTGATATCAATTTTACAAATATAAGATAGCGTGCAAAAGGTACAAGCCATAAAATTTCTTAGTAACGTGACAGGAATACTATGACTCGGGGTGCGATCCAGACACCTGTACACCTGTATTCTATTTATCGCACCTGTTCTCCACACTTCCCACGCGTTCATTATCTTATTTTTGTCTCTCATTCAACTTTAGATATACATCTTACTTTTCGTTCGTTTCGTACAACTCGTTTTCGGTTTGTGATACTGCATGCGAATGTCGTAATCAGTGACGTAGAGGCTCGTCCCCATTTCGACCAATAGGTCTTAACGGGTCTCCCTTTTCCCGCTCGTCCCCATTTCGGCCAATAGGTCTTAATGGGTCTCCCTTTTCCCGCTCGTTCCCATTTCGGCCAATAGGTCTTAATGGGTCTCCTTTTCCCGCTCGTTCCCATTTCGGCCAATAGGTCTTAATGGGTCTCCTTTTCCCGCTCGTTCCCATTTCGGCCAATAGGTCTTAACGGGTCTCCCTTTTCCCGCTCGTCCCCATTTCGGCCAATAGGTCTTAACGGGTCTCCCTTTTCCCGCTCGTTCCCATTTCGGCCAATAGGTCTTAATGGGTCTCCCTTTTCCCGCTCGTTCCCATTTCGGCCAATAGGTCTTAATGGGTCTCCCTTTTCCCGCTCGTTCCCATTTCGGCCAATAGGTCTTAATGGGTCTCCCTTTTCCCGCTCGTTCCCATTTCGGCCAATAGGTCTTAATGGGTCTCCCTTTTCCCGCTCGTTCCCATTTCGGCCAATAGGTCTTAATGGGTCTCCCTTTTCCCGCTCGTCCCCATTTCGGCCAATAGGTCTTAACGGGTCTCCCTTTTCCCACTCGTCCCCATTTCGGCCAATAGGTCTTAACGGGTCTCCCTTTTCCCGCTCGTTCCTTGGCTTGAACATTTGCTCCTCTTGTAAATGGCGTTGCTACTTTCTTTCTTTGTTCTTTCTCTCTGTTCTTGGTTTCTTTTTTTTCTGCTTCTGTTTTTGCATCATCTTTGTCTCTGTCTTACTCGGACATCCACACTTTTCTCACACTTTTTATTTATTTATTTTATTGTTCTATCATCTGTCCCCCTCTTCCCGCTCTTTCTTTTTATTTCTTTCGTTCTGTCTCTGTCTGTCTTTATATCTCTCTCTCTTCTCCCCTCACGTCTTTCCTTTTTTCCCCTCACCCCCCTCCCCCCAACTTCCACCTTTCATCTCTCCACCTTCCTCGCTTCTTCCCCCCGCCTTCCTCTTATACCCTCCCCTTTCCTCCTCTTCCCCTACCTTCCTCCCTTCTCATCCCTCCCCCTCCCCTTCCCCCTTCCCTCTCCCCCACTGTCACCGTCCCCCTGTCTCCCAAGGATTAGCCGCCGAGCCAGTGGTGTGTGCGGCGAACACCTTACACCAGCCACTATATTTATGCACGCCAGTTTACGAACACGGAGGAGGGGCGGGGGGAGAGGAGGGAGAGGGAGGGGAGGAGGATAGGCAGGTGGGGGAGAGGAGGAAGATGGAGGTGGAAGAGGGAAGGAAGGTGGGGGGGAGAGGAGGAAGATGGAGGTGGGGGAGAGGAGAGAGATGGAGGTGGGTGAGGGGAGGGTGATGGAGGAAGAGGGAAGAAGGAAGGAGGTAGGGGGAGGGGGGGTTGGGGGGAGAAGGAAGGAGAGATAGAGAGAGAGAGAGTGAGGATTTTCAGACCCGTAACGAGAGAGATTTTGCGTTGTAGATGATGCAGAAAAGTGATGACCTTGCTTCGGGAGAGGTTGTCTTGTCGTCACTGATGATGTGTTGTGGGGAGTGAGGTAGATGGGGAAGGTTAAGGGAGGGAGGGAGGAAGAGAGGGAGGGAGGTAGAAGGAAAGCGGTGTAGGGTTGGAGGGAAGGAGGGGGTAATGGTGGAGGGAAGAGAGGGAGGTGGAGGGAGGTGGGGGGTAGAAAGTGGAGGGAGGAGAGGGAGGGGGAGGGAGTAGAAGGTGGGACGAGGTGCAGAAGGGGGTAAAGAGGGGGGATGGTAGAGGGAGGTGGAGAGAGTTTGAGGGAGGGGGTGTAGAGGGTAGGAGGAAGGTGGAGATGAGCAGGGAACGGGTCATATGAAGTGGAGAGTGGAATAAGGAGTATGAGTTTAGAATAAATAATATATGAAAAAAGAGGTGGGAGAAAAAGAGGGAAAGGAGGAATATGGAAAAGACGGGAGAGGAAGTAGAAGTGAAGGAGCGAAAAGCAGATTTAAAAAAAAAGAGATGGAGACAGGGAATGAGAACGAAAAGGAAACAGTAGGAAGGAGAGAGAGAGAGAGCGTTGGAAAGGCGAGAGGGTGAGAGGGGGGTGGGGGGGGGGGAGGTGGTAAGAGGAGGGTCGCAGTATCCCAGGATTTAACGGAGCCTACCCACAATGACACCAACTCCCGTTACAGTTTTTATTTTTCCTCTTATTTTTGAAATTTATTACACACTAACGGAAAAAAAAACGACGAGAAACATGTTACTTAACATTTTGAAAATAACGGTTTTCAGCTGTTGGTTATTACAGGCCATAACACCAATGTCTTGAAGCTTCTACAAAAAGAAGAAAAAAAGAAAAAAAAAGTAAGGAAAAAAAGTTACATTTTTGCGACATCAATTTATCAGACAAACTCACCAACAGTCTTACATATATTAAAAGACAAATTATGCATGCGAACTTCCTTTCCCTTGACTACAATGGATGTCAATATAACGAAGCCAAAACACCAATCAAGACTTCGTTAGCAACAGTATTTCAACCTTTTTTTTTAACCTAATGTAAGAAGACGAGTAAGTCCTGTCCTTTTGGCTTTTTTTTTATCTGGAATTTAAATTCTTGTTTCTTTTTTTATCTATTAAAAGAACGTCTTTGCAAAACAACAAAAATACGTGGTCATAATAATCATTTTTATCCTTTTAAATCAAATGCGACTACATAAAATGCTTTTAACATGTCTTTTTGTCACTATTTTTTAAAACAAACTAAGTTTCTATCATCCATCTTTTAATTCTGACTAAAATTAATACGATTCAACCATTTTCGTCTCAAAAGTAAGGCTACATGAACAAGTCTGTCTACTTTCTACTGTTCTACTTTTTCAAATTTATATTGTAAACATGAATTAGTATAACAAATCAACCAGAAAATCGCTTTGCACTAAAATGAAGTCCCTTCATTATTTTTTTTTTCTTTCTTTTGAAAAGGCGAATCCATCCACCCATTTTATATATATTTTTTTTTATTATTCATTTTAAAAGCAAGATAAAGTATACGTTTACCCAATCACTTTCCGCTCAAAAACAGACCTATCCATCCTTTTTTACTTCTTTCAAAAGCAAATATATCCATCCATATTTTCCCCCTTTTCATTCAAAAGCAAGGCTATCCATCCATCATTTTTTTTTCTTCTTTCACAAGCAAGACAACAAGACTAAGTCGTTTTCCCGCCAAAAAGTGGTTTGTCTCTGTCGCCGCCAGAGTCCGCTGGATTATGGAGCGAAAATGTTTTTGGCGGGAAAAAGCGATGGCGTGAAGAGGATGATTGTTATTGTTGAACTATGGCGGGACTTAGCTTGATTCCGGTGCTATTCTAGTCTCCTTTTTTTTTTACTTTTTTTTCTTTTTTTCATCTCTCTTAGTTTGGGTTTCATAGGGATTGGGGTGGAGGGGGAGGTGGATTTTGTTTTCCTCGTTACGGGTTTTATGTAGCTTATGGCTTGCCATTACCTCGTATATAGTTTTTTTTTTTGTATTTTTTTCTTCAAAATATTTTGCCTGAACCATCTTACATAAGCGACACTGTCTTCATCATTCATTCATTTCTGACTCATCATTATTACTCATTTGCATGAAGACACGATAATGTAGTAAAGTGTTTAATAGTATGATAAATTTATGTACGTTTTCACCAATGCAATTAATACTGTTTTCATCTATTGTAACCTTTCTCGTTATCTCATTAATAACTTTTTTCAGTATTACTGAATACATTTTTTAAACACTTCGTTATATATATATATATATATATACATATATATATATGTATATATATATGTACATATATGTACATATATATATACATATATATAAATATACATATACATAATATATATACATTTTTTTTCTTTGTTTTCTATAAGATAAATGTTAAAAATTGAAGATATGTATGAAAAGCAGAAACGAGAGAGAGAGAGAGAGAGAGAGAGAGAGAGTGGGGAACAAGGGTTATGGGGGGGGGGGGGGGAGAAGGATCAGATCCCCTGAGAGAAGCAGGAGTAGGGGGGGGAGAAGGGGAGGATACGGGGGAGGGGGGGAGGGGGCGATGGACCAAAGAGAGATGCAGGGAGAAGGAAGAGAAGAGGGAGGGAGATGGAGGGGAGAGACAGGGAGGGGAAGGGGGAAGGAGAGAGGGAGAGAGGGGAGAGACAGGGAGGGGAAGGGGGAAGGAGAGAGAGAGGGAGAGAGGGGAGAGACAGGGAGGGGGTGTCAGGGGTAGGGGGGCGGTATCTGTCAACTTCCTGGGCGTAATCCTTTATTTGTCAGGCAAAAAAAGGGCAGCTCCTCCTCAGCATCTCATCAGGTCATAATTCATTCCAGCCTCTGTCTTTATTTCCCGGGGAATTTTGTTCAGGGCGCGCGAAGAGAAATGGCGTCTGAGGGTACGAAATATGATGTGATAATATTCATTTATGGAGTCGACGGCATATTTTGTAGATTCATTTTGTCCCAACACGAAATTCGGAGCATAATAGTACATCTAGCAGCCTGTCTTTATTCCTAGGGAAATTTCCGACGACGTGGAAAAGAGGGGGAGGGGAGGGGAGGGAAAGGGCGAGGGGGGGATGGGTGGGATGAAGGGAAGAAGGGGTGGTGAGAGGTGTTGAGATGGGGCGGGGGGGGGGGAGGATCTTCTGCAGGAGAGAGAAAAGCAGAGGAGGAAAGACATGACACCATACCTTTCCTGTGTGTAAGTCGTAACAAACAGATGTATCTGCCTCTGGTGTGTTACATTTTTCTTTTTTTTATCAAATGGGATTAAATAAATAGTCATACATTTTCTATTTTTTCATATTGTCATATATATAAATTATCATATTTCAAACATATATATTTTTTTTCAATCAAATGGTATTAAATAGTCTCTTATAAATCTCCTTTTGTGAATGTTTCGATCGAATTTCTGGTTCATTTGACGTTGGGGAATATCTGTGATGTGTCTCCGTGTGTTATGTGTGCAATGCGATTTTCTGACCGGACTCTTATGCTATTTTAACAGATTGTCTTGCTATCATGTTACATATTATGAACTACGTGTCCTAAGATTGAAAACACATTGGGTCAAACGTTCCACGAACTTCAATTTAAGATACAACATACTGAATATTCATATGAAGTTTAATTCTGTTTAATTTCAATGTTTTTCATGGGAAAAGAACGCGGTATGTTTCCATCAAAACCATCCAGTGTGTGTGTGTGTGTGTGTGTGTGCGTTTTCAAAATCTGTTTGGGCAGTGGAGGCGTCCGACATATTTCTATGTACCTGCGTTACCTTGTATACAGTTTTCTTGAATTCAGTCATGTACGTGATACATTTTCTTCAATACTCACATACATGCACTCCCTCCTCCTCTTATTATTATCATTTTTATTCTTCCTCTCTTCCTTTCTGACCTCTTCTTCTCCTTCACATTCAATACCTCGACCCCGGTCCTCAACAAACCTCCTTCTTCCTCCGCTTTCTTGTGAGAAATCTCAAGACCTCTCCTCAGAGTTTCTCTCATTCTCTCTCTCTCTCTCTCTCCCACTCACTCTTCCCTCACCCTCCCTCTCTCTCTTCCCTCACCCTCACCCTCCCTCTCTCCTCCCTCCCTCTCTCCCTCACCCACTCCCACTCACTCTTCCCTCTCCCTCACCCTCACTCTCCACTCACCCTCCCTCTCTCCTTCTCCCTCCCTCTCTCTCTCTCTTCCCTTAACAGCATCCAAAGCCAAAATGTCTTTCCCTTCTTTGCTTGATTATTCCCATTCATTGAGACATCCTTCAATGTATTTTATTCTCGTTACGCTGCGCCCTCTCCGCTCTCGCGTTGGGGTTAACCTTGTCTATTTCGTCTTCGCCTTCATTGTTATTCGTAATGGCATTATTTGCTCTTTTGTTTCTATCATCGTTATCATTTTTGTTGGAGTTATGATTATCATTATTGTCATTATCGTCGTCATTATTTTTGTTATTATCATTGTCATTGGTATGATTATTGTTGTGGTTATCGTTATTATCATTTTTTCACTTCTCTTTTTGTTCCTCCATTTCCCCTCTCCCTCCATGCAATCAGCCAGGATCCTCTTCCTCTTCCTCCACCTCCTTCATCCACCTCGTTCCATTTTCATACCCCCCCCCTCCCCTCCTACCCCGGTTCTCTTGCTCCTTCCTCCCGCTCCTCCTCCCATCCATCTTCTACCCACCTCTCTAATCCATCCAACTCCCTTTATTCATCTCTACTTCCCTTCTCCTTCTCCGCCCCCCCCCCCTACTTATCCATCCCACTTTTTCTCTCCTCGTCACACATCCCTCCTATCCCTTCCACTCATCCTTCTCTTCCCCCTTCCTTCCACCAACTTACCCCCACCCCCCACACACACATCCTATCTATCCCTCCTCCCTCCCCCCTTGTTTTCCATCAGCCATCTTACCAACCCCTAACCCTACCCCCCACCGCTCCCACCCTTCCTCCTTCCCTCCCTCCCTTCCATCAACCCATCCCCAAATCCTCCCTCCTCCCTCTTTCCCCTCTCCCCCTCCTAGTCCACTAACCCCGAATTCTATCTCCCTCCTCCCTCCCCATCCTCCCCTCCTTCCCCTCCCCATCAACCAAAACCCCAACCCTATCTACCCCTCCACCGCCCCCTCCTACCCCTCCACCGCCCCCTCCTACCCCTCCACCGCCCCCTCCTTCCCCTCCCTTCCATCAGCCACCGATAACGCACAATCTCTCGCTCAATTCAAATTAATGAGATTGACTGGATGGTAATTAAGCTAAACTCGACGCCGCCAAAACCTAGCGCCTCATCACGTCACAGGCGTCTTCCAGCCAGGGTGCTTAGGTTCTCCGCCTCCGTCCCTTCTTCCC
>NW_028234425.1:4642683-4645183 GCF_977035675.1 Penaeus japonicus | reverse complement strand
GCAGGACTCTCAATAATGAAATCTTGTGGTGCGAGAGAAACGGGGCGAGGGCTAAGGGTGTGTGTGTGCCCCCCCCCTCCCCCCATCCTTCTACTTCTTCCCTAGTTTGTCCTCTTCTTCTTTTCATTTTTCTTTTTTTCTCCTTTCGTCTTCTCCCTTCACCTCCTTTTCCCCTCTACGTTGATAACTTACTCTCATCCCCTCCTTTCTCCCTCCTCTTCGCCTATCATCCCCTCTCC
The DNA here is from genome assembly GCF_977035675.1 of Penaeus japonicus. NCBI lineage: Eukaryota > Metazoa > Arthropoda > Malacostraca > Decapoda > Penaeidae > Penaeus > Penaeus japonicus. The sequence continues at coordinate 4,644,944 of NW_028234425.1, read as the reverse complement.
TTCCTTTCCTTTCTTTTCCTTCCTCCCTCTCTTCCTCCTCATCCTCTCTCTCCTTCATCTTCCTCATACTCGCTCCTCATCCCTCATCTCCCCCATCCCTCTTCCCCTTTAGCACTCATCTCCTCCTTTTCCTCTCCCCCTCCTCCTCCTCCTCCCCCTTTTACCCTCTACGCCGACACCCTGCCCTCCTCCCTCCCCCTCCTCCTCCCCCTTTTACCCTCTACGCCGACACCCTGCCCTCCTCCCTTCCTCCCCCTCCCGCACTCATGCATAATGACGCTCGCTAGCTGAATTCTATCATTTTCTATCAAAGTTTGAATATGAAAGCGCTGTTTGTCTCTCGGGCTTTGCTTCGCGGAGGGCCGGATGACCAGCGGCCGAAATAAGGAGAGACATAAATGACTAGGGGTCTTTTCCTCTCTCGCTCGTTCTTCTCCTCATCCTTTGTGCTGCTTTCTCTTTCTTTCCTCTTCTTTTCTCGTCTCTCTCTCTCTTTCTCTCTCCACCTCTCTCTCTCCCTTTCTTTCTTTCTTTCTCTCTCTCTCTCTCCTCTAGCATTTTAGTTAAAGAAAGACACCGTTTTGGCATTAAACATTATGGCAGCAGGTAATCTAGCGAGATAGCACAGCCATTGTCTCGACAGAACTCCTTACTATTTCGGTACAGATGCGTATCTGTAAACGATAATTACGGCCAATGATCAATCTTCCTCCATCATCTAATTAATTTGTAGTAAATCCGGCAAGGTTTATTTCATTGCAAGGCGAGCTAATCATCGCCCAAGCACCATATGATCGCGACGCTCAGCTTCCCACTCATTCTGGCCTCCTGCCTTAGGTACACACACGAACACCTAATACGACTAAGGAAATTGAATGCACGTAAACATGATAAACAAAGACCCCCGTGTGGCAACATCGCGCGGCAGCTCATCAACCAATCAGATGACGGCGTCGGTGCCGGAGATGTTTAAGTGATGTTTACTATGTAAATATTTTGGAGAATGAATCAGATAATGCATTAGACGCAGAGCCGTAACACAAACAGGCGATCTCTCTTCCGATCAAGCCGGGGGGGGAAGATGCCCAGCGCCTTAGGCCTTCTGTGCGCCACTTGTTCTTAATCTTCACTCAAACGCCGTGCACCAGCAAGGACTTTTCGGAAAATCCGCCGGGCGTTCTGTTTACCCGATTTTTGCGTCTCCCAGATTGGAATATTGGCTGTGGGAGGTGAGGGTGGGAGGGGGAGGGATGGGAGGAGAGGGTGGGAAGGAGGGGAAGGGGAGGGGAGGGAAGGGAGGGGAGGGTGGGGAAGGGAGGAGAGGGGAGGGGAGGGGAGGGGAGGGATGGGAGGGGGGTAAGGGAGGGCGGGACGGGAAGTAAAGGAGGGTAAGAAGGGGAGGAGAATGAAAGAGGAAGGGAAGGAGGGTAGGAAAGGGAGGGGGGAAGAGCGGTAGAAGGGGAGGGAAAGAGGGTGGAAAGCGGCTGAGCGGGGTAGGAGGAAGGCAGAAAAGTTAGAAAGAAGTGAAGAAGTGCTGTAGAGAGGGAGGGAAGGAAAGAGAAAGAGAAAGAGAGACGAAAGAAAGGAAGGCTAGGGAGAAGAAACAGAGGGAGAGAAAGACAGAAGCAGAGAAGTTAGTGAGGAGAGAAGGAAGGAAAGAGAGAAGGAGAGAAGCTAAAAAAAGGAGAAAGGAAGAGAGAGAGAGAGAGAGAGAGAGAGAGAGAGAGAGAGAGAGAGAGAGAGAGAGAGAGAGAGAGAGAGAGAGAGAGAGAAAGAGGAGGGTGAGCTTCCTCTCGGATCAAGAGGAGAACAGATATTCTCCCTCGCTCTCTATGGAATCCTCTTCACTACTCACTTGGCTTTAATAGAGCGGGACTTGTTCGCCGTTGATTTCCTTTCGATTGATTATTACAAACAACAACAACAACGAAAAATGAAAGAGTAGAAAGAAGAAAAAAACGAAAAAAAAGTCTCTCTCAAAATCCTGGTACGAGAATTTAATAAACACGAGGTTGATAAGACGTTGACCAAGAGAGAGAGAGAGAGAAAAAGAAAGATAACACACTCTAATTAAACAAAAACAACAACAACAACAACAACCATTCAAACACAACATCCTGACCGAGAACAACAGCACAACAGAACCGTTTTTATTTCTATTCTTATCTAATCACTAAATTTCCAGCCGTCTAAATGCCCTCTCTATCACACTGTATCTGATTCCTCTCTCAGCACCATCAGCATCCCAGCATCCCTGGTCT
>NW_028234425.1:4615183-4630183 GCF_977035675.1 Penaeus japonicus | reverse complement strand
ACTGCGGCTTTATGACTCCACGCCGCCTACTGCTCGCCCTACCCCCCTACCCCCCTACCCCCCTACCCCCCATCTCCCTATCCCTCCTTCCCCCTGTCCCTTTGCTCCCCTTCGTTCTTACTCCCTATCCTCTATTCTCCCTACTCCGTCTCCCTTTCTCCCCTACCCCGTCTCCCTTTCTCCCCTACCCCGTCTCCCTTTGCTCCCTATGCACCCTACTCCCTATCCCCTTATACCCCGTCTCCCTATCCTCCCTACCCCGTCTCCCTTTGCTCCCTATGCACCCTACTCCCTATCCCCTTATACCCCGTCTCCCTATCCTCCCTACCCCGTCTCCCTTTGCTCCCCTTCCTCCTTAGTCTCTATCCCCCCTATCCCGTCTCCCTTTGTTCCCCTTCGTCCTTACGCCCTATCCCCCCTACCCGTCTCCCTTTGCTCCCCTTCCTCCTTAGTCTCTATCCCCCCTACCCCGTCTCCCTATCCCCCCTCCCCCCCTCCCCCTCTATATCCTCCCTCAGTCCTCTTTCACTCCCCTTCGTCTGTCTCTCCCTACGTTCGTCTGCCTGTCTCTTGCTGCTCCCTTTCCTCTATGGATGGGGGGTGGCGATGGGGGTAGGAGGAGGGAGGGGGGGATTGCTAGTCTGGAAGGGGTGGAGTGGGGGAGATTTTCCTCCCTTTTCCCCCTTTCCCTTCCCTTTTCTTCGTCCTTCTTTTCGTGTCTTTTTTATTGTCTGCTTTCCTTTTCTTTTCCTCTTTCCCTTCCCGCTTTTCTTTTGCGCCTCCCCCCTCCTCCTGCCCCCCCCGCTCCCCTCCCCTACAAAAAGAAAAAAGAAAAAAAAAAAGAAAAGAAAAAGGGAAACCAGATGAGAAGGATAGAAAGGAAATATAACAAAAGTGGAAGAAGAAGAAGAAAAAAATAATAAAGTAGTATTTGTAGTAACAGTAGTAATAGTAGTAAAATTATCAGTAGTAATAATAGTCGTAGTAGTAGTAGTAATAGTAGTAAAAGTAGTAGTAGCAATAGTAGTATCAGTAGTAGTAGAAGTAGTAATATTAGTGGTAGTAGTAATAGTAATAAAAATAGTAGAAGTAATAATAGTCGTAGTAGTAGTAGTAAAAATAGTAGTAGTAGCAGAAGTAGAGGAAGAATAAGAAAAAGAAATAGAATAAGAAAAAGAGGAGGAGGAAGTTCGTATAACTAAATGAAGTTGTTAATTGGAAATGAAGCAATATTGTTCATAGAATTAATAATATGAACAGTGATATCATTCATAGAACCAGTGTGGTTGTCATTCATACATCGATTTGTTCATCCGTTCACTTTTGTTCATTCATTAAATTTTGTTCATTCGTTCAATTTTATTCATCCGTTCACTTTTGTTCATCCGTTAAATTTTATTCATCCGTTCAATTTTGTTCATCCGTTAAATGTTATTAATCCGTTCACTTTTGTTCATCCGTTCATCTACTCATGGTGTTTAAACTTGTAAAATCCATTAGGAAAGATACTTAGTAATATGAAAAGGACGAAAAATAAAAAAAAGAAATACAGCTCAACATAACTTTCCTGTGCAACAACCCACTCTATTACCCCTTCCCCGTACCCCCCCCTCCCTCCCTCGCCCCTCTGCACAGTTCGTTCCTCCCCCCTCCCTCCCTCCCTCTTCCCCCCCCTTCACACGCGTCTATGTGTCAGCTGTCAACAAGGTGTCGCCCTTCACCCTCCCCCCTCCCCCCTCTCCCCGTCCTACGCCCTTTTCTCTCCCCGTGTTCCCTCTATTCCTATCTACTCCTCTTCCCCTTCACCTACTCAACTCCCCACATCTGCCCCCCCCCCACCCCCCGACCCTTATTCCCCAGCCTCCTACCTCCCCACGCAACCCATACCCTCCCTTCACTCCCCTAACCCCCTCTCTCCCCCTCCCTTAACCCATCTCCCCCCTCCCTTCACTCCCCTAACCCCCTCTCCCCTCCCTCCCTTCACTCCCCTAACCCCCTCTCCCCCCCCTCCCTTCACTCCCCTAACCCCCTCTCCCCCTCCCCTCACTCCCCCTAACCCCCTCTCCTCCACTCCCTTCACTCCCCTAACCCCCTCTCCCCCTCTCCCCCCCTCCCTTCACTCCCCTAACCCCATCTCCCCCACTCCCTTCACTCCCCTAACCCCCTCCCCCCACTCCTCCAACCCCCTCTCCCCCTCCCCACACACTTCCCCCCCACACACACACACGCTACCTTTCACGCACTTGCCTCTCGCGTATGATAACAAATACGTAGCATTACTGATCAACATACTTATTTACACGTGTTTACTTATTTACACGTGCGCAGGCGTCATATGTCGTGATTCAATTAACAGGTATTTTTATATGAAACAAAATGGATCTATGTCGCAGTGTCTGTAGTTAATTCGTTTATTTTATTTTGTGCATTAGTAATTATGATAATAATTATGATAATAATGATAATGATATTATCAATCATTATCATCATTATTATATTAATAGTAATAATTTATATTAATTATAATAGTAATAATAATAATTATAAAATTATCACCATCATTATCATTATCTTATCATTATCATTATTATCATAATATCATAATTATTATTATCATCATAACTATAATTATCCTTATCATCAATGTTATAATCATTCCTTATCATTACTATCATCACTATCATAATCATCATCATCATCACATCACTATTATTACGATCATCATTAAAATTTTAATCATTATTACTTTACTTTAGAAGGGAAGGGGAAGGGAGGTAAAGAGGCGAGGGGGAGAATAAGGGAGAATTGAGGGTTTCAGGGGTTTGGGGGGCAGGGGGCAGGGGATAGGGGTGGAGGTGAGGACATGTGGGGGGGGGAGGGTGATATTCAAAGGACGCGTGATCAAGTTTGGTTTGTTGTTTGACCAGTACATATCGGAGGCAAGATATGACATTGCTATTTTAAAAGTGATGCATATCGGATGTGTGTGAGTCTATATATATATATTCTGGGTATATTTGTCTCGTGTGTGTGTGGGGGGTGGGGTGGGGGGTTGTGTGTGTGGGGGGTGGGGTGGGGGGTTGTGTGTGTGGGAAGGGGGGGGTTGTTTGTGTGTGTGTGTGTGTGTGTGTGTGTGTGTGTGTGTGTGTGTGTGTGTGTGTATGTGTGTGTGTGTGTGTGTGTTATGTATGTGTGTAATTTGTATTTATATATATACTGAATATATATGAATATATATATATATATATATATATATATATATATATATAGATATATATATATATATATATATATATATAGATTTGAGAGAGAGAGAGAGAGAGAGAGAGAGAGAGAGAGAGAGAGAGAGAGAGAGAGAGAAAGACAGAGAAACAGAGAGAAAGAGAGAAAGAGAGAAACAGAGAAAGAAAGAGAGAAAGAAAAATAATTAAAAAAAAAACATAATAACAACAATAACAACAACCAGATAAGCGCAACCCTAACACCAAACCTTCAGAAAAGCAATAAAAAAACAACAACAGACAACAACAATAAACAACAACAATAACACATAAAAAACAACAGCAATAAACCTCTAACTTCAACAACAAATCGTCATCATCATAAACCGGATTCCCCTCCCGTGACTTTCCCCTCGCCTGTGACGTCACACGATTTTTCTAAAACAACTATTTAAAGAAACACACATACACACACAAATATATATACACATAAATATATACATACACACAAATATACGTACACACTAATATACATACCCGCAAATTCATATATGCACGCACTCACGCACACAAATACACACGCACGCACACATGTACACACACATACACACGCGAAAACACACACACACACACGCAAATACACGCACATAAACCACAAACACACACACACACACACACACACACAAATACACACGTACACAAACTCGCTCACACATTGACGCGCTTATACACAGGCACTCATTCATTCCCTCCCTCCCTCCTTCACTCACTCACTCAAAAAAGTACATTCCTTCATCCCCTTCATGATGGCTGCATGACACCCCACCTCCTCACCCTTGTCATGAATTCGAAAATGTCCCATCATGCACAACAAGTCGGGATTTTCATGGACAACTTCTAGTCGAAATATGTATCATGAAATGTGTGGTGGTGGTGGAGGAGGAGGAGGAAGAGGAGGAGGAGGAGGAGGAGGAGGAGGAGGAGGAGGAGGAGGAGGAGGAGGAGGAGGAGGAGGAGGAGGAGGAGGAGGAGGAGGGGAGGAGGAGGAGGGGAGGAGGAGGAGGAGGATGAAGAAGAGGAGAAGGAGGAGGAGGAGGAGGAAGAGGAGGAGGAGGAGGTAAAGGAGAAGAAGAAGGAAGAGGAGGAGAAGGAGGAGGAGGAGCAAGAAGAGGAAATAGAAAATGAAGAGGAAGACGTAGATGAAGATGAAAATGAATAGGAAGACGTAGATGAAGAGGAAGAGAAGGAGGACGAATAAGAAAAGGGTCAGGAGGAAGAAAAAGAAGAAGAAATGGAAGACGAAGAGAAGGAGAAGGAGAGGAAAGAGGAAAAAAAAGCAAATTAAAAAAACGCCAAAAATGCAACAAAAAACAGTATTTATGGTGTAGGAAATAGTGCATGATCACCATATCCATATAACCCGTGCCATGGTGACCTGGAAGAATAGCTTGACAGTGCGCGTGATGGAACAGTGCCATAGTGAACTCTCAAGTGGAACAGTGCCAAGTCGGAATGCTACCAAACTCAAACTCAGATGATGATAATAATAATAATAATAATAATAATAATAATAATAATGATGATCATTATAATAGTAATAATTATAATAATGATGATGATATAACAATAATGACAATATAATAATAATAACATTAATAATAATAACAATAATTACAATGATAAAAATAATGATGAAAATAATAATAACAACAGTAATGATGACCATACTACTACTACTATTAATAATATTAATAATACTGATATTAATAACAATAATAATAATAACAACAACGATAGTAATAATTGTTTCTATAATAATGATAACGATGATGATGATGATGATAACAATAATAATAATAATAATAATAATAATAATAATAATGATAATAATAATAATAACAACAAAAATATTAATAATGATAATGATAATAATAATATTAATAATTATAATAATAATAATAATAACAATAATAAAAATTATAATAATAATAATAATAATAATAATAATGATAATAATAATGATGATGATAATAATAATAATAATAATAATAATAATAATAATAATAATAATAGTAATAATCATAATAATAATGATGATGATAATGATAATAATAATAATAATAAAATAATAATAATAATGAAAAAAACAGTAACTCTAATAGTAATGATAAAACATGAGTTGGAAATAAGGTCAATGAACTCCTTCTACATTTCTAAGTCCCTCTTCTTCTTTTTATATTTTCTCTTTCATTATTCTTTTATATCGTCTCCCCCCTCATCCTTCTTTCCCTTTCATTTTCTCCTCAGTTTCATGTTTTATTAAATATCTCTTTCTCTTGCCTTTATTTTTCCCTTTTCTCTTGTATTCATAATTCTTTTCTCTTCCAGTTCCCTGTTTTATTCATTTATAACTACTTCTCTTTTTATTTTCCTTACGTCTTCTTCACTTATTTTCTTACTCTCTTCGTTCCTCATTTCTCCATATAATCACAATTCCTTTTTTTTTGTTTTGTTTATGATTAATAATTTCTGATTGATTTATAATTCATAATTTGTTTTGTTTTCATTGCTTTCCTTTGTTCTTTTTTTTCTTTTTTTGCTTTGTTCTCTCTTTTTGTGTTGCTTTCGTTTCTTCTCTCCCCCTCCCTTTTTCTATTTCTTTCTCTTTAGCTTCCTCTTTCTCTTTCTCTCACTCACTCACTCACTCTCTTTCTCTCTCTCTCTCTCTCTCTCTCTCTCTCTCTCTCTCTCTCTCTCTCTCTCTCTCTCTCTCTCTCTCTCTCTCTCTCTATCTCTCTCTCTTTCATTCACTCACTTTCTCTCTCTCTCTCTCTTCCTCCTCCAATACCGTACCCACCTTCATTTCCTCCTCTCTTCCACCTCCATCGTACCCTCAAAACCCTCCACTCCACCCCACCTCCCCCATCCCGAGCCATCCCCCTTCCTCCCTTTCCCCAACCTCCCTCATCCATCCCTCCCCTCCCAACCCCCTCCTCATCCTCTTCCTCCCTCCTCTCCACCCGATCCTCCCCGCTTCCCTCACCCCCTCCCATCAACCTCTCCGCTCCACCCTCCCTTCCTCCCCACCCACCCTTCCTCCTCCTCCTCCTCCCCACCCACCCTTCTTCCTCCTCCTCCTCCTCCTCCTCCTCCTCCCCACCCTCCCTTCCTCCCCACCCACCCATCTTCCTCCTCCTCCTCCCCACCCTCCCTTCCTCCTCCTCCTCCTTCTCCCCACCCTCCCTTCCTCCCCATTCTCCCCAACCTCCCCGCCTTCCTCACATAGGAAGTGCGGCCTGGCGTCGTGTAAACAATGGGTGAAGGCGCCGCAGGTTACCATGGCGACCCAGCTAATCCGGCCTGTGTAAACATCGGCTCTCGCGCCCCTAATTTTAAAATCTTCTTAATATGCGTCAGCGACTCCTACCTACCGTCGGTGAAGACTGTCTTGGTGGCGGCGCTGGTTGGTGCTTCGGGTAGGGGGGTTGGGGGGAGTAGGAGGAGGGGGGGGTTGGTCTCCTCTCCAATCTTCTATGTATTCTTTTCTTCTCGTTCTTTCTCTCTCTCTGTCTCGATGTCTGTGTCTCTGTTTCAAACTCTCTATCTCTTTCTCTAGTTGTCTTTCTCACTCTCTCGCTATCTCTCTTTCTCTCTTTCATCTTCATGTTCGTCTTCGCTGGTAGGAGATGGAGGATGAGGAGGATAAGCAAGAGGAGGAGGAGGAGGAGGAGGAGGAGGAGGAGATAGAGGACGAGGGCGTGGGCGCCAAACCAAAAGTCGAGAGAGAGAGAGAGAGAGGGGTGGGTGGGTGGGCGAGAGGCTTTGAGTTCGGGGAAATGGGAGGGGGGAACGGGTGGGTGGTGGGGGTGGGGATGGGGATGGGGGTGGAGGGAGAGGAGTCGGTCGCCCCCTACTGGCTACTTCACGCCCAACGTGCTTACATTCTAATAGACAGGGATATTGAACCTCCGACACCCGAGGAGAACTCCACTGTTCATTATCATTTATAGTTATTCGCGAGCGCGCACATCTTCGTTTCAAAAGTACGTGCTTCAGCCGGTACACGCACACGTCCGCCTCACGCACACACACACACACACACACACATCTAAAAAACACAGACATATACACATCCGCACACAAACACCTCCCTCCCCTCATCCTCATCCTCTCCCTCCCCCCCACCCCCTCCTCCCCTTCCTACCTCTCCCCCTCAGAGCAGCGAGCAAATACATGCCCGTGTTAATTTAAAAGTTGATTAAGGCGTGCTGTAAACACCCGGTAAAAACAAAGGCTTCGATCTTCCATCAAAACACTTCTTCTTATGCAAAGATTCCCAAAATTCCGACAGGATTTTGTTTTTCTTCCTGACCGTTTGGATTTCGTACGAACTTGTACAACAAGGAGAGGAAATCATTCTATTTTTTTTTTTCATTCTCATTATTCTACATCGGGAGAACGACTGATATATCCTAACATTACCCTTTTTTTCCCCTCCAACTATCAAAAACTCGTATTATTGACTTTAATGAGAAATGACACAAGTCTCGTTTTAAAAAAGAAGAAAAAGAGAGAGAGAGAAAAAAAAAAAAGAGAGAGAGAGAGAAAGTGGCGCCATCTGCGAAAAAAGCGACGAGCGACAAGCGTCGTGCCAAACAACCAATGAGAGCTCGGCAAAACTTGTTAATTGCGACAAACGACATTTACTTCGAGTGTTTACAGTTACCGGGTTCTGCCTCCCGCCTCTGTTGTACCTCCTTTCAATAAGTCATTTCGGGCACTGGTTTTCAATAATGTCAAGCCCTCTTCTGCTGAATGTATTTAGTTAAGGACTTTTTTCCCTCTTGTGAAACCTTTTGATGTAGAGAGGGAGTAATGTAAAAATGTGGTGCTCAAAACAAATAGGAAAGTATATGAGATAGCGAGAGGCTGCGCGCACTGCCGCCTCCATCCCGATTTTCTCACGTCGCTCTGAGCTAACTTTCGCACGCACGTACGCATACACACGCACGCACGCACGCATATATACACATACACATACACACACACACACACACACATACACACAACCCTCCCTCCCACCCCCCACCCACCCCCACCCACACACACATACACACAACCCTCCCTCCCACACACACAACCCCCCCCCACCCCTCCCACACACACACACACACACACATACACACAACCCTCCCTCCCACACACACACACATACACACAACCCCCCCCCTTCACCTCCCACATACACATACACACACACGTACACACACACCTATCCCATCCACAGCTACACAGCTTCATCAATCTCCCAATCTCTTGCAAATACGAATCTCTTTTTCGCCTTTTGATCCCCGCACCCCTCGCCCCTTGCAACCTGTCTGTCTTCCCTCTTCCTGCAAGACATTGCCAGAGACCCAAGAAGAAGAAAGAAAACACACAGCAAGAAAAAAAAAACAAAAGAGCATCTGTCGACAGCTAAACACAGCACTAACAATTAAACATCATAACAGACCCCGTGACAAAATCACCGTCAAAGGTAATCAAACACACTCTCCTTGCAACATAGAGCAACAAACATACGTCCCCTTTTGCACTGCGATGTTGCTTACAAAAAAAAAAAAAACACTGAACTTTTGCGCAAACAAATAGTCGTAGAGAAACATTAATCGTAACATAAACAGAACTTTATAAACAAAGCTTTTTATTCGGCGATGATCTGTGTGTTATTTCCTTGTTTTTTTTTTTTTTTCTTTCTTTCTTTTTTTTTCTAGATATTCAACAATACTTGTAGTAAGGGTATGGTGTATATATACAGTGTATATTTATAAAAAATAGTTGAAATGGAAGTCATGTCTATCAATAAATTTCAATAAAATTGTCTCTTGGAACCATGCCAAGTCTATCGTCATACCAAATCAACAAATGCCATTAACAATCATCGAAAAAAAAACAAAAAAACAACAACAACAAAACAAAACAAAACAATAAAGACAACAACGCCATCACCTCAATCAAATCAGCCAAGCCTTAAATATAATTCAAATCCCAGGGACGAATCTCAAGATCTTTATTATTAACGAAGGAACAAGATAACAAATTCCACGCCAAAAAGAGGCACAATAAGAGGGTCCTTATCTAATACTCTTCTCACTTTAATCTACGTTCTTTAAGCGACAGTCCACGCTGAGACGACTACAGAGGGAGGGAGGGAGGGAGGGAGGGAAGGAGGGGGGGGAGGGAGGGAAGAAGGGAGAGAAGGGGGGAGGGGGAAAGAAGGAGAGAGGGGGAGGGGAGAGAAGGAGAGAAGGGGGGAGGATGAGAAAAGGAGAGAAGGGGGGAGGATGAGAGAAGGAAAGATGGGGGAGGATGAGAGAAAGAGAGAGAGAGAGAGAGAGAGAGAGAGAGAGAGAGAGAGAGAGAGAGAGAGAGAGAGAGAGAGAGAGAGAGAGAGAGAGAGAGAGAGAGGATATAAAGGGGGAAGCAATTAAGAGGAAAGTGAAGAAAAATATCTCAACAGCCATAACTTGCTTCAATGAATCCATAACATTTATCGTTCTCTTGATGCCTCTGGATATATATATATAGATAGATAGATAGATAGATAGATAGATAGATATATAGATAGATAGATATGTATGTATATATAATCATATATGTTTATATCTTTATCTTCTTCCTTCCCTCTCTTTTGTCTTCCTTTTTTACTTCCTTTTCTTATTCTTATAATTTTCTTTTTCTCATTCTCCTATCCCCCCCACTCCCCCCCTTTCTCTCTCTCTCTCTCTCTCTCTCTCTCTCTCTCTCTCTCTCTCTCTCTCTCTCTCTCTCTCTCTCTCTCTCTCTCTCTCTCTTCCACAATCCAAAGTCTCTGCTAATGACACCGATTCCATTTTAGGGACATGATTAAATATTTATTTGCAAAGTTTGTTCCATCAAGACGCGGGTCCGACACACCGGGTGGGGTCGGGAGTGGGGGCTGGGGGTGGAGGTGGGAGTGGGGGTGGTAGGATGGGTCAGGATAAGAGTATACTGGAGGGAGGGAGGGAGGTAGGGAGGGAGTGGGAGAGAGGGAGGGAAGGTGTGGGAGGGAGGAAGAGAGGAAGGGAGGGAGGGAGGGAAGGAGTGGGAGGGAGGGAGGGAGGGAGTGGGAGGGAGGGAGGGAGGAAGGTAAGGAGTGGGAGGAAGGAAGGGAAGGAGTGGGAAAGAAGGGTGGGAGGGAGAGAGAGAGAGAGAGGGAGAGGGAGTGGGAGGGAGGGACATATAGAGAGAGTGAGGGAGAGCAGAAGTGAGAGAGAGAGACAAAGAGAAAGAAAGAAAGAACAGAGAGAAAAAGAAAAAGACAATGAAGAAGAGAAAAGGAGAAAGAAAGGAAACTAAAATCAGAAGCAGAGCAACAAACAACATGGATGAGACGAAAGGGAATCGGAGAACACAAAATACATGAAGAGCAACGCACAAAGGATTTATAAATCTGAATTCTTTACCCCCCCCCCCATCCCATTATTCATTCCATTCATCTCATAGAAAAAGAAAAGAAAAAAGAAACAAGAGAGAAAAGAATTTTAAAAAAATCAAAGCAAGAACACATACACACACACACACACAAACAAACAAACACACACACACACACAAACAAACACACAAACAAACAAACACCAATCAAAGTCACACCCTTATTGGAAAGAACAGGTACATAACAATGACACTTGTGGACAGCATCATATTAAAGAACAAATGTTTGATACCATCGCGAACACGTGTAAATTCTTTCATCACATATAAGTGGTACACCTGCACTGAACAATTCATTCCCAGGACAATTGTTTGTTGGTTTGTGAATTTTAGTAGCAGAAGGAGAAAAATGGATTTTTTTTTTTTTTTTTTTTTTTTTTTTTTTTTGCTTTAGTAGAAGTGAAGGAGGAGGAGGTGGTGGAGGAGGAGGAGGTGGTGGTGGTGGTGGTGGTGGAGGAGGAGGAGGACGAGGAGGAGGAGGAGGAGGAGGAGGAGAGGAGGAGGAGGCGGCGGAAGAGGAGGTGGAGGAGGAGAAGAAGAAGAAGAAAAATAGGAGAATAGGGAGAAACAGGAGGCAAAGGAGAAAACAAAGACGACGAAGAACAAGAAAAAGAGGAGAAAGTTAAAGAAAAAGGAAAAGGAAGAAAAAAAGACAGGGAAATCATGAGAAAAAAAATTACGATCAAAACGTATCTATTCTGGCGAATAAATGGTTTTCATTATGACGTCCACAAGTCCGAAAAAAGAAAAAAAAATCGCTTTTCATGCGCAATATATATTTCATTAAATTCTTAAGTCTCGTTATTAATGAAAAAAAAAAAAAAAAAAAAAAAAAAAAAAAAATATATATATATATATATATATATATATATATATATATATAAAGCAGTTATAGTTATTGTATCAATCAAAATAGACCGAAGTATATTTATTTTTATAATTAAAGGTCAATTTTTCTGGAATTCATAGCCGATTTGCTTGTAATTATTGTAAAAATTGTAAGTAAATATCTTAAGTTTTGAATTATAAGACTATATGAATAAGATTTTGTTTGTCAATATTACGAACAATGATTAGTGTAGCCTAACCTTTCCTTTCAGTACCGTTGTAAATTGGCCTATAGAAGAAAAATTAATTCGTTGTCCGAATAAAGTGATTTCTGAATTTCTGAACGAATTCCAAAACGTTTCGACCGCATATTTTTACATCTAAGAGAAAAAAAAATCAAGAATACGAAAAAGTCTCATGTGATTTTTACACATATTACATATAAGATATTCATATATAATGATCTAAACACAAATTACGAACTAAATGCATATCCGTTGTCAATTGGTGATTTCTGAACCAGAATAAAAATAACAATAATAACAACAATAATAATAACAACATTCATCATAACCATCCTTCGAACAGAGAAAACACATCCCATCGCACCCCCCCCCCCCACAATCCCCCGACTCGCAACCCCCTTCCTCCCCCTCCCCCTCCCCCTTCCCACACCCCTTCCTCTAACCCTATCTCCCTCCTCCTGCCCCTCCTCCCTCCTCCCTCCTCCTCCTCCACCCTCCTCCCTCCTCCTCCTCCTCCTGCCCCTCCTCCTCCCTCCACCCTCCTCCCTCCTCCCCCTCACTCCCCCTTCTCATCCAAACAGCATGTTGTCAGCTGTAATGTGGGTTGTTGTTATTATGTGTAATGCCATCGACAGCATTAATTTGTCATGTTGGTTCTGTGTGTTGGAGTGTTGTCAGTGCTTTGCAGGGGGGAGGGAGAGGGTGGGGGGGAAGAGGAGGGGTGGATGGATGGATGAATGGGTGGATAGACTGAGGGATAGTGGGTGGGAGTGGAAGGTGGAAGGTGGAAGGGGGAGTAGGGAACGAAAGGAGGGGATGAAGAAGGGAGAAAGAAAGACATCAAAGGAGGGAGAGAGGGAGAGAGAGAGGGAAGGAGGGAGGGAGGGAGGGAGGGAGGGAGGGAGGGAGAGACGGAGGGAGGGAGAGAGGGAGGGAGGGAGGGAGAGAGAGAGAGAGAGAGAGAGAGAGAGAGAGAGAGAGAGAGAGAGAGAGAGAGAGAGAGAGAGAGAGAGAGAGAGAGAGAGAGAGAGAGAGAGAGACAAAGAGAGAGAGAGACAGAGAGAGAGACAGAGACAGAGAGCAAGAAAAAAAAGAAAGAAAGAGAAAGAGTGAGAAAGAGAGTGAGAGAAAGAGAGAGAAGGAAGGAGGGAGGGAGGGAGGGAGGGAGGGGAGAGAGAGGGACCTGGTTCACCTGTTTTCATCACTAGGCTGTTTTTGTTTCCAGCGACCCAGTTGTTTGATCAAATTTTTAATGCCTGTTCGGGTTATTATTCTCACTGCTGATGTTTTTAGCCGTTGCTGCTGATGAGGGCGGGTGCGCTGTTGATATTTGTCGTGACGTCATCATGCAAGCTCTCTTTTTTTCTTTTTTTTCTTTCTTTTTCCCGTCCGATCTCTATGGGAGAGGGAAGGAATGGAGGGGAGGGAAGGGGGGGTAGAAAGTGTGTAAAAATTGATAACTTTGCGGTTACGTTCCGTATTTTTTTTCCATTTTCTCTCTCTCTCTCTCTCTCTCTCTCTCTCTCTCTCTCTCTCTCTCTCTCTCTCTCTCTCTCTCTCTCTCTCTCTCTCTCTCTCTCTCTCTCTCTCTCTCTCTCTCTCTCTTATTTTTTCCATTCTTTCTCCCTTTCATCTTTCCTCCCTCCCCCCCTCCCTAACACCCATCCTCCCTCCCTCTCTCCCCAATACCCTTCTCATTCCTTCTCTCTCTCTCTCTCTCTCTCTCTCTTATTTCTCTCGCTTTTTTTTCTCTTGTTTCTTTCGGGGAATCGTGGATCGATTAATCTTGTCATGACTTATTACGGAGTGACAGTTGGGGGGGGGGGGTCACTGCTGTCATGATTCTGACAGAGGCATAAAGATAAAGAAGAAGAAGAGGAGGAGGAAGAGGAGGAGGCAGAAGATGAACAAGAAGAGGGGAAGGGGGAAGAAGAAAAAAGGAGGTAGAGGAAGCGGGGGAGAAAAAGAACGAGGAAGAGTAGGGAGAGGAGGAGGAAGAAGAAGTCAAAGAAGAGGAAGAAGAAGTCGAAGAAGTCGAAGAAGAGGGAGGTGAAGAAGAGGACTAAATAGAAAAACAAGAAAAAAACTCCTTCCCCCTCCCCCCCATTCTCTTTCACTCTCCCTCTCCCTCCATCATCTTCCCTCTCCCCTAACTCCACCTCCCTCCCCCCTCTCTTTTCCACCTCCCTTCCCTCTCCTCTAACTCCCTCCCCCCTCCTCCACCTCCCTCTCCCTCCTCCACCTCCCTCCCCCCTCTTCCACCTCCCTCCCCCCTCCTCCACCTCCCTCCCCCCTCCTCCACCTCCCTCCCCCCTCCCTCCACCTCCCTCCCCCTCCCTCCCCCTCCCTCACCCTTCCTCCACCTCTTCCTCCCCCTCCCTCCCCCCCCCTCCACCCTCCTCCCTCTCCCCTCCCCTCCACCTCCCTCCACCCTCCATCCCCCTCTTCCACCCTCCCTCCCCTCACCTCTTCCTCCCCAGCCACCAATACACCAAGAAAGCATTTTTTGAGTCTTTCTCAGTTGTTGTTGATGGAGAGAAGAGGGAGGGTGTTGTTGTCAGCCCGGAGGATGAAGGATGGCGAGGAGGCTCAATGAAGGATTAAGGATTACACACCATCCAGGCAAGACGTCGGTGCAATAAGGGGAAAGGCAGGAGAGAAAGAGGGGAGGAAGGGGAGAAAGAGGGGAGGAAGGGGAGAAAGAGGGAGGTGGGGGGTAAGGAGGAAGGGGAAAAAGGGAGGAAAAGAGGATGGGAGGAGGGAGGGAAAGAGGAGGGAAGGAGGGAGGGAAACAGGAGGGAAAGAGGAGGGGAGGAAGGAGGAGGGAGGGGAGGAGGGAGGGAAAGAGGAGGGGAGAAGGAGGGGAAGATGGAGGGTAAGAGGGTAGGAGGGAGAGGGGTAGAGCGAAAGAGGAAGCAGGGGAAGTAAGGAGGGAAAGGAGGAGAGAATAATAGGTGAAAGGGATGAGAGAGGGGAAGAGTAGGGGAGGGAATAAAGAGAGAAGAGAGAGAGAGAGAGAGAGAGAGAGAGAGAGAGAGAGAGAGAGAGAGAGAGAGAGAGAGAGAGAGAGAGAGAGAGAGAGAAATACAAAGGAAAGAGGAAGAAAGACGGGAAGAGGAAGAGGGAAGATTGTTTCGACTCTGTCAACAATATTATGCTTTCCAGTCGTCTCATCACAGGCGATAAGCGGATGT
>NW_028234425.1:4600183-4602683 GCF_977035675.1 Penaeus japonicus | reverse complement strand
AGCTATGGGATGGAGGAGAGGGAATATTGGGATGGAGGGGGGGAGGGGGTGGGGGTGATGGGAAAGAGAGGGGAGAGTGGACAAGTAGGGAAAATTGGGGGAGAGGAGTGGGAAGGAAATGTCTGTGTATGTAAGTGTGTGTGTAAGTGTTTGTGTGTGTGTGTGTGTGTGTATCCATTCCACACTTAATAACAACAGAACATCCACCCCCCTTCTTATCCCTACCCACCCCCCTCCATCCACCACCTAACCCTCCACCCACTGACTCCCTGTGACTTTCCCCCCCCTACCCCCTCCCTCCAATCTCCCTCTCCCTCCCCCCCTCCTATGTTGGCTACCTCCTTACGTGGAGAGTTGAATTAATGCCTCTGCAATTAGAAGCAACTTACTGACAGAGACAACACTTTCCTATGAGTTATAACGCGATTATATAATTAACTTCTTTCAAGAGGTAATTAACAATTGCAATGAACAAACAAATAATGTATGTCTTTTTTTGTTGTTTTTTGTTTTGTTTTTATTTTTGTTTTATTGTCTTTTCATACGTAATGGCAATTTAGATAATGGAGAGAGGAAGATAGAGAAAGATGGTGAGAGAAAGAGAGAGGAGAGGGGGGGAAGAGTGAGAGAGAGTGAGTGAGTGAGTGAGTGAGTGAGAAAGAGAGAGAGAGAGAGAGAGAGAGAGAGAGAGAAAGAGAGAGAGAGAGGGAGGGGGGGGTAAAGCGTACTCGTGAGACAGATCACTCCATCTCAAATTTCCATCCCAGCGGTAAATCCTTCCATCTTCCCTCCCCCTCCCCCTCCCCCCTTCCCCTCCCTACTCCCCCACTCTCCCTCCCTCACCCCCTCCCTCCTCCTCACCCCCTTCCCTCCTCCCTCCTCACCCCCTTCCTCTTCCTTCCTCCTCCTCCTCTTCCTTCAATCCGCGAACGTTATTTCCGTTTATCGGCGCCAGGTGATTTGTGAATCTAATTAGAACAGAGTGAACATTATGCCCCGTGCCTGTGCAATCACACGGATTTATTATGCCTTAAATTGCCTAAAAATTGTTCCCGTGTTGTGATTCCTCGGCGCTGTTATTTGATGAAGAGTTGGTCTCATTAGTATTCTTTCGATAATATTATGCAATTACTTCTCTTGACTAATTAAGGCGGGCTCTTATAATAACAATCATCGGCGGAGAATTGCAACAAAATATTCCTCGGGGGAGCTCGAGGGCGACACCCCCCACCCCCCCTCCCCCCATCCCCCACTCTCACCCACCCCCCACTCTCACCCACCCCCACTCCTAGTCTCTCTCCTAGCTCCCTTCCCCTCCTCGCCCCTCCTCCCTCCCCCCCTATCCATCAGTACCTCAACTTCCCTCCCCCCTCCCCCTCCCCCCCCTTCCCAACACCTCCGGCACCATAAATCACCAGATAATTCTTTAATCTTTCTTTCTCGTCTTTTTTTTTTTTTTTTTTTACTTTAAAAATCTTCGGGAACATTATTTAATTTCCAAAATATTTCCAAAACGGAAAAGGTATTGATGGGGTATCATATGTGTTTGCGTGTGTAGTTTTGCGTGTGTGTGTAGGTGTGTGTGTGTGTGTGTGTGTGTGTGTGTGTGTGTGTGTGTGTGTGTGTGTGTGTGTGTGTGTGTGTGTGTGTGTGTGTGTGTGTGTGTGTGTGTGTGTGTGTGTGTGTGTGTGTGTGTGTGTGTGTGTGTGTGTGTGTGTGTGTGTGTGTGTGTGTGTGTGACGAGTGTATCAATAATAACAGTGATAAAGCATAATAGGAATGATAATGATAATTGCAATAATTATAATTATCATCAACAAAAACTAATAACAAAAATAATGATAATGATAATATTAACAATAATGATGATGATAATAATAATAATAACAATAAGGAAAATAATAATAATGATAATAAATGAAAGTGCGAACACCTCCTTTACTCCTAGAACAATTGTTATTACTGAGAATTATGTTAATTAAAATGATGGTGATGGTAGTAACAGCAACAAAAACAACAAGCCCAATAATAATAACAATAATGACAATGATGATAATAATAACAAATAGTAATGTAACAAAACAATGACAAGATCAATAACATTTTTTTTTTCCTTTTTTTCGCTCCTTACTTTAGTAATCGTATTTTTCTTTTCTCCCTCCCTTCCCTAACCTATCTACGTACCTCCATTCCCCTCCTCCCCCTCCCTCCCTCCCTCCCTCCCTACCCTCCCTCCTTTCCTTCTTTCCTACCTACCTACCTCTTTACCTACCTACCTACGTACCTCCCTTCCCCTCCCTCCCTCCCCCTTACCCTTCCCTTTCCCCATCCCCATCCCCATCCCCTGCCCCACCCCCTTCCCTCCCTTCCCCCTTCCCCTCCATCCCTTCCCACCCACCCACCCTCCCCTCTCCCTCCCTCCTTTCCATCTCCCTCCCTTCCCACCCACCCCCCGTCCACCCCCACAACCAACATGAATCATTTCAGCTGGTGGCATTTT
>NW_028234425.1:4592683-4595183 GCF_977035675.1 Penaeus japonicus | reverse complement strand
AAGAACAGCATCACCAATAACAACAAAACGAAAAAAACGAAAAAAAAAGAAAAAAAAAAGTTCAGACACATTATGAAAAGCGATAAATCCTGCAATAACAACCGTCTTGCCATAATCCGTCATCAAGATTACCGAAGACGCACAGGTCGCCGCCGTGTACTATAAACTGCAGGACAGTCTTATAAACCTTCCCTCGATTACAGTCCTCGTTGCTGCTTTATTGCGGACGATGTAGAAGAATGGGGGATGAGGGGAAGGAGGAGGAGGAGGAGGAATGAGAGGGGGGAGAGGGAGAAGGGGAGTAGATAGAGAGGAAGAATGGGGGATGAGGGGAAAGAGGGGAGAAGGAGGAGGAATGAGAGGGGGGAGAGGGAGAAGGGGAGTAGATAGAGAGGAAGAATGGGGGATGAGGGGAAAGAGGGGAGGAGGAAGAGGGAGAAGGGGAATAGATGAGAGAGAGGTGGGGATAGGGGGGGAATAAGGGAGAGGGGGGTGAGGGTGAATAGAGGGGACAGAGAGGGAGGGGGGATAGATAGAGGGGAATGGGGGAGAAGGGGGGATAAAGGTGACAGAGAGGGAAGGGCAATGAAAGGAAGAGACGGAAGTTGAATAGGGGATGAGAGAGGGAGAAAAAAAGAGGGTTGCAAAGTTTGCTATATATTTTTTTTTTCATTTTCATTTTCTTTTTTCTTCTTCTAACTCTAACTTACTCACTCATTTACACACTCATACTCACTCACTGACTCGCTCAATCACTCTCACACGCTTTCTCCCTTTCTCTTTGTATATATTAGAGGAAGGGAGAAAGAGGGGGATGATGGGAGTACGATAATCAGGAGATTGAAGATTCGAAGATTAGAGGAAGGGGGAGGGAGGAGGAGTAAGATGGGGGGGGGGGGAGGGAGGTTGCAGAGGTTATTTACTATTCAATCAGGATTTGACTCTCCTCTTGGAATTTGAGCCCGAGAGTGATAAGTGAAAATATCTTTTTTTGTGTGTGTGATTATGTGCGACCCTTTTGATAAAGAGGTATAGTTATAAGATAGGAATAAATAAATGTCTCTCTCTCTCTCTCTCTCTCTCTCTCTCTCTCTATATATATATATATATATATATATATATCACATACCTAGATATCACGAATAAGCCCTCCAAATATATAAGACCAAAGCTTACCCAAATTCTTCCAGCAGAGAAAAAGTAGAAAAAGGATTTCATCCCGCCGAGGATAAAATAAAAAGCCTGGATCATTTGGTATTCCAAATAATGATGGAAAACGGGCAGCCAGGCTGAAGGGAAGGCGACTCGTGCCCCGGGTGCGGGATGCGCCGGGGTAAACACGCGCCTTCTCCTTCCTTCCTGTCTCTCGCGCTCTCTCGCACTCTCTCGCTCGCTCACTCGCTCGCTCGCTCGTTCTAAGGATCACTCGCTTGCTCGTTCGGTCGTTCCGTTGGTCGCTCGTTCGTTACATGGATCACTCACTCGCTTGCTCGTTCGGTCGTTCCGTTGTTCGCTCGTTCGTTCCAAGGATCACTTACTCGCTTGCTCGTTCCGTTGGTTGCTCGTTCGTTACATGGATCACTCACTCGCTTGCTCGTTCGGTCGTTTCGTTGGTTGCTCGCTCGTTCCAAGGATCACTCGCTTGCTTGCTCGTTCCGTTGGTTGCTCGCTCGTTCCAAGGATCACTCACTCGCTTGCTCGTTCGGTCGTTCCGTTGGTCGCTCGCTTGTTCCAAGGATCATTCGCTCGCTTGCTCGTTCGGTTGTTTCGTTGCTCGCTCGCTCGTTCCAAGGATCACTCACTCGCTCGTTCGTTCCAAGGATCATTCGTTTGCTCGTTCGGTCGTTCCGTTGGTCGCTCGTACGTTACACGGATCACTCGCTTGCTCGTTCCGTTGCTCGCTCGCTCGTCCCAAGGATCACTCGCTTGCTTGCTCGTTCGGTCATTTCCTCGTTCGCTCGTTCGATCATTCGTTTCTTTGAACGTCCGGTCAGGTCAATCTTTCGATCGTTTGCTCCCCTATTCGTCCGTTCTCTCGATGACTCGTTCATTCATTCCCTTCTTAACTTTCTTGTTCCCTGACTTGCCCGTTTCGTCCCTATGCTCGTTCCTTCGGCGACTCGTGAATTCGTTCCCTCGTTCGCTCAAGCGTTCCCTGCTCGTGCGTTCGTTCCCTTATTCCCTCGTTCGTGTGATTATTCCAAAGACTCCAATCCAGGTTAAGCTGGGGTTGCTTTGATTAAGCTTCGATTGAGAACGAACTTTTGACGATTCAAGCGATGTACGAAGGGAAAAAAATGAGTGAATGAACAAATAAGAGTAAGATAGATGGAGGGTTTGAGGGAAAGTGATGGGGGGGGGGGGGAGAAAGAGAGAGCGAAAGAGAAAGAGAGAGAGAGAAAAAGAAAGAGAGAGAGAGAGTAAGAGAGAGAAAGATAGATTGATGATTGAATAACAGCCAAGCAATAGAAACCTGATATGAAGCATCTCATTAATTAAG